>NC_054479.1:113499565-113802596 GCF_017639515.1 Carcharodon carcharias | reverse complement strand
TATGCATGTGGACATTGATGCTGTATTTCTGGATAATGTTGTTGAGGGTCATATGTACACCAGAACTATTAGTGCAGATGTGGCAAGATAAGCCATCGCAGTTGATTCTCTGGCAACAACTGGATTGATAAGAATGAAGCCAGGCAAGTGTGGTTGACCCAGTCAGATGATGGTGGAGAAGCATTGGAACAGAATTTCATGGTCAACCATGTCAAAGACTGCAGGCAGTGCGAGGCGGATAGTTTGCCACTGTCACAGTCACACAGGATTTCCTTTGTGACTTTGTTAATACCTGTTTGGGAGGATTAGGGGAATTCAAACATGATGCTCTGGGAAAGGTGCACATGGATTTAGAGGGGACAAATGCATTAAAGAACTTTGGAGAGAAAAGGGAGGTTGGAGATGGGACTGTAGTTTACAAGGATGAAGGGGTCTTTTTACTGAGGAGAAAACTAATAATGGCAGATTTGAAGGCGAGGGGAATGACACCTGAGGACACAGAACTGTAAATTTTAGCTAACGTAGGGCCCAGGAAGGAAGGTTGGGTGATCAACAGTTTAGTAGGAATAGGATCCAGACAACAAGAGGTGGGTCTCGATGACAAGATGAACTTAAATAGGTCACGAGGGGGGAATAGGATAGAAACTAAATAAAGACATGAATTCAGAGCTAAGGCAGAGGGAAACCTTAGAGGATGTTAGGCCCAGTGGACTAGGGGAGGGGAGGGAAGCAGCAGATTAACTGATGGTCGTGATCACAAAAGGTCATGAGCTCCTTGCACTTCTTGTTGGAGGAAGTAGGGGAGAGTGGTTTAAGTAGGTAATTTGTGTGGAACAGAAAACAAGCATTAGCTGATGATGCCCGATAATGCTTTATATGGTCTAGCCAGATCTGGTGATGGACGGTTAAACCTGCTGTGTGCCAAAGTCTGTGTACTGTGGATTTAAGGGAGTCGAAATGAGGGATATACCAGGGGAATGATTATGGTGAGAAAAAGTAATTGTCCTGGTGGGACAAGGGAATGAAAGGTCTTGGAGAAGGTGTGATTTAGCTGCTGAGGCGTCATGATAAACTAAAGGCCAAGGCCTGAGTAGCTGGGAATTTGAAAATGCAATGACTTGAGGGAGGGTTTTTATCCACGGACAGACACAGAGATAATTGAACTTGGGAGGGCAATGGGTAATGTGGGTTGGGAGCGATATGAGGAAATGATCAGAGAATGCCTTCTCATTGATAGTGTCATGATCCATCCCCAGATGAGGTCCCCTGTGGCAACCATAGGAGTAGCAAGGCTGCCTTGAGATATATGTCTGACTGGAAGCTTTTTGAATTTAACTGATAGTTATTTAAATTCACTAAGATTCAATTACTGCTTTGGAAATATTTTAAAGCTTGCCTTTTTCACATTTCATCATTTGAACTGGAGCTTTTGACTATGGGTTATTTGGGTAGAAGTCTGATGAGAATTAGATATATCAGATATTTTCCATAGATAGTGAGGAAAAAATTAATGTAAAAAAACTGTCATAATTCAGCATTAGCTAAAATAAATAGTTCACCATTATACAAGAAGCTAGTAATGTTTAATAACGATTGTAAGTTTATAAGTTATGTTTCTGCAATTATCTGCTTGCTCACTAACTGTTTAATTAACATGTTTGACATTTAAAAACTGCCATAGGGATTGCTTTATTACCCTTTAAAAGAAGGAAGATCCCATAGAGACATGGAATAGAATCAATAGTTGAACTAATTTTATTTTATTAAAAAGGATTTTGTATTCATTATCCTGGGTGCACTAATATTTTAGCTACCAGCACAAATGAAGACACTTAAGACATGTGGATTCAGCCACTTATGAAACTAGTTTGAAATGTGAAAGCTGAAAAATACCTGGGGAAAAAGAGCCAAAAATGTAACTCTAACCATGGACTTTTCTCCCATAATCCCATTTCCTGATAATCTGTTTCATGATTGTTATCTTAATCTTTAAAATTTGGTTGCATAATAGGTGCAGTTCTGTCCCAAAATGGTGACCATGACACGTGGTCATACTTCAGATGTTGGCTGTGCTGAGTGCCATTTTGGTGAGGGCATTAGCATGACCGCAGGGAGAGAAAGCTTGAAGTTTGCAGAGCTGGCAGATTGTGACATCAATGATGTCAGCACTGCACTGCCATTTTGACCTCAATGCTCCAGTTAATGTCCTCTCTTAACCAGACATAGCTGAACATGCATTTAGCGGCAAGAATGATCCCCACCCAGCGGCATTATTTAAAGGGATCATCAACGACTTTCAGGTTAGCTGCTAATTGACTTCTGCTGGCTGTTGCTCAGTTTGTACAAGTGTTTAGTGGTTTGTGCTAGTTGGTGAAGCGTACAGGGAGTGGCTGCTGGCACCTGGTGAAGAACTTGGTCCTAACTTCAAGGGTTCTGCTCAAACCACTTTCTCTAGGATATGCGTGCAGTAGTTTGCATTTCCTTGTGCTGCAGCAAGACAGGGAGAATGAACAGAAGAGTCACTGCTCAAAGAAGGAGAAGGGGGAGAAGGGCTTTTAGCAGGAGGCTATATGCAACTAGGGCCTTCAGACAACAATTCTCCTACTTCAACCTCAGCAAGGAACAGCGTGTTTGGTAATTACCCTTCATTAAGGAGGAACTCAATGAAAGTTGCTGCCTGTTGCAGCCAGAACTACAGCCTCAGAGCAGGGTGAGGACAGCATTGCCAGTGGCTATGAAAGCGACGGTGACCATGAAGGTTTAGGCTCTGGCTCACTCCAAGCTGTAGCAGGTAATATTTCCAACATTTCTGAGTTTGTATCCAATGTTTTGTGAGGGAGGTTGGTGAAGTTCTGTATACAGAGAGCTGAATACATTTCATTCCCTCTTGCCAGCAGGCAGAGTGAGCAGGTGACTTTGCAAAGATTTCAGGCTCCCCCATGGTGCAGGGCAACATTGACTGCACACGTGTTGCTTTGCAGACGCTGTATGTCAATTCAGAGATGTAGCATAACAGCACAGGATTTCACTTCCCCAGTGGTGTGTGACCACACTCAGCATATCATGTTGATGAATGCCCAATACGTACTTAATATGACACCTTCATTCTGAGCCAGTCCTCTGTATAATCTGCCTTTGAGCCACCACAAGAAACCAGAGGGTGGCTCCTGGGTGTCAACGGCTTTCGTTTGACAAAATAATGACTCTGCTGCCCATCCCACACACATGTGGGCAGCATGCATGTCAGAAAAGCCGTGATGCCACACAAAATGTCATCGAGCTGACTACTGGGGCGCTTCTGTTGCCTGGACTGAGCTGGAGGAACTCTGCAGAATGCACCAGAACATGCATCAAGATTTGTCATAGTCTGCTGCATCCTGCACAACCATGCCATCATAGCCCTTGCCCCCAGGGATATGATGAATAACTAAGGAGATGGAGGAAGGGAGAGGCAACCAGCATATTTCCTTTTTGGTTGGGCTGTCAGTGATTGATTCACCTGAACATAACCCCAATTCTCCATTTACCAACAGGTCTACACCTTACCATCCCTCAGTTACTAACCACCAGAGTGACTTCTTGACCATATTCCTGAATAAAAGTCACCACAAAGCAACCATTTTACAATAACTTTATCCAATATGACATCCAATATTTCATACAAAACTCAACTAATCACCCTTGTGAGTATTCCCTTAGTGCCTGCATCAATCTGCCTTTCCGTGTCGGAGTGTTGCTACACAGTGGTATCCCAGTGGTAGCAGCATGGCCAGTGGAAGCCTGCTGCCTTTCCCTGGGAAAGAATTCAGTTTTGTCTTGCAGGACAACCTCAACCAATTCTGGCCCCAGAAGCCTTGGCTTTAGAATATACCAGCTCGGCATTGGAAGGGCTTGTTGGCTGGCTGAGCCAGTTGGATGGCTGGGCTGGCTGACAGCAACAACAAGGGCGGTAGTGATGCGAGGATAAATGGCTCAAATCCTGAGAGAGGACCGTAGGTTTGTACTCCACTGAGCCACTGCTACTCCCGTGGGGGACACCTGAGCAATCCCAGTAGCCTGTCAGGAGGACAGATTGCTGGCCTGCTGAGACCCTGCAATACCCTTTGAACACTGGTATCCATAGCCATGATGGCAACAGTCTGAGCTTGCATGGCAGTAAGCTGAGTATACACGAGAGCAGTCTGATCTTGTATGGCAGTAAGCTGAGTATACACGAGAGCAGTCTGAGCTTGCATGGCAGTAAGCTGAGTATACACGAGAGCAGTCTGAGCTTGCATGGCAGTAAGCTGAGTATACACGAGAGCAGTCTGAGCTTGCATGGCAGTAAGCTGAGTATACACGAGAGCAGTCTGAGCTTGCATGGCAGTAAGCTGAGTATACACGAGAGCAGTCTGAGCTTGCATGGCAGTAAGCTGAGTATACACGAGAGCAGTCTGAGCTTGCATGGCAGTAAGCTGAGTATACACGAGAGCAGTCTGAGCTTGCATGGCAGTAAGCTGAGTATACACGAGAGCAGTCTGAGCTTGCATGGCAGTAAGCTGTGTATACACGAGAGCAGTCTGAGCTTGTATGGCAGTAAGCTGAGTATACACGAGAGCAGTCTGAGAATGCATGGCAGTAAGCTGAGTATACACGAGAGCAGTCTGAGCTTGCATGGCAGTAAGCTGAGTATACACGAGAGCAGTCTGAGCTTGCATGGCAGTAAGCTGTGTATACACGAGAGCAGTCTGAGCTTGTATGGCAGTAAGCTGAGTATACACGAGAGCAGTCTGAGCTTGCATGGCAGTAAGCTGAGTATACATGAGAACAGTCTGAGCTTGCATGGCAGTAAGCTGAGTATACATGAGAGCAGTCTGAGCTTGCATGTCTGAGCTTCCACTGCAACACTCAAATATTGGGTGCCTTCTAGCTGTGTTTGCACATCAGCCAACAGGCACTGCATCATGATGGGTCTGTAAGTGTTCTCATGGCATTGATCATAATTTCCATGCTCGAAAAGATGGGCTTCAAACCTTGTGTCACCCTATGTCCTTTGATAGTGGCTGCAGGCTTTCTGGCGGACCTGTGAATGCATCAAGCATTTCAATGTTTATTCCCTTCTTAGGCCAGCCCATAGAAATCTGAGACCTCTATAGCAGAACCTGTGTGCCACCCTGCCCTTTGGTGAACCAGCACCAGCACTACCCAAGTCCCATGCCCTGGCTGCAGGCCATTCATCCTTGGCATCTCACCATGTGCAGATCTCACCTCTAAGCTATCCTCTAAAGTACCATTGTTTGAGTTGGTGTCTGTGTGGGTGATAGCAAGTGAAGGCGTTTCTTCCTCACCAGCACTGCCTTCCTGCTCTTGCATCTATTTCTCTTCCACCACAGCCTGGCCGGGTAGTAGCTCTTGGGTATCTGAATGGAGAAAGGAATAAGGAGAGTTGAGGGGAGGAGGAGAAAGCAAGAGGTGCATGCTCACATTATCTGTAACTTGTAAATCAGAGGAGCTTGTAGGATGAGAGGGTAAGTGAGATGTAAGGAGGAGAATATAAGCATACATTCATCTCCAGTGACTTCAGCCCTGATCAGTTATGTCCACTCCAAAAATGACAAACGCTTACTCTCCAGGAGTGTAAGGACATGTAGCCATACCTGTCCCCTGCCAGGTAATACTGCCTCTGGTTAAGTGTCACCTCGTCCTGCAAGAAAGATTGCATTACACACTCTGACATACTTCAATGTGCTTAGGTGATGTGCCTGTCTTAGTTAAGTAGCTTGCAGCATGTGGAAACTATGAGATATGGGCACTAGGCTTTCAGAATGTGTGTGGGTAAAGTGAAGTAATGAATCTGAGTCTTGATTGATAGATAATGTTGGTAGGGTGACTGAAAAAATGGAGTGGGGGGTAGGGTGCATGCAGTGTGGCTGATGCATTGAGTAGTGTGTGAGGCAAGTGGTGCAGTTACAAGGTTATGGTTTTGAAGATGAATTTACTGACCTTTACCACTCATGTGAGGTCATTAAACATCTTGTAGCACTGCATCCAGATGCTCAGGGCTACACTGTTTGTGTCAGCTAACTGCTCCCTTTGCCTTCTCAGTGTTAGTCTGGAGGGCCTTCCAGCCCCCTATCGATAGGGGACAACTCCCTCCAAGCCCATCAGCTGAATCAAGGTCTCCGAGAACCTTAAGGAGCATGCTCTCTGCTCTTTTGCATCATTAGTCAGTCTTCTTGCAGGTCAGACTCTCTTACGTAGCCACTTCCAACACCTTCTCCAGTTAGGATGCATCTACCCTTTAAGAGGTGTAGCCCAACTTCATGTGGTGTTAGCCTTTCATGAACGTGCAACCCCTGCTGAGGCGTGAAGCCACTGAAACAGGCGGGTGCCTTGGCCACCCAGCATAAGGCCTCTTTAAAAATGGCAGTGGCTGGAGTGTTGACATTAACTGGGTGATAGGGGATGATCCTATCATCAATATTGCCTAGTTGTGGAAATGTAAGTGACCTAAAAGCCAACTTAATGCAATAGGCCCTGATGTTTACAGAGCCAGGTCTGGTGAGCAGGGTCAGAGACTCAAAATTCTAGGTTACCCTGCGCTTTGTGGCGTTTTGACTGTGCGTATTTAATTTGATCACCAGGATCCCCACATGGACGTTAGCCTGATTGACAGGCTTGGTTTCTCGTCAGGTAGGGACACCTTGGAGCGCATGTAAAAGGGGTTCCCATCTCCCTGGGGGTGGGGAGGTGAGGTGAGCTGGTGTCTGATTCCTGATCTTTGTAAGGAGGGTTCTGAGGGTGTCTGGGTGGGAGGGGGTGTCAGAGCGGAAGACGGCCAAGCCTGATCCAAGGGAAGGAGGAAAGGTTTGGGGGTTTGCTGGGAAGAAGCAGCCTTGTTTCTCTCGGTGCACAAGCACTTTTCACTGCAGCTCTCCTCCTTTTGGCTGCTAGGTTTCTTGAGGCCTGGGAAATCCAACTGGCGAGGGTTAATTTGGGAAAACAGGTTAGATTTCAGGCTGCCAGCCTCATAAAAATATTTAAATCCAACCCACCTCCTGGAAGTAGGTTGGTTGCCTGCCCCCGTCCCACCTTCATTAAACCCAAAAGTGTGCAGTTTGAAGCCAGCTTTGAGATTTAAAAAAAATGTAATATCTCAGCCGACCCCAGCCTGGACATTTTTGGGAGTTAAAATTCCCCCCTGAATGTCCAACTGCAATGATTTTTGCAACATGAGAATGGGATGCCAACAGCCTTTGTGGAGTAAATATGATTTGCCAACAACATGCAGTTTTATTGATTTCAGAAATTAAGTCAGTTGGCATTCTGTCACACATGCGGGACCATTGTTTTGTTTGTTGAAATCTTTCAATAATGAAGATGAGTGCAGCTTAACCAACTACCATCAAATCCAGATGGTTTTGAAAATAATCTAGCATCTTCAGAGAAGGACACAACTTTTTTTTTAAAAAAGGGCGTTCCTTATAACAATGGAAAATTAATTTGTGAAGAATGCTTCATTAATGTTTCTTAAAGATGCAGATAATGTATGGCTGCAGTTATATAGATAATTCCATTAGAACATTTGAGAGTTAACCATCTTTATTTTTGAACTTCACCACTTATTCAACACCTGTCTGACACAGATCAGTATTAATAATAATAGAAGCAGCCAGACACAATACATCTGCTGGATGTGCTCTCCTGTGACTGGCTTGTCTTTTTTACAGAGACTGCCTGTTCTAGTCTCCAGACAGGAAATCCAGACAGAGTCATTCATCAACAATAGTATACTCTTGTCTGATTTTATTAGCTTTGGATTTTATCGCCTGGAAGGAAAAATTGTGTGACTGTTAGATGCCTTTGTGTTCACCTTCCATTCTATATTATGACAGGTCAAAGTAAAAGAATGAAAGTCTGGGCATGAAAAAAATTCTTACAAAGGGCTGTCGTGACCACAAAGGCTGAGCAACTTTAATTTTGTTGGAAGCTGATTTTCTTTCTTCTTTGAAAGTGACATGGTAATCAATGCATATGGGAAGGAACAACTCGTTCTTGGGCAGTTAGGACTTTTGAATGCCTAGGTACAGAGCAGTATCTTACTTTAAATGATGCAACTGCAATGAAATATTATTTTCTCCATTAGGAATACTCATGCACTTACAAAAATTGGAACTTACTTTTTTATTGGACCTACAATCTTCTCATGTGCTATTTTCATGTTACTGATTTTCCAATTGGTAATATTGTCTTTTAGCAACCTTGGCTGGAATTTCCCGAATCCGCCCACTGGCGTAATTTTCCGGTCCTGCTGAAATCAAAGGACTTTTGGCTGGCTCACCGCATTTTCTGGCCATGCCCCTGCCATGGCAGGGCCGGAACCTTCTGCTCCTTATGCCTTAAAAAAAGGTTAATTCTAAGCAAATGGACACAATTAGCCTAAGCTCACCACCGTGATCATTTCAATCGGGTGGGTTGGGGAGGCCGAGAAAGGTGCGGGAGTGGGATTGTGACTGGCTTTATGGGCAAGGCTGACTTCCAGTGTAATGTTTTTTAAACTAGCACAAAAGATTGCAGAGACTTAATTTACGCTGAACATAATTTCTGCTTGAGTTTCCTCAATCTTTGGAGCTGGCTTGATTGATTTTAGGTGAAGTGCACGAGAAAAGCCAGCCCAACCTGATGGAAGCTCCAGCCTATTGTTTCTATTTACTTCCCTGTGTTCTGACGACTGAATTGATAATGAGTGACATTAAACGTACATCAATGACTTGCAACAAACTACAAAGCTTTCAGGCATCTGCCTTTGTTGGTTGACCTTCAAAAGTTGCCTCTGTGTAAATCCGAATAAAATTGACATTCCATAGTGATTTGAGTTTGCTTGTAACTATTCTTTTAAGAATCCAAGTCATGATATTCTGTGAACTCCATGACTCAGTGTGTGCAGCATGATAGAATATTCCTTTTTATGGACATGACTGGTGTCCTGCAAAGAATTATTGCTCCATCAGGTTATCTGATGCCTATAGCAAAAGCCTCATTTTTCTTTGCATCGGAGGAGGAGGGTGAAACATCAGTGATTGTATCAACATCTGAGAAAAACAGAAAGAGTTTCAAAGGCCGGGATTTTCCAGTCCCAGCAGTGGGTAAGATGGGCCGGGTGGGGCAGGGGAACAATGCAGCGGGAGCTGAAAAATCAGATTCTCATGGCGTTAAATGATGGTGGGTCGCCATCCCTACCGGAGGCCAGCATGAAGCTATTTTGCATTCCATTAATGGGATGCAGATGAAGCCTTGACTGAAATTGTACCCCCGCTGCCCAATTAGCTGCCAGTGGAATATCACGCCGGTCTGGACCTACGTGGCATGGACATGTCGGGACTCACCTGGAAGGAGGCTTAGGGTAGCTTGGGGAGAGTGGAAGGTGGAGGCCTCCAGTGATTGTGGACTCTGGAACACAATGTACAGCACGGGGTGGGTGGAGCATCCACCACTTGGATCTTCACACTGCAGGAGCTTCCAGGATGTGGACCTACAGTCTACAGGAGTAGCCCTTCTTTGGAGATCTGAGACCTGGAGGGCCTCGGCTTACTTTGACTGCCCTGCTGTGGTTCGGATGCTCCCTCTGCCGTCATAGAGGATGAAGCTGAAGGGGTCACAGGCAAGAGGGATTCCAAAGAGCCGGGCAACCTCAGAGTCCTGAGTGGAGTTCTGAGGGGTGTCCACACCTCCTCCTTTTGGATCCCCGCAGGTCCCTGCATGACTCGTTGAGGAGAAGGGGCACCTGGAGGGAAGTGGAGGTGTCCTGTCTCCTTCTCACTTGGCTACAGTAAGATCTTATCCATGGCTACAGCAGTGGAATACAGGTCTGCGCACACCTCCAACTGAAACTTGGCGTTCTGCTGGATGAGGTTCTCCATGGCGTCCGCCAATCTACCAATGGAGACCTCCATGCATGCACAGGTCAGAATCACTTCATCAGAGAGCAGGTGGACAGATTCCTATGCCTCACGTGTGGCTCTGTTAATGGCCTCCGCTACCTCTGCTTGTTATTCCTCTGCCTCGTGCTGCATCTCCAACACCTGGTGGAGGGCCAATCCCAGAGGCTTGTCATCTGACTCAGGTGTCGTAGATACCTCTTCCCCAGCAGTCCTCCAAGTGCAAGTGATCTTGTCTGACCCTGCCTCCTCCTGCTGTGGACACGTGTCGTGTGGTGACCACCAGAATCTGAGACCCTGCCTGAACTAGATCTAGTATCCACCGTGGTGTGTGTCTGCACAGGTGGAGGGTGCAGGTGACTGCTGTGACGCCCCTACAGGTGCACTTTCTTCCTCTTCCCCAATGTCCTCAGTCCTCTTCTGGCCTTCTTCTCTTCCTGCTGGCACCTGTAAGCAAGAGAAGAGAGAGTAACTGCTTGAGCTGCCTCTAATATGGAAGAACACATGACCCTTAGGTTTCTATGTGACTACATTATGCACGGATCCTTACTGGATGGAAGCCTGGTGATGTCTCCATCTGCACAGGCTCAGTCCGGTTCCTCCCCTGCCAGCTTGGCTGCCTGCTTCTCAAAACTCTATAAGGTTCCTCAGTCCAGGCAGGCCCCCTACCCTCCTTTCTCTCTCTCCTCTTATATCGTAACTTTTCCTGTGCAAAGAGCTGAGAGCTATTGGGCTTCAGGTATCTTTCTCATGCTTCCAGTCTTACAAATAACCCACTGGATTATATGCCATGTGATTGATGCACTGCAGGTTGTCCCCAAGGGTTCTGGAGCAGCACACTCCAGAACAGTGAGCCCATGCAGATAAAAGGATTAGGCTCATAGAGCGATGTCATTAGTGATGCTTGCTGGTGCCTTCAACACCTAACCCCCTTCCCCCACCCTCCCCTCACCAGCCATCCCCTCAAATCCCCAAACTGCATCTGAGCTCTCTGGTTGGAAGGATGAGGGACCCACAGTGGCCTCTCCACCTGCAGACTAGATGGACAGCAGTGGGACTATGATGCATTACCTTATCATGTTGAATAGCTCTTTTATGCATGGACCATACAGATGGCGCCCTTGCCACTGAGGCCCATGTCCCCTCCACCATTCAGTGAGGTGAATGTGAGCAGCTGAGGGTTCACTTACCTTTGCAACGCTGATGAGGTCATGCATCCATTTCCTCCTCTGGTGGCAGCCATGGGCACTGACCACTCTGGCAACTTCCACCCATGCAGGGTTGGTCACATGGTTCAGCCTCCACCTCCTTTCAGCCTCAGGGTAGAGGTCATCCCTCCTTGCCTCCACTGCATTGAGGAGCACACTGAGGGAAGCATCGCTGAATTCTGAGACTGGAGCTCCCTGGTATCGCTGGGCCATCTCCTCCTTCCACGGTAGGTTCACGACTAAGAAGCTGATGTCCAGGCACCTTTTAAATATGGTGGCCAGATATGACGGCGGAATGCATGTCGTCCCGCCAC
The DNA here is from genome assembly GCF_017639515.1 of Carcharodon carcharias. Classification (NCBI taxonomy): domain Eukaryota; kingdom Metazoa; phylum Chordata; class Chondrichthyes; order Lamniformes; family Lamnidae; genus Carcharodon; species Carcharodon carcharias. The sequence continues at coordinate 113,791,157 of NC_054479.1, read as the reverse complement.
TCCAATGCGCAATATGTCAGGAAGCTCCTGACTGTATAATTAATGAGCCCAGCATCGTGCGATTCAGCGCTAGTTGTCACTGGGCTCAGTGGTGGGAAACAGTCCTGGTTCCCAGCTCTGCCATGGGACTTAGGCCCAGAATGGAAAATCCCAGCCAATGTATCTGAGAAAATGTTCGATGCTGAACCTGTGAAGAGGATGCCCGCAATAGACCTGAAACATTAACCCTCCCTTTCTGCATATGCTGCCTGGCACTTGCTGAATGTTTCCAGCATTTTTATTTTTATTTTTATTCTACAGCTTTTGCTAATCATATTTATGGGGGAGGTACCTATCTCCATAATGCCACTAGTATAAATACTCACAAAATGGCCACCTCCAGAATGAAACTGGATCAATTATGAGGGACAGAAATTGAAAATATTTGTACAATGTTTACAACGTTGGTAGTTTATTTTATACAAAAGGTAGCATTGGGTTGCATCTACATTTTAAGAAGGTTTTTGAGCATTTTCCCACAGTGTTTTTGATTCCAGGTAGTTAAGTGATAAATTGGTGTTGTTTTTGGTCATCTTGAATGTATCAGAGGAGTGGTAGGTATGTATTCAAAACCTGATGTCTAGTGATGTGTTCCTTCATCTATGTTCCCTGGATTCCATGCTATGAGAATCTCACACTGCTCTATGAATTAGGATCAATCCTTGAATTCAAAAATGCAGAAATATTGAGGAAGTAACACCCAACATTAATCCTTGGTTCTTAGATAAGCGTTTCATTTGCAAACATCACATGGATTTATTGGCCACAGCAAATTTCATGCTTTACATTCAAATTGAAAATATGACTTAACCTTTACTGCCAGCTATGCACGGTTGCAAGTAAAATGGCCATTGAGCTCCATGTTCAAAACACTTTATACTAAACATACCTTTGGCAAATCCTGCTTCAGTTAGAGATGTACAATCAAGGCAACTCAATTAAATGTCAAAGAAGGAATTTAGCAAAATTTAACCAAATGCACACACCATGCAATGGTTACATTTTTTGCTCCTGCAAATGAAATGCTTGGCTCACATTTTGATAAAGGATATTTATGGTTTATGGTTTCTGATTAATAGCATTCACACTGTGACAGGATCTGGCATTATAAATGCTACCTTGACTGGAAGGATGATTTCCTTTGTAATTCATATATGGATCACATGATTTTTTTTTTTCTCTCCGCTGGGATGACATTCAGACTGTGAAATCTGGATGACAATTGTTGTACATTTGATTTCTCCTACTTTGAGAGCAGACAATAATGTGTCAAATTCATGGTTTGGTGTCCAAATATCTGGCCCGAGTGAGAATGAGCTTTCAGCTTTCAGCAGTAATGGGGTGAAAAATGATAGTGGACAGAGCTGCCATAGATACTAGTTATGAACTGAAATGTTTCTTTCCTGGATTTACATTCTGTCAACCCAATTTTTACAATTTGAAAATTTGCTTAATATGATCACTAAACTGTGCAAGTTATTTGGAACGATGCTTAGATAATTAGCATTTTCTATTTAAAAAAAAAAATGCTTTCAAGAACATCTGTTATTACAGTATGAAATACATGGCTGTTTTACATAACTAGCAATCCCCACACTGAGTTTATTTTACAACAGAAACAGCTTCTGTGTCCGGGCTTGAATTTGTGGTCAGATAATTTCTGGGAGATACTCCAGTTAGTTTAAGGCGTGTTTTTCAAAAGCGTTGTCGCAGTCTCGATGGGCTGAATGGCCTCCTTCTGTGCTGTGCTATGCTACAATTTTATGATTTACTCACTACCTAGTATCACAAAATTGCAGAATTGTTACAGTGCAGAAGGAGGCCATTCGGCCCATTGTGTCTGCACTAGCTCTCTGAATGAGCAATTCACTGAGTGCCATTCTCCTGTCTTCTCCCTGTAACCCCATACATTCTTCCCTTTCACATAATAGTCTAATTCCTCTTGAATGCTTCAATTGAATCTGCCTTCATCACACTCTCAGGCAGTGCATTCCAGATCTTAACCAGTTGCTGTGTGAAAAAGTTTTTTCTCATATCACTTTTGCTTCTTTTGCCAATTATTTTAAATCTGTGCCCTTTCATTCTTGATACCTTAACAAGTGGGAACATTTTCTCCCTAGCTACTCTGTCCAGACCCCTCATGATTTTGAATGCCTCTATCTTCAACCTTCTTTTCTTCAAGGAAAACAGTCCCAACTTCTCCAATCTATCTTCATAACTGAAGTTCCTCATCATTGGAGCCATTCATGTGAAGCTTTTCTGCATTCTCTCCAGTGCCTTCCTAAAGTGTAATGCCCAGAACTGGATGCAATACTCCAGCTGAGGCTGAATTAGTGTCTTCTCCAAGTTAAACATAACCTCCTTGCTATTGTATTGTGTGCCACTATTAATAACACCTCGGATACTGTAAGCTTTATTAACAACTCTCAACCTGCTGTCACCTTCAATGGCTTATGCACATTTACACCCAGGTCCCTCTGTTCCTGCACCCACTTTAGAATTGTGCCATTTATTTTATATTGCCTCTTCATGTTCTCCCTACCAAACTGAATCACTTTACATTTCTCTGCATTGAATTTCGTTAATCACATGTCTGCCCATTCCACTAACTTGTCTATGTCCTTTTGAAGTTCTACACTATCCTCTTCACAGTTCACAGTGCTTCCAAGCTTCTTATCATCTGCAAAATTTGAAATTGTGCACTGTACACCAAAGTCTAGGTCATTACCGTATATCAGGAAATGCAAGGGTCCCAACACTGTCCCCAGAGGAACTCCACTACACACTTTCCTCCAGCCCGCAAAATATCTATTAACTGCTACTCTCTGTTTCCTGTCACTCAGCCAATTTCAGATTCATGTTGCTACTGCCCCTTTCATCCCATGAGCTATAACTTTGCTTACAAGTCTGTTGTGCGGCCCTGCATCGAATTCCTTTTGGAAGTCAATGTACAGCACATCAAGGGCATTACCCTCATTGACACGCTCTGTTAGCTCTTCAAAAAAACTGCAGCAAATAAGTTAAATGTGATTTGCCCTTAATAGATCCATGTTGACTTTCCTTAATTAACCCATTTGTCCATGTGACTATTAATTTTGTCCTGAATTATTGTTTCTAGAACTTTCTCCACCACCAAAGTTAAACTGACAGGCCTGTAGGCGCTAGCCTTATCTTTACACTCCTTTTTTAACAAGGGTATAATGTTTGCATCCCTGAGTCTAAGGAACACTGAAAAATTATGGCTAGTGCCTCAACAATTTCCACTCTCACTTCCCTCAGTATACCAAAGGTGGTGCATAAACAGGGTCAATGTTTGATTTGTCCAAATTAAACCCTATCGTTCCAGACCCAAACTACAGATCACAGGCTGTGCGGCTCATGCCCAAAAAGAAAAGTTGAACAGGAATGGCTAAAGAAACAAAGCTGAAATTAATTTTCAATTCATTGTCCCTAGAGGTAATTTTATTATATTGTGCTTGTGCACACTATTGTTGCATTATGCCTACATTACAGAAATTAATACCAGCAAAACTCAGTTTAGGATTTGGAGGTAACACTATGTTCTGTCCTCAAATCCCATTGGAACTGCCAAGCTGTCAAGGCATTTAAAACTCCTGTCTTCTAAATTTAAAAAGTTTTTAAAAATAGTGCTTGCTATTTCACTCTATCTGTTGACCTAAACCTGAGGGCTTTCATTATAACGTTTGTGCTGCATGACTGATTTCACAGCCTATTTTTATCAAAGTGGCTGCCTGTTAGTTCACTGTTTGATTGACAGCTCCAAGTGATTATACAGTCTTTGGTGATGAATACAAATGCTTGTTTTTAATAGATGATTAAGTACTTGAAGGAAATGTTTGTTTTTTATAAGGGGTTAAATAGTTGAAGGAATTTAAATGTAGCAAATTGATTTTAGCAATGAGCTTTTTTTAAAATAGTGAGTAAGCCCTTGACACTTAGAACTTTATTTTCTTTCGTCTCCGCATAAGCCCTAAGATCTGTCAATGGTGGATACTGGGTGAGTTGGCTTGGAGGGTAAAAATGAAAAGGGTGGTATGGCGGGCATGGAGGATGGCATGGGTTGGCAAGATTTAGCACTAAGTTGGCATTGGAGATATTGGGATGGGTAGAAGAGCATAGGGGTATGAGAGGCCATGAAGGTGGGTAGAGAAGCATGGGTTGACATGGGAGTATGAGTCGGGATGGGGATGGTTGGGAAGGGGTATGAGGTGGCAAGAATTCCCATTAATGCCATTAGTGTGTTGGGATGGGTGAGGAGGTATGAGTTGTGAGGACTAGAGGGCTTTTTTTCTTGCTTTATTCTTTTTCATACAAGTCCTGGAGCACCTAGGCAGGCCTTTCACACAGCCCGAGTCCAGCAGCCCTGCGGCTGCTCCTGCACTGTTTCCATGGGTGGCAGGCACTACTCCCATTAACACCCACACCCCTGCCCTGCCGGACGAAACACATGGGGCACTTTCTCCTGTGTCAAGTTTGCACAGTCAGGAATTTTCCTGACTCTGCACTCCCGGCTCGGGAATGAAAATTTAAGGCCATTAACATCACGTGTTCTATATGCGATTCAGATGCAGGAAATCTTCCCCACAAGCTTGGTGTTTTCCCAGCAGATCATCAGAAATGTAGTTGGAGTAATATTTAACTATTCAGATGAACTTATATTATGGAAGGTCAGCTCATTTGAGCAACCATGCCTATGACCTCTAAAATATAGCACTCTGAGAACCAATGTGCACTATCTTTCCCCGTGGCCCTTGTGGCTTCAATGGTTATTTGTTATTTGTTTCCTGCATCAGAATCTCATATAGAACATGTGATGCTCTGACCTGAATTTTCACTCCTGAGTTGAGAGTGCAGAGTTAATAAAATTTCTGACTCTGCGAATTTGACTTATGTAACTCCATAGTTCCAACGTAAATCATTTGAAATAATTGCTCTTGTCCTTGTTTGGTATGTCTGTGCTTGTATTTCATCCTTTGGCTTTACTTTGATCTGTTAAAGTTGTTCACTCAGTTACCAATCAAAATTGTGTGCATTGTGATGAAAATAAAGTAGTACCTGAGTGATTAGTATGTCTTGAATTGAACACATTCTGCATCAGATGCTGTATGTAGGACAAATCTCTGCACACCTTTCAATGTTTACAATATCTTACCCATTTTTGGATGAAGTGCTCTTCTGTTACAAGATGTACCTTTCAGTTCCTGGAGGCTAGGCAGGAGCTTTTTTCTGCTTTATCTCTAATGAGTATTGTCCAATTCTCATCATTTCAAAGAATTTGCTTCATCCAGCACAGTATCTTGGTCGATCAAATATTTCTAAGCTCATGGTTAGGAAACCTGTCAGCCAGTTTGACGACAACATGGAAACCAAGTCAGTTGCTCCACAAAGTCCCTGGAGTTTCACCATTATGTAGCAAGCAGCATGGGATTTCAATCGCTAAAGTCTAATTTATATTTCCAGCAATCTGTCGATATTGCCAAAGAAATCCTAGGCCAGGATTTTATGGCCCTCCCGCCCGTCGGGATATTATGGTCCTGCTGAACTGAATGGAGATTTAAATAGCTCACCACAGCCACCAGGGGGGAGACATGGCATGGCGGGGCCATAAAATCCTGGCCCTGGTGATTTTTCAAAAGATTCCCATTAGCTCCATTCTCACTTCAATACCAGGTGAATCACCACCTTCCGCCCCCCATCCCCCTCACCCCCCCCCCCCCCCCCCCCCACCCCCCCCCCCCCCCCCCCCCCCCCCCCCCCCCCCCCCCGCATCCCCCCACTCCCCAACTTCCAACTCCCTGCCTGTGACTGTGGAGCTGTTTTCTGTTTAAAGTTTCTATCGTATCTGTTTTATTATAGCTGGCCCATCTGACTGGCTGTCTTTCCTTTAGTATTATAGAAAGAGCTGAATTGTGATAGATTCATGTGCCACTAGGATTTTGAATGAATTAGCAAATTTCTGAGACAATAAAACTTGTCTTAGAAGTTAAAAGACAAAGTTACTCATCACATGTTCCATCAGTACTGCTGGAGTCAGCACTAGTTATAGATTCCTGTTCACTTGTACAGCAGTACAACTTCTTCAAGACTTCTGTGCTCTATAAAACTATAAATATATCTAATCTTTTTTTTAACCCAATATGCATTGCAGACTAGATAGTCGCTCCGTCACCAAAGTCCCAGACACTTAGAAAACATATTTCACACAGCATTCAGTTATCTCTTTTCGAGTTGATTTTTAAAACACACATTTTCCATTGCTGATGAATATTTATCCAGTTCTTCCTTTAAAAGCTTTCATCAATTCAGCATCAATTGCTCTATGCCAGATACTTGACTTCATAGCAGACGGCACTACATACTCATTGTCCATCCCTTGAATAGTATTAGGAATCTATATCTTCAAGAACTATATGCTTTAAAAAAAACAGAAGCATGTTGAATTATTTACATGCTCTCCTGAGTTATTTTAAAACAGGTTTCAAGTTCACTTTGGTCTGTGAGGAAGCTGCTTTTTCCAAGAAATCACATGACTTCAGCTAAATGACCAGCAAGACATAGGAACATACGAAATAGCCGCAGAAGTAGGCCATTCAGCCCCTCGGACCTGCTCTGCCATTCAATAAAATCTTGGCAGTTCTGTTTGTGTTCTGAATCCTACCTTCCCATCTACTGCCGATAGCCTTTGATTCCCTTGCCTAACAAGAATCCATTTACCACTGGCTTAAAAATATTCAATGACTCCACGTCCCTTCTGAGGCAGAGAGTTCCAAAGTCACACAACCCACTGGAGAGATCGGCTGTTCTGTGACAAAAATTAAAAATAGAAAGAAAAATTCTTGACAATTCCCCTCATGTGACACTGTCACATGAGTTGGGACATGTCCATAATTTTTACAAAAATTTTAATAAAATTTTTAAAAACATACATGAAACCTTATCCCGCCTGTGGATGAAGTTTCATGCTTTTTCTAATTCCCGCCAGCGCTTCGTAAGGTTGGACAGGCAGGTCCATTAATTAGCTAAATGACTCTGTCAATAGCCTCAATTGCCATTGACAGGTCGGCGGGCGCAGAGCTGATTTTGCTGCGCCCCTGCCTATTGGAAAATTTAAATGGGGCCCGGTGATGTTGGGAGTTCCACCCAACGTCACCCTCGTCATTTTATGCATCAGTGAGCAGGCCCCACTCCCCGCTCACCGACAGGAAAATCCTGCCTGTAGGGAATGTTGAAACATGGGAATGAGTATAGAGGCCAACAGAGATGTTGCAGTCTTTCTGACTGGTCTCAAGATTTAAAAATATTGCACACTGACTCTATCTCTAATATCACTTCTATTGTCTACCAAATAAGAACATAAGAAATAGGAGCAGGAGTAGTCCATGTTGTAATATGCCTTTAAGGGACATCACTGGAAGAGAAAAGTGTCCTGGCAGTCTCCTATTGGGCTTCAGGGGGCCCTCCTTTATAAGCACCCACAGAAGCATAGGCACTGCTGTGGTTCTTGAGCTGTCGGCCCTCTGATTGGGCCAGCAGCTCTTGGGGGCAGGCTGCTGTCCTTACTTAGGGATGATAGCTCGGGCAATAGCCCCTCATTTGGCTACCACCAGGAAGGTGCCTTCCTGGATCCCCCTGCTGACTTAAGCGTGGTTGCATCCTGCTTTCAGCCCCACTGGCAGGACCTCAGCCACCTGAGTATAATTCAGCCTGCTATGTCAAATAGCATGAAAGCCAAGGAGAACTTACCAAGAGCAGAAGTGTTGTTTTGGGTGGAGAGCCAAAAGTGAGGGACTGAGGAATTTTGTAAATGAGCTTATGTAATGTATAAATTATGTAACAATACCAACCATTGCAAAAGTGTGAAACGGTTACACCTGGATTTAAAATAGATAGGGTTGGCAACTGTGACTAATTGTATTCCTGGAGGTTTCATCACTTGACTTGCCCCCACACTACAGACATTAGTCAGCCAACACATCCATCCTTGTAATGCTCTGCCTCCCCATGCCAATTGGAACGCAAAATGTCTCATTACCAATTTGGATGATGCTTGGCTGCCAGCCAAACGGCTATTTCTTTCCACCCATTTTCAATATTTTTACATCTGGTAAGGAGAAATGTTCAAAGAAAATGACAAAAATAAACAATCTTTTTTAACACCCTAATGATTTTAGCCTAGGTTGCACACAGCAGTGCCCTGGAGATTGATCTTCTTTTCCTGGAGACTCCAAGGACAGAGTTTTCAGTTCGGCGGGTGAGCGCAGTTGGTGGGCCCTGCAATTGGCCCCCAATTGCAATTTCACGCTGGTGGGCCAATTAAGTCCCGATTCCCGCCCAGCGTGAAACATGGTTTCTCAATGGCCGGGAAGGGTCGGGGTGGGGGGGGTGGAGTTGGGGGGTGGGTGGTGTGGCGGGTGCCTGTTGGCCACTTGGCCCAATGGCGATCTGGCAGCCAGTTTAAATTTGGCACAGATAGTCCCTTGAAAGTTGCCATGGAAGAAGGTCTCTTCTGCATTTTCAATATTCAAGTTATGGAGTCGAGTGCAGCTGGACACGACAAGTGGGAGTGCAGGTTGGGTGGGTGCTCAGCCCCCCCACTTTTTTGGTGAGGTGGCTGCCAGGCAGGACACCCTTATTGTCAGAGATGGGAAGAGGAGGCCAGCGCATCTCACAAAGAAGGCATGGGAGGAGGTTGCAATGCTGGTTAGCAGCCGTGACGTTGGTGCGGCGCACGTGGGTGCAGTGCCGCAAGGGATTCAATGACCTGCTGCGCTCAGGATGGGTTAGTGTGCAGGTGTTCAAGTGTGGCCACCCCCCCTGTGGACCTTAGGGGTGCTAGAGTCTGAGTGTCAACCGTCAATGATGCTGGAGCTGGCCAAGGGGATGAGCCCTGGCTGCTTGGACTGAGTGCCTTGCGGCTCGAGGGCCAAGACTTGGATATGCCCTGCAAGGTGTTCCTCAGGTGGGGTTGGCCAGGCTGCAATGACGCTGCAGATAGAGAGTGGATTAATCCATGCTCCTCTGTCCTTTCAGGTGAAGACGAGCCAGAACCATTCAGAGAGGGCACACACAGGTGGCAGCCCACCCAACCTGCTGCTGCTCACCAGATTCGAGCCATAGAGCCAGAGAGCTGGCACGCTCCACGTGCAACCGGGTGTGGAGAGGTTAGGGTGCCAGATGAAGGTAAGAGTGCTGTGGGGAGAGTTTTGGATTGTGCAAAAATTCTCATGTACTCTCTTTATTGATGGGAGCCTCAAACCCAGAGTCCCCATTGACCATCGAAAGATGAAGGCACCATGATGCAGATCTCCATTGTGTCATCAGGGCATCTGGCACATGCTGTGACAGTGTGACGACTTTAACTAATGACATGTCCTTGTTCTCCCTTAGATTCGCCAGCACGCACAAGCTCTCTGCTCTCTGGACCCCGAAGAGCCACTCCTGATGCTGGAGGACTATCAAGCTTCATTTGCACCTGCTCCCAGATGCAGGCAACAGCACAGATACCAGCACCTTGGTGGGCATTAACCAGAATGTGGACATTGGTGCGGGCACTTCACAATTGCTTGAGGTGCAGGCAAAGGCAGAGAGTGCCCAGGGCGCTGGCAGTCGGAGGACTGCTGGGGACCAGGACAATGCTCAGTCGAAGGCAGATGATGAGCCTCTGGAGTCGTCCATTAGCCGGCAGATGCTGGATGTCCAGCGGGACGTGCGGGAGGATCTGGCGGAGATCCATGAGGGTCTCTGTGCCATCGTCTCCATTGTGGAGGAGCCCATGTGGAGCATGAGCAGTGTGTTGACCCTCATGGCCGAGCGCATTGCCTCCTCCATTAAGAGACTGGTGACTCTCATGGAGAGGCAGCTCCAGGTACAGCATCAGGGGTTCCTAAGGTTGCACTTGGACGTGAAAGCCCTCACACAGGCACTGACCTCAGGTGGTCAGAGCCAGTGTGGGAGATGGATGAGGTACCCAGTATCCCAGCTAGGTGCCTGTCAATCAATGGCAAACAGGGAGGTCCAGAGCAACCCCAATTTGGCACACAAGATGCTTGTCGTCTCTGCGGACTCCTCTCAGGGTGCTCTGGATGACGGCAGCCATGACGCCGCCCCTCTGCCAGTGACCGTGGTATCTGATGAGGCTGTGATGACTGGGGAGATGCCAGCCGTGGCACTGGCCACTCCCTCCCAGGTGGGGCCATGACCACCAAGGTCATCAAGGCCATCAAGACAGCAGAGTTAACAGGCTGTCTCCAATGCCAGTGCTAGTGAGGGGAGCGCACCAAAACGTAGCACTTGGAAACGTGAGTTAAAGGCACCATGAGTACAAGAGGGACAGTTGATGGGTGATTGTCTGTTCATTTATGTTTGGTTTATATGTCCACTGGTGTGGACATCAACACCAGTGATGGTAATGTCATTAAGCATTCAATGTGACAATAATATTAAATTTGCTTTGGATTTGATGGCCTGAGCATGCTTCACCTTTTCCCTTTCTGGTGCAGCATACACCAGTATGTAATGCTGAATGTGAGTGGCTAGATACTTTATTACATAGGCATTGAGTTGTCTTTGGGTGCAAATGAAAGGGTCATTTCAGACATCTGGGATGGAGCTGGCAGCCTTGGCATGAGGTGGAAGCAGAACTTGGCAGCCTAGCTGAGGGGTTGTTGGATCAAGGCATCCCTGGTGTCCCTGCCTCCCTGGAGGTTGCTGAGGTCTGCCTCCATCCCCTCAGCATTCTCCTCACCATGCTCCTTTTCTGACTCACTATGGATTCATCATCTGCGGCCTGTGCAGCTGTGTCAAGATCCTCTTCGTCCAGTGGGTCAGCCCTTGCCAATGCCAGATTGTGGAGAGCGCAGCATGCAACCATAATCAGTCACACCCACTCCGGGGGGTATTGTAGTGCTTCTCTTGAATGGCCCAGGTATCGGAAGTACATCTTGAGAAGACCTATGGTCCTTTCTATCACTGTCATTGTGGGGGCATGACTCCTATTATAAAGCTGCTCTGCCTCTGTTCTTGGGTGGCAGAAAGGAGTCATAAGCCACCTTTTCAATGAATAGCCCTTATCACCCAGCAGCCATCCTCCATCCAGTCGGACTGGAGCACTGAAGAGCCTCGGAACCTGGGAGCATCTCAGAATGTAAGCTTCATGGGAGCTGCCAAGGTACCTTGCGCAGACTTGCAGAGTCTGCAAGCTGTGGTCACACACTATCTACACGTTCATGGAGTGGAATCCCTTCCTGTTGATGAAGGCACCCGGCTCACTTATTGGTGCCTCGGCGGCCACCTGTGTGCAGTTGATGGCACCCTGGACACGGGGGATCCCAACAATTGCTGCAAAGCCTCCGGCTTGCTCAACCTGGCTGGCCTCATCTGTGCGGTAAAGAATAAATGTTATTAAACACCTGAACAGAGCTTCTGTCACCAGCTTCATACAACTGTGGACAGCTGACTGGGACACTCCACACAAATCGCCCACTGACTCCCAGAAAGAGGCGGAGGCATAGAAGCTGAGGGCCACTTTGACCTTCAGAGCCACTGGCATAGGATGTTTACCCACACAGTCGAAGCTGATCTCAGACTCAATCATCTGACAAATGGAGGTCACTGTCTCCCTTGAGAGCCGCAGTCTCCTTCGGCATTGCAACTCGGACATATTGAGATAGCTGCTTCGCCGCCTGCAAGCGCTGGCAGAAGGGTAGTGGGGTCTTCTGTGGCCCCTTCCGCCTTGAACATCCTGCTGGCCCTGCGCCCCTTCTGCCTGCACCTCTCCTCCCACAGGTTGCTCCCTTGGAAGCTGTATAGGGACACCTGGCCTCCTCTCCCTCCTGCTCCTCTCTTCCTCCTCAGAGGAGGTGCTACCAGCGGAGACCACAATCCCCATTACCAGGGTAAGGGAAGGCTGTCTGGTACCTGGAAGGGTCCACATAGTCTGAATCCTCCAGGGGTCTTGGAGGCACCAATAAGTCCTGAAATTAAGTTTGGAAATGTTAACAGTGAAGCCCTGAACAGAGATGAAGCTGCCAATACCATTAAGCAACCAGCAGCAAACTATCTCCAAAATTCCCCCTATTCACGCTGGCAATGCTGCTAATGCTTTTTGTCTCAACCTTGGATGAGGTTTAACAAATTGTTGGCTCATTTTGCCTGTGCGTGAATGAGACCTAAAATCAAGCGAATGAATGGGGCTCCACGGGCAACCTAAAATCTAGGTTAATTGCATTTTTAATGGCCTTAACTGGCCTCATGTCTTGGCTCCAACTTCCTCATGCACCCGCTGACTGAAATATCGTGCGAGTGCGTGATGACGTCGTGACCCTCACCTGATGTCATCACGCACTATTTTACGCTTGAGTGGATCGGGCATCACCCGCCCACTCAGCGAAAAATTCTGCCCCAGGTCAATCCTGGAAGGTTGGCAACCCCAAAATTGGATCTAACTGAGACACTAGGCTCTTCCCTTGGTTAAAGCATTACGTTGTTTACTTCAATATTTTCCTATGGCATTGAAATTGGAAGAAAAAAATCTTTCCCTTAATTATTCAATGACAATTTAGTAAATCATGTATTTGTTAAAAATATTAATATATATTATTTTACACCTGACTATAGTGGAACATATAGGAGGTACAGTGTTTGAAGTCTCCTAGGCTATGACAATCATTGGAATTGCCTTTGGTTACTGATTGTAGAAAAATCTGATTGAGAAATTTTCATCTAGGGCTGATATTGAACTAGTCACTCAAGCCATAATGTTATTTCCATATGCTGTCTTTTGATACAGGCTGACACTGTATATAATAACTGTTTTCAACAATCATGTCCTTGCAATTCAAGTCAGAACTTTGAAATAAATCATTTGACTTTAGAGCATTAGGTAGAGAATGTCATACATTTTGTGAAGCAACAGTAAATTCAGCAGAGTAAATTGGAGATCCTCTGAATTGAAAAGGTGACATTTTGACCTTATCAAATTGGTTGTGACCTTGATGTTTCTTTCTGTTTCCCCCGTGGATCCCCATTGATTACTAAAACTGGGAACCAAGGGACTGCAGATAAAAGGTGAAAGAGAATGTAGTGAATCACTCAAGGACATTGACAGACTAAAGTGAAAGGAGTAAAGCTTTCTGCAAAACAAAGTCTTAGTGGAATATTTCTAAGCTGTTTTGTCATGAGGAATTTCTGTCTAGTCAACCAGAAATAGTGTATGAGGTTGAACTACCACGTCATTTTTCAATGTCCTACTGTAATTTCAGCAGAGAATTGGTGGAAACCCTGAGAAAGGGTGTACATGGTCTTCAATGCCATTTCTCCAGGGTCTCAATTCAAATTACCATAAAAAATCAGGAGAACCCCCATGGGAAATTATAGCTGAGCATACATCAAAACATGACTTAGATCATTACAGTTTTAACTGTATTTCATTGGTTTTGTTAAAGCATAAAAGTTGATGGCAGATTTCCCATTTCAAATATGCAGATTCCTACATATTCTGTCGAGTTATCGCGTGTGGTATGTAAAGAAGCATATTCAGCCCAAGTGATTTCTCTGAAAATATTGTTTTCTAAGGCTACCCAGAGCTTAAAGAAAAAAGCTTACACTTTCAGCGCAATCATGAGAATACTTACATTTTCAGAAAAGATAATTTGAAGAATAGTATTGTTTGTATAAATAAGGACGAATTCTGTCAGCTGGCCCTTGTGAGTGACCAAAACATAATTGGAAAATTAAAACTGCACTTGAGGCAAGAGTGTGATGGGGTTTTAGACAAAGACAATGAATGGCTGCAGGAACTCCAGAATCAGCAAGAGCCAGTGATATCAAGGGAAAAAGGGGAGAATTGGGGCTGGGCAATAAAAAGATTTCTGACTTTTGACAATCTACTTTATTGTTCAACTAAAATGATAATTGGCGGAATGGGTTCAAAGCTATTCATGGCCATCATATTTTTACTATTTGTGGCCAATGTAGGAACTGAATTTAATGCCCAAGAATTTAAATTTAGATACCAATCCTATCAGAAATTCACGCACACTATTGATGCCAACTGAAAAATAATCCAGGGCGTAATTTATTTTTTCCTAACTGTTTGCCTGTTAATGGAGCATATTCTTACAGCAAAGAAATGGAATAGGAATGTCTTGCACCCAGCTGTTCCATGAAGTCTGCCACTATTGCCCCTTACAAAGTTTGAAGCCAATGTGCTCAATGTGTTTTCTTATGCCACAATACACATTGAAAAAATCCCATGATAGTATGAATGCACTTTCTGTAAAACATTGGGAGCAATCTGTGGCATATAATCGTTTGATGAATCTGAGCTAACACTTAGATGCATCAGTGAAGGATAGTGGCTGTCTAATTTGTGCATTGACGAGCTTGAAATAGTTAAATTTAACCTGTGCTGGCACTTGCTGTCCATTATTCCCAGCTGAAATGTCACCATCATTCAAGTCTTGTGAGAACAGTGAGCACCTGAAAATGAGTCCTTGGCCTCAGGTCATCTGCAACACAGTCCCAAGTGAACAACTGATAAAAGAGAGTTTACGTCAAGTAAGCATTTTGTATCACTGTTCAAATGTGAACTGTGCTTACAAAATGAATAGAATGAATTGCATAACATTGCCTGAAGTCAAAACAGGAGCTTGACTGATTTGAATACTTGATTCCTTTTACACCACACAGGATAAATAACCTTTACATTTTGCATACTAGTAACAGTTTTTGAAAATCCTGAAACCAATTTTACTCTTAGATTATGTAATTAACTTACAGTGAATGGGTTTGACATTTTACATTTAGCATGGTAATGGATCACCACAGTGCTTTTAATAAAAACTTCTGCACTGGTTGAAAATGCAATTTGTAGCTATTGTAGCAAAACAGTAATGATAAACTTGATCATCAGAAATGGAACCATCGTAGGACAGCTTTTGAAAAAAATTATGTTAATTCTTTATGAAAACAATTGAAATGTTCTCTGAATAAATTAGATATTCCGAGGTTGTTCTGCCCCCTACATGTTCACCACTTTGAAGTACACAATTAAAATGGTTTACCAAAAATGCATTTCAAATGAGTTTCTGCCAATACCTTCAACCAAAATGCAATGCAACCAAGGGAACCAGTACAAACTCAGCATAACTGAAGCTGAGCAAAAGAAGGAACTGAAGGGCGGACAAATAGTTCTAAGCAAGTGCAAAGCTACTGAGAAAAAGATGAGTTGGTGGCACAAGTGGCTTGTCATTTAGATTATCATATTTCTGCATCAGAGAACATTATGGCCTTTGACTGAATACGCTCCTGCGTCAATCATTAGAAGAATTTAAACCATTTATTCTGGAAACATCAAATTTATTAACAAGCTGTTTTTAAATATTGCTAAGAAATAATAACAAAAACTTAAAATTATGAAATCTTCCAGAATGTTTATAGACTTTTCTCTTAATGATGTCCAAATACAGGCTGGCTCACCATGTTATGTTTCTATTTAGACTTTATTTTTAGTTTTTTGCACATGTATAATGTCTTCCTTTAATTTAGTAATTAACTAAAAGTTGCTGTTTGGGTTGGATGAAGGTGAGTTTTAGGCCAGCTTTAAAACAGGCTCTGCTTGCAGCTACAACTAGTTAATTAGATAACTGGCTTAAACAGGTTTTCAGAGGCTACATTCAGAGAGTATAAAAACAGACCAACTTACAGTGCTGCTTTTGTCTGCACTGGAGTGCTGCTTTGGGCTGCAGTAGAGTGCTTACATTGGATTTGGTGACTGAGGGAGTTCGGTTGAGGAGGGAACGAGGTGATCCTTTGAGTACCGTGAGTATGGTTGGCTAATATTTACTACTTTTATCACTTATATATAAGGTCTTATTTTGTGGTTCATCATTTGTTAGGACACTATTCTGTAACAATGAGGAGCAGGGAGGAAGGGCCCTAGAGTAATTGATATTATTTGATATTAAGCATCTTCCAAAAGGTTTAATTTAAAGGAGTAAGTCATGGCAGGAGAGCTCAAAGCCGTGGTGTGCTCCTCCTGCTCTATGCAGAAAGCTGGGAACATTTCCAGTGCACGGGGCCAGCATGTGTGCAGGAAGTCTCCCTAGCTGCAGCTCCTGGAAGCCCGGGTTTCGGAGCTGGAGCGGCAACTGGGGACACTGTGGAGCATCTGCGAGGTGGAGAGTATTGTGGATAGCACATATAGAGAGGTGGTCACACCGCAGGCTAAGAGTCCACAGGCAGGAAGGGAATGGGTGATCACCAGGCAGATCAAGAGGACTAGGCAGGCAGTGCAGGAATCTCCTGTGGCTATTCCCCTGCAAAACAGACATACCACTTCGGATACTGTTGAGGGGAATGGCCTTTCAGGGGAAAGCAGCAACAGCCAAATTTGTTGCACCACGGTTGACTCTGCTGCACAGGGGAGGAGTAAAAAGTGTGGGAATGCAATAATTATAGGGGATTCAATTGTAAGGGGAATAGATAAGCATTTCGGTGGCTGCAAACGAGACTCCAGGATGATATGTTGCCTCCCTGGTGCTAGGATCAAGGACGTCTCAGAACAGCTACAGGACATTCTGAAGGGGGAGGGTGAACAGCCAGTGGTTGTGGTACACATTGGTACAAAGCTCATAGGTAAAAAAAAGGGATGAAGTCCTAAAAGCAGAATATAGGGAGTTAGGAAGCAAGTTGAAAAGTAGGACCTCAAAGGTAGTGATCTCAGGATTACTACCAGTGCCACGTGCTAGTAAGAGTAGAAATAGCAGGATATATTGGATGAATATGTGGCTGAAGAGATGGCGTGAGGGGGAGGGTTTCAGATTCCTGGGACATTGGGGGAGGTGGGACCAGTACAAACTGGACAGGTTACACCTGGGCAGGACCGGGACTGATGTCCTAGGGGGAATATTTGCTTGAGAGGTTGGGGAGGGTTTAAACTAAAATGGCAGGGGGATCAGAACCTATGTAAGGAATCAGGAGGGGGAATCAAGGACAAGAACAAAAGACAGAAAGGGGATTAAGAAAAGTGATAGGCAGAGAAATCAAGGGCAAGAATTAAACAGGGCCTCAGTGAAAAATAGTGGGAACGGGACAAATTATGTTAAAAAGACAAGGCTTTGTGCCTTAATGCGAGGAGCATTCGCAATAAAGTGGATGAATTAGCTGTGTAAATAGATGTAAACACGTACGATATCATCGGGATTATGGAGACATGGCTGCAGAGTGACCAGGGCTGGGAAATGAACATCCAGGGGGATTCAGCATTTAGGAAGGACAGACAAAAAGGAAAAGGAGGTGGAATTGCTTGTTAAAGAGGAAATTAACGCAATAGTGAGGAAAGATACTAGCTCCAACGATGTGGAATCTGTATGGGTAGAGCTGAGAAACACTAAGGGGCAAAAAATATTAGTGGGGGTTGTATATAGACCCCCAAACTGTAGTGGTGATGTTAGGAATGGTATTAAACTGGAAATTAGAGACGCTTGCAATAAAGGAACATCTATAATTATGGGTGACTTTAATCTGTATATAGATTGGGCAAATCAAATTCGTAACAATACCATAGAGGAGGAATTCCTGGAGTGTATACGGGATGGTTTTCTGGACCAATACATTGAGAAACCAACTAGAAAACAGGCCATCCTAGACTGGGCATTGTGTAATGAGAAAGGAATAATTGGCAATCTAGTTGTGCGAGGCCCCTTGGGGATGAGTGACCATAATATGATAGAATTCTTCATCAAGATGGAGAGTGACATAGTTGATTCTGAGACTAGGGTCCTGAAGCTTAATAAAGGAAACTACGATGGTATGAGGCGCAAGTTGGCTATGATGAATTGGGAAACGTTTCTTAAAGGGATGACGGTGGATTGGCAATGGCAAATGTTCAAAGACCACATAGGTGAACTGCAACAATTGTTTATTCCTTTTTGGTTCAAAAGTGAAATATTTCCCTTGTAAGCCAAACCATGGCTTACAAGGGAAATTAGAGATAGTATTAGATCCAAGGAGAGGCATACAAATTGGCCAGAAAAAACAACAGGCCTGAGGATTGGGAGCAGTTTAGAATGCAGCAAAGGAGGACCAAGGGATTGATTAAGAAGGGGAAAATAGAGTACGAGAGTAAGCTTGCAGAGAACATAAAAACTAACTGTAAAAGTTTCTATAGGTATGTGAAGAGAAAAAGATTGGTGAAGACAAATATAGGTCCCTTACAGTCAGAAACAGGGGAATTTATAATGGGGAACAAAGAAATGGCTGACCAACTAAATACACACTTTGGTTCTGTCTTCACAAAGGACACAAATAACATACCAGAAATGTTGGGGAACACAGGGTTTAGTGAGAGGGAGGAACTGAAAAAAATCAGCATTAGTAGGGAAATGGTGTTGGAAAAGTTGATGGGATTGAAGACCGATAAATCCCCAGGGCCTGATAATCTACATCCCAGAGTACTTAAGGAAGTGGCCCTAGAAATAGTGGATGCATTGGTAGTCATCTTCCGAGATTCTATAGACTCTGGAACAGTTCCTACAGATTGGACGGTAGCTAATGTAACCCCACTATTTAAAAAGGGAGGTAGAGAAAGAACAGGGAATTATAGACCAGTCAGCCTGATGTCGGTAGTGGGGAAAATTCTAGAGTCCATTATAAAAGATTTAATAGCTGAGCACTTGAAAAACAGTGGCAGAATCAGACAGATGCAGCATAGATTTACAAAAGGGAAATCATGCTTGACAAATCTACTGGAATATTTCGAGAATGTAACAAGCAGAGTCGATGAGGGGGAGCCAGTGGACATGGTTTATTTGGACTTTAAGAAGGCCTTCAACAAAGTCCCATATAAGAGATTGGCGTGTAAAATTAAAGTGCATGGGATTGGGGGTAGTGTATTGAGATGGATAGAAAACTGGTTGGCAGACAGGAAACAAAGAGTAGGAATAAACGGGTCTTTTACCGAATGGCAGGCAGTGACTAGTGGGGTACCGCAGGGATCGGTGCTGGGACCCAGCTATTCACAATATATATTAATGATTTAGATGAGGGAACTAAATGTAATATCTCCAAATTTGCAGATGACACAAAGCTGGGTGGGAGGGTGAGTTGTGAGGAGGATGCAGAGATGCTTCAATGTGATTTGGACAAGCTGAGTGAGTGGGAAAATCCATGGCAGATGCAATATCATGTGGATAAAAGTAAGGTTATCCATTTTGGTAGCAAAAACAGGAAGGCAGATTATTATCTGAATGGCTATAAATTGAGAGGGGGGAATGTGCAACGAGACCTGGGTGTCCTCGTACACCAGTCGCTGAAGGTAAGCATACAGGTGCAGCAGGCGGTAAAGAAGGCAAATGGTATGTTGGCCTTCATAGCAAAACTAAAAAGACAGATGGGTTTTAGGATGGGTGACACCACCCAAGCAGAAAGGCAGCAAAAAGTAAAAGACTGACCTTTACAAAGAGAGCAGGGTCTGCCTTAAGATGTAGGACTGAATGATAAGGAATTAATCTGTTTAAGTTAAGCAACATGACCCACTGAGGATGGTGCAGCTCATTCATGATTTTAAGGTTATTACACAGAGGTAAATTGTATTAAGTGAGTCTGATTATAACTATTACTTTGCAGATTGATCTTATTGTAGAATGAAGCAACATGATGATTCAAATCAAAGCTTAGCTTTATCTAGTGTTAACTGGGCCCCCCTGTAGTGAGTTTGGAGAAATACACGTGGAAAAAACACAGGACGGAATTTTCTATGCCCACTGGCATTGGGTGTGATCGGTGGTGTGAGCGGACAATATGGCCCGATCGGTTTTATGATGGCGGGAATCAATTTTGCGATCGTCCGCTCAGTCCGCTGATGGTGGGCCGCGTTTCCCACCATCGGATATCAGACCCTCATTGTAATACATCCGCAGATCATTATCAGGCCAGCCCGCTGGACTCGCCCCCCCATCCTGCAGGATCATCTGTCCACGACGGCGGGAAAGCACGCTGACGTGTTTCACAACAACACATAAAAGGCGTGCACTTGGCAGCCTGCACTTACAGGGGAACTTGGAGCTGAGTACACAGTAATGTTGTGCAGCGCTTGCCACGATCGCCTGTTGGACTTCAAGCTACAAGGGTGTCGGCGGTTGGGGTTAAGGGCAGCCCTGCCATTCAGGCAACTGGTGGTGGCAGGGCAGAGCGAGTGCACCCCTGCCATTGAGGTAACTAGGGGCGGGAGGGGACAAGTGCAGCCCTGCTGTTGAGGTGATTGGTGGTAGGGGCGCAAGGGCAGCCTTACTGTTGAGGCGACTGGTGGCAGGAGGAGGGGGGCAAGGGCAGACCTGTCATTGAGGCAATTGGTGGCGGGAATGGGGGGGCAAGGGCAGCCCTGCCATTGAATATAACATACAAGCATTCGGGGTAGGGGGTAGGGCGGGCGATGGAAGTGGCCACGCATTAGGGAAACCCGTATAAAGTGACTATTCCTCTGCAACTGAGACAGTTCAGGAGCAACCACATTGATATGATTGGGGTCGGACTCCTAGCTTATCTGCCCACTCAAGCAATGCAGAGGCATCAGAGTACCACCAAGCGCTCCAGAGCTTCACCCCACCCCACCCTCCATCCCACATCCATAACCCTGGCACAGACTTCAAATTCAGGAGCATTTTAGTGGATTGCAGGACAGCTGGATGACTGCATGCGTTGTGCAATCTCTTTGCTAAAGCTGGCCATGGAGCAGTCACTGCTGGAGGTGCTCACAGCCTCTTGCAATATCAGCATCCCAGTTTGGACCAGTCTCCTCCATGGTTCAAGCTAACAGGGCAGCCATGCAGCGCACTAATCTCTGGCCATCCAAGTGGCTCTCCGGGAAGCATTAAGGAGCCATCACACCTAACCAGGGCAGGTTCTTAGCACACCCATGGTAACCATGTGTCTCTCTCTACCATCCTGCAGGAGGAGAACATCAGGAACATGGAGCCTGGTTAACCAACTGTATGCCTGATGGCTGACAGAGAGCGAAGACGACGGAGAAGAGAGCGACTGAGGCTCCTGGCTGTGCAGAGACGGGAGCAGAAGCCTCAGGAAGAAGGGATGGCTGGGGCTCCCTCTTATGCCACCCAAGAGCCACAGTGAGCTGTCGCAGGCAGGCGCTAGCGACACCCAGGATTTATAGAGCGGCCTTTCATTCCTGCAGATGACCGAGAATCAGTGTTGCCAAAGACTGTGCATGTCTAGGGAACTGGTCGTTCACATCTGCCAACTACTGCAGGATTTGATGCTGCAAGGACATGGATGGCATCCACTGCCAGGGCCCATGAAAGTGACCGTGGTACTCAAATTCTACACCACCAGTAGCTTCTTTCAGGGCTCCACAGGTGACCTCTGGAATCTCAGAAATCTCCACCCACAAATACATCCATGAGGTCACAGAAGCCATCTTTGTGAGGCTACACAACTTCGCCCAGGACCAGGACAGCCAGGATGTAAGAGCAATTGGATTCACCCAGATTACAGGTTTCCCTCAGGTGCTGGGTGCGATCAACTATACTCATGTGGTGCTCAGATCTCTATCGCAACACATGTTGCACTAAGGGTTCCATTTGCTGAATGTGCAGCTGGTCTGTGACTGCCAGAAGTGGTTTCCAAGGAGATTGCAGGACACCTACATTCTCAGTTGGTCACAGATCCCTGGAATCTTCCAGGGTACACAGAAGCTGCAGGGATGGTTCCTCGGGGACAAGGGCTATCAACAGAGGCCGTGGCTGATGACACCTGTGCAGTGGCCTCAGACTGCAGCAGAGTGAAGGTTTAACAAGGCTCATGCTGCAAACTGCAACTTGATAGAGGAAACAATCGGGGTGCTGAAAATGAGGTTCTGGTGCCAGGACTGGTCTGGTGGAGCCCTGCAATATAGTCCACAGAGGCTGTCACATCGTAGTTGTCTGCTGCATCCTACATAACCAGGCACTGCAACAGGGAGATGAGAATGTTCCTATCATGGAGATGCAGTGCAGACCCTAATAGACGCTCGATTGCAGGAGCATGATGATGACATGCAATGAAGACACTCCATAAATCTTTACATAACCTCTGAGAATGTCTGACTCCTGTCTGGCCGAGGGCAGATCGCTTGCGCTCTGTGATCAGGGTCATATCATAGAGTCTCAGCTATGAAACTTTAGAAGCATCTGATCCTTTGCCCATCTTCAGCACCTGAGCTCTTCAGGAGCTAGTGCACCGCATCACTGGTCAAAGATGCTGAAGAGATGGGGGCCAGCCCCTCCTTAAATGTGCTGAGAAGGCACAGAGAAATTGAGAGAACGCTGTAGCGCCTGCCCTGTACATTCTGGCAGCAATGACAAGCACCGCCGAGGTGCATGCATCAGTAATGTGTCCAGTGAGAGTGAGGCCAGACAATCACTTTGGTCTGAAGGCTGCACAGAGCACAGGGAGGTGGCCCTGGACTGAGACACCTGCCTTTATCTAGTGCAGAAAGGTTTTATATCTGAGTGACAAGAACACTGCTCATCAGAACAAGGAGCCATAGGTAGCGAGAAATTCTTGGGAGTTTGCTAACAATGATGAACACTGTGTACAAGTGGTTAACACCCGTGGCTAGGCTGTGCAACTAATTCTCCTTAACTTCCCTAACCCTGTCTTGGTATTCTCTGGACACTCACAGCAGAGGTGGAGGCAGCCTGCTGACTGCAATGGCCTGTCTGTGATTACCTTGGCGGGTGTCCTCTGGAGGGCTGAGACCTGAAGGGCCGTGGCCTGCGTTTAGCGTTCTGCTGGGTGGCAGCATCACCCTCCTCAGCCTGTGGAGCTGGAGCTGCTGAGGTCACAGGAAGAGGGAGTTGGATTGGCTGGACACTCTCGGAATCCCCTGGATAGATGGCCCCGGAGCATGCACCTGCTGATCCTCCGCCCTATGGGTGCCCGAGGGTCCCAGGTTGACTCCTTGAGGAGCAGGGGAAGCTGGAGTGAGATCGAGCTGCCTGGCGCCCCTCTTGGGTACACAGGTTGTAGGCCAGCCATGGCATCAGCGATGGAATTGAACCTGCACAGCAGTTCAGGAGTGAAGTTCTAGACCAAGGTCTCCATGGCTGCCATCCTACCAGCATTGACCACAGTTCGCTGGCATGCAGGCGCTATCACCTCAGAGTGAAAGTGGATGGACTCCTCCATTGTGTCTTGCAATCTTGAGTGCAGTGGACATCCCTTTCTGTTGTTCCCGAGTTTGCCTTTGCAGCTCCAGTAACTGTGACATGACTGAGTCCAGAGTCTTATCATCTGACTTAGACTCAGCAATGTTCTGGCCTCCAGAACCCTCCGAGTACCAGGGACCTGGAAAGTCCCTGCAGTGGATCAGAAAGTGCGATGTGCTCACCAGATCGTGATCCCGAGCCTACTCTAAGACTAGATTCTACCGAGGTGTGTGTCTCTGCGCTGGTGTAGGATGCGAGTGAGCACTGTGACTGGACTTCAGGGAAGGTGCCTTCAGATTTCTCTTCAGAGGATTCTTTGCAGCTTGCTTGGAAGCCCTGGGCCATGGACTCTGTGGGCTGCTTCCCAGATGTGCCTGTGAAAGCAAGGAGAGATAATTAGTGCATGGCAGTGGCCTGTGAAACAGGACACATCACTCACGGCATGGTTGTCTGATGGATGTTGCACTGCTGGAACCTCACTTGGTAGAGAAGTGCCGACCTCATTGTCAGCACAGAAATTGTCCTGGTCATCGCTGGCCAGCTGGATGGCTCTGTTTTCAAATTCTGTCAGAGCTTTGAATTCTGACATCCCTCCACCTGTCTGCGACCTTTCCCTCCTGTTGTGAGCCAGTTTGTCCTGCATGGATAGAGATGGGGAGAGTGTATCAGGACACCAACTGGACCAGATGATAAGTATGCCTGGCCTGTGTGAGTGGCGAGTGATCCCATGGACAGAATGAGGACAATGACGGTGTGTGTGAAAGAGTGAATGGTGATGTCCCTTGCACTGGCAGTGAGTGAGGGCCCTGTGGATGTGTGATGGGTTTGTGAGTGTGTAAGTTGTTGGTTGGGACCCGTCGTTGAAGTGGGGGTGGGGGGGCACTGCAGTATGTTGGCCTTTGCTGGTCATGTCTTCCAGGCAACGGTGGTGAGCTGGTGGCAATGAGTGCTTTGCTGGCGGCTGCCTTTTAAACATGGTGGCCTGCGTGATGGGGTGGTGGCGAAAGAGCGAATGAGAGCTTGTCTACCATGGAAACGGCATGTTTCGTGGGAGTGAATACATAATGAGGCAGGCTCGGGAAGATACGGTGTGAAAACACGCCATTTTTGTCGATGGGTAGGACTCCATTTTGCCTGCCTGCTGCTGCACTTAGTCCAATTCTGGGAAAATTCAGCTCAATGGATTGACATCAAAAATACATTCACTCAATGCACCAAAATGTGTTTTCGTCTCTTTTAAATCTGATGCCATTTCCTCATTTCGTATATGCTTGAAAAAACAACGTAAAGAAAAAAGAAATTGTTATTCTCAGATGAGCAAGTGGACCATACAAAATTAGACAAATTGTAATATTGAAATTGTGACTCTCTGCTTCCACAATTAAAATTAAACAGAATAAATCATGTATGTCATATGGCTTTAGCAATGAAACAAGAGAGGTATTTATAGACCACAGTAATTTGCTTTTATACTCTGTCATTAAGTAACATTAACACTTCAGAGAAAGAATTTCATATTGTTAAGCATGCCTTTTATATATATATGTTCCAGGGAAGACTTGACCTACTGCAGTCTGTAAACAATTTAAACTAGAAAAAGATTAATGCTGATATAGGTATGATGGATGAGAAGCATTAAACGTTTGATTGGAAATTGAGGTTGTGAAAACAGCTACTAGAATACCAGTGATACAAGAAGTACATAGACATTTGACTAGCTGGGAAAGAGAAAATAACTATTTTTAATGTAAATGAATTGAAATAGATTTAGGATTTAAATGGTATTGGGAAAGTACCCCCCAAAAAACTGTATTGTTGGGCACAGCTGGCTTAATAGTGCAAATGAGCAGCTTGTATTTGAAATGGTAGGTTATCGAGCAAGAAGCAGAGGGACTAACTAATTATCCACAGATGGTGATTGATAGCTATGCCTTTTTCTGGCCTTAATTATGAGGAATATTAGTGACACAAAATTCAAAATAATTTTATGACTTTGCGGGAACATTCAGTGTAACTAGAGGGTAGGAATGGAGTTGCAACATTTTATATCCAAGGAAATTTGCGCATTACTGATTTACTCTGGTTATTTACTGAAACATTTTCGTATGCCAATTTCCTCAAGGATTTGCGCTGCTTCCGAGATCCATCTACCAAAACCCTCTTTTGCTCATTTACATAACACAACCCCCAAGCAAAAGACTAGATTAAATTCATTTCTTGAATTTATGTCAGTAATACACTGATGTAGGTTTAAGTGCAGGAGAACCCAAAGTCACCTGATATTGCTGTAATAGGAGGATTAACAGCATTTGTCAGGTTTGAAGCTTTAATTAAAACACTGATGCTTTCTCATTCAACTACATCTTTTTTAATTTCTTCTATATAAATAAT
The DNA here is from genome assembly GCF_017639515.1 of Carcharodon carcharias. NCBI lineage: Eukaryota > Metazoa > Chordata > Chondrichthyes > Lamniformes > Lamnidae > Carcharodon > Carcharodon carcharias. Next base: position 113,765,502 of record NC_054479.1, on the reverse strand, counting down.
TTAAACTGTTAAATAGAAGCTGCAGCAGCTGCCCTAGAGATTGAAATATTTTTTCAAGTTCCTCTCCTTTCAACATCAACTTATCTAAATGAACGTTCAACCTGAATACATAAAATGTAAGATCCAAACTATTCACTGTGGAACTGCTTCAGTGTGTACTCGTGTAATTTTGAAAGAACTGTACTCATGAAGTTTCAATCTACCGCTTACAATTTCTAAGCAAGCAAAGTGCAACAGCGGAGTTTTTAGTAATGTTTAATCCTTCATTATTATGTGGTTTGTTGAAATTGAGATTTATGCATTAGGTAGGAGAGATTATGCATGTATATGTTGAAACATGTTGGCTTCATGGGCCAGGAATTTTCAGTCAGCGGCGGGGGTGGGTCTGACATGCTGACGTGTAAAATGACGCATGATGACATCGGGCGTGTGTCCCGACGTCATCACACTGTCTTGCGATGTTTCATGCGGTGGGCACACGCTGGAGTCCGCTGCGTGCCTGCCAATATTTAAAAGGCCTATTAAGGCCATTACTGAACTAATTAAGGTCAACTTTATGCCGCCTGTCCAACCTTACGGTTGGCAGGCAGGTGAAAAGCCCAAGCGGCCTTTACATATTTTAGGAAGCCGAGTGGGATGAGGTTTCTTAAAGCTTTTATGAGTTAAATTTAAAAAATTCCTGAAATATAAAAACATGTCCCATCTCATGTGACACAGTCACATGAGGGGACATGTTTAATTAACTTTTTATACCATTTATTTATTTCTTTCAAAAGCACTTCAATCTCCCTGAGGCAGCTCTGTGCCTCAGGGAGAATGAAGTGCTCTTTTGCACATGTGTCTGAAAGAGCGCTGGCTCTGACTCTCCCTCCTCCACACAGGTAGCGCTGAGCACTACCAGTCATGTCTTACACTGCACGGGCCTTAATTGGCCCACCCGCATAAAATGGTGGTGTGGAGCTGATTATGGGCGGCGGTCTGCTCAGAGAACACCCCCGCCCACTCCCACCAAACCTGCCCGATGTGGGAAAAATTCTGGCCATGAATTATTTGCACTTCTCAAGAACTAATGATTAATAGAGAACATCATTTAATTTATTAGCAAGTTTTAATTATTTTAAAAAACATATAATTAAGCAAAATTATTACCATACAGGTGTAACAAAAACAAAAAATGCTGGAAAAATTCAGCAGGCCTGGCAGCATCTGTGAAGAGCGAAACAAGAGCTAACATTTCGAGTCCATATGACCCTTTTTCAGAACTAAGGAGAAATAGAAATGGGAGCGAAGGAGAGATTGACAAAGGTGCCATTATGCCACAATCGACACCTCCTTTAGTCTTTAACACTATCGTTAACACCCCCTTTGCCTTGTGTCCATGGCATCTTTGTTAATCTCTCATTAGATCCCAGCTAACCCTGACCTTCTATCAGGGTCCACCTGCTCCACCCCTCTTAAACAGTATTGAATCTATCACATTTCTAATTCTCTTTATCTCTGAAGAAGAGTCATATGGACTCAAAACATTAACTCTGTTTCTCTCCCCACAGGTGCTGCCAGACCTGCTGAGTTTTTCCAGCATTTTTTGCCTTCATTTCAGATTTCCAGAATCTGCAGTCTTTTGCTTCCTGCTTTTACTATAAGGGTGTATTGTTTTGATCAACTTGATTAGGACATGACTGAAACATTTATAAATTTACAACTCTGCCCAGCCATTTAGAACATGGAGATATGAATGCAAGATAATATCACTGATTTTGGGGCTTGGGTAAATAAACACTCCAGGAAATTTGTTTTGTATGATGCCATCATTAAGATCAGTATGGAACTATGGAAAATTTCTATTTAACTGCAAGCCAGGAACTTCCAGGCCCATAATTTGCACTGAAAATGGTAAGCAAGTGTTATATTTTCCTGTTGGCTACCGTTGAATTAGAATGGTGAAATATTAAACACCCAATCAAATCAATAATTCAGGAACAAGAGGTCCAGTTACTATTTTCCTAAAAACACTTAAAACTAGTCTCACTAATGGTGACCATGAAACTATCATCGATTACCATAAAAATCCATCTGGTTCTCTAATGTCCTTGAGGGAAGAAAGTCTGGCGCCCTTACACAGTACGGCTTACATGTGACTGCAGATTCACAGCAATGTACTTGACACTTAACCGCCCTCTAGAATGGTACAGCAAGCCACTCATTGCACTAGACTGCTACAGAAAAGTCAAAAAGGAATAAAAATGGTCGGATCACTTGCCATCGACTTAGGCACCAGAAATAACAATGCACACCCAGCGATGTTGACCCTGCAAAGTCCTCCTTTCTAACATCTAGGGGCTTGCCCACAACTGGGTCTAGCAACAGCCAGACATTGTCATACTCACCGACTCACACCTTACAGCCAACCTCTCAGACACCACCATCACCATCCCTGGGTTTGTCCTGTCTCACCGGCAGTACAGAGTCAACAGAGATAGAGGGACAGTAGTAAACAGTTGGAAAGGAGTTGCCCTGGGAGTCCTCAACTTCAGACTCTGGATCAAATGAAGTCTCATGGCATTAGGTAAAACATGGGCAAGGAAACCCTCTGCTGATTACCATATACCACCCTCATTCAGTTGATGAAGCAGCACTCCATGTTGGGGAAGGAATTGGTGGGTAGGGCACAAAATGTACTCTGGGGTGGGGATTTCAATGTCCATCATTAAGAGTGGTTTGACCACACAACTCCTGACCGAGCTGGCTGTGCTCTGAAGGACAAAGCTGCTAGACTGGACTTGTGACAGGTGGTGAGCGAACCAAGGGGGACAAACCTACTTGATCTTATTGTTACCAATCTACCTGTCGCAGATGTATTTGTCATGACAATATTAGTCGGAGTGATGACCACACAGCCCTTGTGACGACAAAGTCCCATCTTCACACTGATTGTACCCTCGATTGTGTTATGTGGCACTACCACCATCGTAAATCAGAGAGACTCAGAACAAATTTACCAGCTCAAAACTGGGCATTCATGAGGCATAGTAGGCCATCAGCAGCAGCAGAATGATATTCAACCATAATCTATAACTGCATGCCCCGACATATCCCTCACTCTACTATTTCCATCATGCCAAGGCACCAAGCCAGGTTCAATGAGGAGTGCAGGAGGGCGTGCCAGGAGCAGCACCAGGTATACCTAGAAATGAGTTGTCAACCTACTGAAGGAACTATATAGAACTGCTTGCATGTCAAACAGCAGAAGAAGCATGTAATAGATAGAGCTATGCAACCCCAAAACAATGGATCAGCTCTGCAATATTGCCACATCCAGTCATGAATGGACCTGGGCAAACAACTAACAGGAGGAGGTAGCTCCAGAAATATCCCCATCCTCATGATGTGGGAGTCCTGCATATCAGTGCAAAAGGCAAGACAGAAGCATTTTTAACCATCTTCAGCCAGAAGTGCTGAGTGGATGATCCATCACGGCCTCCTTCTGAGGAACCCAGCATATTTTTATTCTTTCATGTGATGTGGGTATTGCTGGCAAGGCCAGCATTCATTGCCCCTCCCTAATTTATCTTGTACTGAGTGGCTTGCAGGGCCATTTTAAAGGACTGTTAAGTGTCAACCACATTGCTGTGGGATTGGAGTTGCATGTAGGCAGACCAGGATAGCAGATTTCCTTCCCTAAAGAACATCAGTGAGTGAGATGGAATTTTACAACAATCAATGTTGGTTGTCATGTTCACCATTACTTAGACTAGCTTTATGTTCCAGATTTACTGATTGAATTTAAATTCCACCAACTGACATTACCACTACGCCACCACCTCTCCATCATAGGTACCATCACAGGTGCCAGTTTTCAGTCCATTCAATTCACTCGTCATGATATCAAGAAATGGCTGAGTGCACTGGGTACTGTAAATGTTATGGGCCCTGGCAACATCCAGCAATAGTACTGAAGACTTCTGCTTCCCTAGCTGTGCCTGTAGCCAAGCTGTTCCAATACAACCATAATGCTGACATCTACGCAACAATGGGGAAAATTGGCCAGCTATGCCCTGCCCACATAAAACAGGGCCAATCCAATCCAACCAATTACTGCCCCATCAGCCTTCTCTTGATCATCAGCAACGTGATGGAAGGTCCCATTGACAGTACTATAAGGCAGCACTTACACGACAATAATCTGCTCACTGAGGCTTGGTTTGGGTTTCGCCAGGGCCACTCAACTCCTGACCTAATTACAGCCTTGGTTCAAACATGGACAAAAAAGATGAACTCAAGAGGGAAGGTACAAGTTACTGCTTTAAGGCAGCATTTAACCAAGTGTAGCATCAAGGAACCCAGCAAAATTGAAGTCAATGGGAATCAGGGAGATAATTTCCACCTAGCACAAAGGAATATGGTTGTGTTGGAGGTCAATCATCTCAGTTCTACAATATTGCTATAAGAGTTCCTTAGGGTAGTGTTCTAGGCACAATGATCTTTAGCTGCTCCATCAATGATCTTCCCTTTATCAAAAGGTTAGAAGTGGGTATGTTCACTGATGATTGCACAATGTTCAGTACAATTTGCACCTCCTCAGATATTGAAGCAGTCTATGCTCACATGCTTCAAGAACTGGACAATATTCAGGCTTGGGCTGATAAGCAGCAAGTAACATTCATGCCACACAAGTGCCAAGCAATGACCATCTCCAACAAGAGAGAGTCTAACCATCATCCCTTGTCATTCAATGGCATTACCATCACTGAATCCTGCACTATCAACATCCTGCGGTTTACCATTGGGTTAGAAATTGAACTGGACCAGCCATATAAATACTATGGCTACAAGAGCAGGTCAGAGGTTGGGAACTGTGAGGTGATTAACTTACCTCCTGACTCCCCAGAGCCTGTCCACCATCCACAAGGCACAAGGGATGTGATGGAATACTTTCTGCTTGCCTGGATGACTGCTGTGCCACCAACACTCAAGAAGCTTGACACCATCCAGGACAATGGAACCTGCCTGATTGGCACCACATCCAGCAACTTAAATGTCCACTCCTTCCACCACATACACACAGTGGCAGCAATGTGTACCATATACAAAACGCACTCCAGCAACTCACCAAGTTTTCTTTAACAGCACCTTCCAAACCTGTGGCCTCCACCTCCTTGAAGGGCAAGTGCAGCACACAGTTGTGAACACTAGCATCTGCAAGTTCCCCTCCATGCCACGCACTATACTGACTTATATCAGTGTTCCTTCTGTCACTGGGTCAAAATTCTGGCACTCCCATCCCAGCACCACATGGACTTCAGTGGCTCAAGAAGCTGGCTCGCCATTATCTTCTCAAGGGCAATTAGGGACAGGCAATAAATGCTGGTGATGCCAACTTCTCGTGAAAGAATAAAAAAAAGAAACACTCTTACACTATATAATGTTTTATGGAGAAATTGTATATATCTCAAACAATTTATAGAACCATAGGAGCAGGAGTAGGCCATTCAGCCCTTCGAGCCTGTGCCACCATCCATTAAGATCATGGCTGATCTGGTTGTGCTCCCAACTCCACATTCCTGTCTACCCCTCCCCCCCATAACACTTTACTCCCTTCTCTATCAAAAATCTAACTCAGCCTCAAATACATTAAATGACACAGCCTCCACAGCTTTCCAGGGAAGAGAATTCCACATACTAACGAACCTTTGAGAGAAAAAATCTTCTCATTTGCATTACTGTAAATGTAATTTTTTACTTGCTGTCTATTTTTAACATTTTCAAAATTGACCTTGATATCACAATTAATATAATACCATTCAGTGTCATTAGCAGTATTGTGCGATTAAATAAATTCTGGCAGAGTTCTCCTCCCATACACACGAGAATATATTTGTGGCATCTCATTAACTTCAAAGCTTCATGGCTCAGAATTACAGCATGAGGTTAAACTTCTGATGCAGTGGCCATGGTAGGGGACTAGAGTAGCCCAGGTGACAGCTCACCAAAGGGCAAGGCTGCGCATGGGTTTTGCTGCAAAGGACACAGATGGGGACAATGATTGGGCAGTCTATAAAAGAAGGCTGATTGTTATGCACACCGAAATGCTTGGTGATTGGGCAGACCTGCCTATGGCCACTGTCAATAATCATGGAGCAGTCTGGCACCAAATTGGCACAGGATTTTGTCCAGCGCTTGGAGCCCATTCTTTCCAGTGTGCGAGTGGTGATCAACTTTAGGAGGACACTTGTAGACCCATCCATGATGTAATGTACGATGGTCAATGTTTCAGATTCTCTTACAGTGCAAGCAGAAGACACCTAACATCTGAGTGCTGCAGCGGGGCTCAGACTACAGTCAGGCAAGGTCTGTTTGTTGCACAGAACATTGCCATTACAGCTGCAGGTGCCAGTGTTCAAAGAGATTTGCAGGGTCTCACAGTGGTCCAGCAATCTGTTCATCTACACATTGCTTGGATTACTGAGATCTTCCCACTCAGCATGCTGTTAGTGCCTGCTCCTTGAGTTCAGGCTGAAGCCCTACTCAATGTAGTGTCTGGTTTATGAGCCTGTGTGAAGAAACAAAATTGCATTGTTAGCACTGAAAATACACCAAAGGCAGAATTTCCCAGTTGGCAAGCAGGGGTGAAACTCGCTTGCCGACGCATAAAATGATACATGGTGACGTTGGGCGGGCATCCTGCCATCACTGCGTGTCATTTAGATTGTCAGTTCGACATTCAAAGGCCTACTAAGGCCATTAGCAAAGTAATTAAAGCTGTTAAGAATGCTGCCCTAAGGTTGGCAGGCAGGCAGGCAAAGAGCCTGGGCGGCCTTCGCATTTTTCATGAAACCTCATCCACAGGTGCGATGAGGTTTCATGAAGGGTTTTAAAATTCAATAAAAGTTTTTAAAATAATTCTTTGCTATGCCCCAGCTCATGTGACAGTGTCACATGAGGGGACATGTTTTAAAATTTTTTAAATGCATTATTTCAGGTTTTAAATGTTGCAATGATCTCCCTGAGGCACCTCTGAGCCTCAGGGAGATTTCTGCACTCTTTCGCGTGCATGCACAAAAGAGCGCAGTCCCCAACTCAGGGAACTACCCCCCCCCCCACCACCACCCGGCCCGCACATGGAGTGCTTAGTTTAATTGGCCCACCCACGTAAAATGGCGGTGCAGCCCCAATCAGGAGCGCCGATTGGGGGTTCGTGCCCGCCCTACCAGCCCTTGCCTGCCCCTGGGCAACCCCCCCCCACCCCCCCAACAGAGGGAAAATTTTTCCCCAAATTTTGCAGCCAAAGTCTTCCTCGTTGTCAAGGACTCTCCACCTCCACCATAATCAGCTTAGACATCTGCTGTATCTGAAAGATCAGTTTGAGTGCATTAGGCATATAAAACCAGGAATGGGGAGCTCCAGCCCTATTGGCCCTCACTCTGAAAAATACACCAATATTGACTGCATTGTAAGCAGTTTAGATGGAAGAATAAAATTACACAGATATTAATGGATCCAGTGAACAGGCAAAGCTGTGGCAAATCAATTTCAGTAGAAGCAAGGATAAAGTTATCCACTTTGGACCTAGAAAGGATAAATTAGAATACTTTCTAAATGGTAAAAACCTAGAAACAGTGGCGATACAAAGAAATAAAAATAGAAGATGTTTGAAAAACTCAGCAGGTCTGGCAGCATCTGTGGAGAGAGAAAAACAAAGTTAATGTTTCGAGTCCATATGACCCTTCTTCAGAGTTCTGAAAAAGGGTCATACGGACTTGAAATGTTAACTTTGTTTTTCTCTCTCCACAGATACTGCCAGACCTGTTGAGTTTTTCCATCTTTTTCAATTTTTGTTTCAGATTTCCAGCATCTGCAGTATTTTGCTTTTATCACAGAAACTAGAGTTGTCTTTCCTGGAATTTTGATTTGATCCAGGTTTTCACAATATTAAGGGAAACAGGGTAGTTGGAGAAAATTATTTCTGTAATATTAGAGGACATAAATAGTCTAAAGATTAGAGCCAGGTTCAAGCATGAAGCTAGGAAACACTTCTGGATGCAAAGGATTGTAGAAGTTTGGAACTGCCTTCTGCAAACAGCAATTTATGCTGGGTCAAATTTTTTTTTAAGTTTGAGATTGATAGACTTTTGTTAACCAAAGTATTAAGAATGATCTGTTATCATTGTTGTGGGTTTTAGTCATAGTAGTGGTGGATCTAGGTTTACAGATAAGGCTAAAAGCTAGACTATTGGTAAATATTACCTTTTATTGAACATTAGACTAACTATGTACAATACAGACTCAGCAGGAGGCTCTACATAGAATTATCCCTCCGTGCTCTATTGTCATGTGATCTTGTCTCTAATGATGTAAACCATATATTTACATATTTAACATTAACCCTTGACACTTCATCTTCCCCATGTCTCTTATTCTAATAAATACTATTTACAATATTCTACATCTCCCCCTGGAGTCTCTAGTCTCTGGTTCACAGAGATAAGCATTGTGGAGGCTTCACCAATCTCCCTGACCTTGTTCTCATCTCTCTTGGAGGTTCTATCGGATTCAGGTTCCCCATGTTCTTCAGAGACTATTGGTTGCCTTTTCAGGTTGTCTTACTGATCATATTAGTGTTTAGTCCATTCCATTGATGGTCTTCTTCTCGTAGATATGAGTGCCCTTCTATTTCTTCTCTCTATTCCATTCTCAGTCTCTATAAGATATGATCTTGGACTTTGTGTCTTTACCAGTACTTGACCTTCTCTCTTCTGATTTCTAATCCAGACTGATTCACCAGGTTAGAGTTCTGGTAACTCATGCACTCTAGGGTATTGATTGTAAGTTTTGGTCTGATTTGCACGATACTTATCCTCCTTCTCCCTTACTCTCCCTAAATCAGTTGTTTTTAGACATGGCATGAATGTATGTGAAAGAACAGGAAGTTGAGCCCATAGTTTTCTACCCATCAGAAGTACTGACGGAGCCAAACCATTCTGATGTGGTGTGGAACAGTAGCTGAACAATGCTAAGTTGATATTACCATTCGCTTCCAACTGTTCTTATAGTTCTCTCAGCCTCTCCATTTGTTTGTGGGTACCTGGCCAACTAGTTGCGTGGCCAAATCCGTAGTCTTCTGTAAATTTCTTGAATCCTTCATTTGCAAGCTATGAACCATTGTCTGAAATGACAAGATCTGGAAAAGCATGTGTGGCAGAAAGTTCTGTTAATGAGTTGATGACTGCTTCTGAGGATGTACCATGAAGACACTTAACCTTAATCCATCTGGAGTAATAGTCAACAACTATGAGGAATGTCTTCCTCTTGAGCTTGAAATGGTCCATTCCGTGAAGCTCACAGGGTCCAATGGAAATGAGGGCACCATCAGCGGTTCTTTTTGCTCTTGGCGATGTATTGTATAGGCGATGCAGCTCAAAATCATTTCCTCCTGTTCAGGCTTTCCAACAGGTGTGTGTCATAATGCATCTGCTGTTGTTTGTTATTTGCCTTGTTCATGTTTGTCTGGTTCTTTCATCTGCTGCTCTAGGAAAATCTTCTGTCTGGTTTCCTCAAGGCTTTCCAATTCATCTCCATTAAAGATGAGTTGTAGATCTGTGCAAGGTTTTTGACTTAACAATGAACATTCTTGACTGGGGCTCACATACAAAGTTTCTGTGATTCCTCTTCCTTTGTACTGGAGTTTAGCTGTCAACTGTCCCTTAGTTTTCAGCTGAATGCTCCTGGACAGTAGAGTCTTATGGTCGAAGGCTGGAGTAAGCCTGGTTTTACATAAGAACATAAGAACTAGGAGCAAGAGTAGGCAATTCAGCCCCTCGAGCCTGCCCCGCCTTTCATTACAATCATGGCTGATCTCATTTCAACCTCAACTCCAATTTCCCGCACTCTCCCCAAAACCTTTCAAACCATTACTAATTAAAAATCTGTCTATCTCCTCCTTAAATTTATTCAGCATCCTGGCATCCACTGCACTCTGAGGTAGTGAATTCCACAGATTCATGACCCTTTGAGAAAAGTAATTCCTCCTCACCTCTGATTTAAATCTACCACCCCTTAGCCTAAAACTATGGCCTCTCATTCTAGAATGCCCCAGAAAGGAAAACATCCGCTCCACATCTACTTTGTCTATCCCCTTTAGCGCCTTATATACCTCAATTAGATCTCCTCTCATTCTTCTAAACTCTAGCGAGTATAGGCCTAAACTCCTCAATCTTTCCTCATAAGACAAGCTCCGCATCTCTGAAATCAATCTAGTGAACCTCCTCTGAACCGCCTCTAGAGCAACTACATCCTTCCTCAAGTAAAGGGACCAAAACTGTGCACAGTACTCCAGGTGAGGCCTCACCAATGCCTTGTACAGTTGCAACAACATTTCCCTATTTTTATATTCTATTCCTTTAGCAATAAATGCCAAAATTCCATTTGCCACTGTCCTGTGTCTTAAAGAATTGAAACACCAGCTCCTGTGTCTAATTTGAAGTTTGTTTTCTGTCCATTGATCATTATGTCCAATAGATCTCATTTGATCCTGTAATTTCTCTAAAAATGGTACTTCTGTTTCTTTCTCTTCTTCAACTTCTTCAATGGTCCCTGATCTTAACTGTTAGTCCTTTTATTGTTTTGTTAAGAGCTGTTTGCTGTGGCAAACTGATTTAAAATGGCCTCTCTTCTTTCAGGAAGAGCACTTTGCATTTTTGACGGAGCATTCTTTGTGCTGATGCAGCCTTTTCCCACTGCAAGGAGAATACTGAATAATGGCGGCTTCCTTGCCCTCTTCTTTTTCTCTGTTTGGGATTAGGTGTGCTGCAATTTTTAATTGCTATAAACTGGACTGGATCAGTTTTTTTTTTCCATCAGGTTTCTTTTTCTCCTGGAATAAAGATTTTGGGCAGGACTTTGCCCTTCGAGGACAGGCTCGGCGGGAGTGGGCGGGGGTGGCCGAGAAGCCGCCCACTGCCCGCACTTGGGGCAGGACCATGATTTCACATAGGCGGGCCAATTAAGGTCTGCCCGGCGTTAAACATGAGCGAACTTTGTGCGTGCGTGTGAGTGAGTGCATGAAAATCTCCCTGAGGCACAGAGCTGCCTCAAGGAAATGAAAAGTTTTTTAAAAAAAAAAATTTGAAAAATGTAATAAAACATGTCCCTGCTCATGTGACAGAGTCACATGAGCAGGGACATGTTATTAATTAAATTTCAAACATTTTATTTTATTTTTATTTGCTTTTGGAAACTTCATCCTGCCCGTGGATGAGGTTTCCAAATAATGCAAAGGCCGCTTGGCCTTTTCACCTGCCCGCCAACCATTAGGTTGGACGGGCAGCGAAAAATTTAAGTTCATTGATTCTTTATTGGCCTTAACAGGCCTTTTAATTGTTAGCAGGCATGTTGCCGACTCCTGCGCATGCCCACTGATTGAACTACTGCGCGACTGCGCATTGACGTCAGCATGCTCAACTGAAGGCAACGTGCTTCATTTCACACTTAAGCAGGTCGGGCAGGTGCCTGCCCGCCAAGATAAAAATTTTGCCCTTTGCTTTGCTCTATCTCTTCTGCCTGCCTTGTTATTTGCTCAGCCATTGATGGGGTCAAACCTTCCCTCAGCAGTAGGAAGTCCTATATTGTCTCTTCTAAGACTTCCACAACAATGTGATTCTGAACGAATTCATCTTTCAGGGCTCCTTATTCACAATCTTTAGCTAATTGATGTAAATTGTTAATAAAAGAATCCATGCTCTCTCTGGATCTTTGGGTGCACCTATTGAATTTTGCTCTCTCTCTAAGGTGTTTTTCTGAGGGCTATGGTAAGTATCAAACGCTTTGATAACTTCTTCTTATGTTAATGCATCTTTGTTTATGTTCTGTCTGAACATTATGTGCTTGCACTACTGCCTATGGCATTTAGTAAGATATTGACCTGCTCTTTGCTGGTCTTCTTTGCTAGCCCTGATGCTGTTCTGTACCTGGCAAACCTGCGACACCAATTCTGCCACTTCTCAGCTTGATCCGGGCCTTCCACGTTGTTGAAGCACTCTGGTAAAGGCAGGATTTTTTTCTATGTTTTTCGTTTATCGTTGGCCTCCCTGGAGTTTGGTTGAAGATTTTCCCACACTGTCCTTGTCCTGAAATTGTTTCTCTTGCTACTTTTTCCAGTTGCTGGGCTCTTCACTTGCTGCTGCTTTCATCATGCTTAAACTTTGTCACCATCTGTTATCATCATTGTGGGCCTTAGATGTAGTAGTGGTGAATCTAGGTTTACAGAAAAGACTGAAAGCTAGACTATTGGTAAACTTTACCTTTTATTGAACATTAGGCTAACTATGAACAATATAGACTCAGTACAAGGCCCTACATAGAACTATCTCTGTTCATTGTGTGACCTTACATCACTAATGATGTCAACTGCATATTTACATATTTAACATTAACCTTTTGTACGGCAGATTATACAGCAAAGGTGGGTATCTGAAGTTAGTTCATAGATCAGCCATGAGCTTGTTGAATGGCAGAACAAGCTTGAGAGGCTAACTGACTTTATTCCTCTGTCCATTTGGGATTTAGCAAACAGGGCACAGGAAATATGAATGGAACTCAGATTGAAACAGCTGCCATCCAATTTTCCTACTTAAAATAACTTTCCACGCTATTTATATATGCATAGCTAAGATGCTGATAAGAGACACTAAAATTCATCCCTTTGACTTTGGTGTCCCTCCTGTATCATGGCCAGTAGTTCCTCAATTGGTACTGCCCTTAAATTTATTTTTACTTTGAATCCTGCCCATTGAACATGAGCTGATTGATATTAAGACTGAGATTAACCAAATGTTTTGAGTAGTGTAATTGGTTCTTTCAAATAAATTTGTTATGAATTTCTATTAAGGGCGTTTTCATTCACTCTGGTGCTTTTTCAAATTGAAAATGCTATGTATGCTGTATTAATTACATGATTTAAAAAATGCATATGCATGTTTCTGACTAGGGCTCTGGAATATCTAACTGTTTAAAGATAAGTGGCTCTACTTCTAGCTGTCAACATTAAAAATTCATGCTTTAATTCCAGGTTTCAACATCTCTGAATGACTTGGTGCATTAAGTGAAGAGGAAGTGCTATAAATAAACTGCATGGGGAGGATTTTTATGACACTGGGTCCCGTCACCCGAAGAGTCGGCGGGAAATGCATCACCGCCAATCACAGCAACCCCACAGCCATTTTAGTTTGCTGGAGATGGGGCTTCTGCCCCACACTCGAGTGTAAGTCCAGCCTCAGAGAGCTGCCAGCCAATCTGATTGGCTAGTAGCAGGGCAGTCCCAGCAGTGCCGTTGGCAGCGGTGACCAGGATTGGGGCTACAGGCAGTCCCCAGATTCTGAGTTCTGGAGTTCATGGGGAGTTGGGAGGAGTCTCATGCTGGGGAGGGGAGGTGAGGCACGAGGGGCTGTAGAGAGGGAATTGGCAGTCTCGATGAAGAGGCCAGTGGGGTCAGGGGACACCCATGGAGGGCAGACCTGAAGCTTCTATAAATTGAAAAAAAAATTTCCGAACTTGACAAATGACTCTCCCTCCTCCTCCCGCCTGCACAGGTAGCGCTGTGTTACCGGCCGCGTGTTATGCTGGGCGGGCCTTAATTGGCCCGCCCGTATAAAATAATGGCACGCGGCTAATCACGGACGGCAATCGGCTCCATGCCCACCCCCATCTGCTCCCGCCCAGCTCGCCCACCATAGGAAAAATTCTCGCCCATGTTTTTCACTTTAGAAACTGCAGCAGTTATAGTAAGCAACAAATTTGTATATATCTCTATGTTCAGATACATGTCATTGACATCAGCGCAGAAATAAACTTACTGAAATAATTGCTAAATCAAAGTCAATGGCATCCATTATCTATAATTTACTAGGTGAAAGTACACCTTGCATAATAATTTTCTATCCAGTTTATAGATTATGTTGTCTAAAGTACGCTTTCAATTTTGTTGCAGTCTTAGTCTATAATTTATGGATGTCACATTTTTACAGATATTCCATTCCTAGCTTTTATATTATCAACAGCAATTCTTACCATCGCTTACCTTTATGTATACTTACTGGTTTATTAAAATGTGCCTAATTAAATCCATTTAAAATTTGTTAACTGTATGACTATATTTTCTTCTAGGTGATAAAAGTTCACAACCAAGGAGTGATGTGTCAAAACTGGGAGGTGTAATGTGGCATGTGTCCCTGCTGCTAATATTAATTTGTGTGTATTTTCTGCTTTTTTAAAACACTGGAGTTGATTTTAACTTTTGGTGATAGTGTTGAATGGAAACCGGATGCCCCGTTTTACCCTTCACCAACTATTCCTTTATTACCATTGATTTCAATTGGAAATCAGATGAGGAGTTGCTTCATTATGCTCAAAAGTTTCAATTGCTTCCACAAAGTGCAAGCCTGAATGAAAATTGAAAAAAAAGTCAGTATTTGTTAAGGCCAGTTGGGGGCTTGTTAATGATAGATCATGAAAAATGTTGTGATCTGTCTTGTATTCTAGGAGAAATACCACCTCCACCACTAGGCTGAGGGAAGTTTTTGATTTTTTTACGTTTCTTTTGGTGCTATTCGAGAATGTTTAATTGATCTGATTTTAGGAATGATTTAATCCGGTCACTCACAACAGTAACTGATACTCTACTTTTTCAGCAGAGTACAGGGTTCAGAAGTTTGAAAAAAAATCAAGGTGCTTAATCGCCTTCTCTCACTGCCACTGACAGATAGTCAATGTTTCCATGTCAGAAAGGTATAATAATCTTCATAATGTTGGAATTTATTGTAAAGTAGAATAATAGTAGGGCCTGTGTCTATGTGTGTGTGTGAGACTTAACTGAATTAAAGGCAGCTGGCCTAAAAGCTTTGGTGTATCAGAAGATAAGCTAGATTTGAAATGTTAATTAGGTAAACATGGGGGAAGTTGGAGAATATAAGGTGTAAAGGGAACATTTGCATTTTTAAATAAACCAGATTAGCTAGAGTTCAAAAGAGGGGGTGAAATGTTTCACCTAGCCAGGAGAAGTTAAGAAACAGTGTGTTTATTTTCCCCAAAGATTATTGGTAAAATTGGTGCTACAATGATTTTATTTTTAGAGAGGTAAAGTCCAAAGGCATAGTGAAACAATGGGAATTTGTATTCAAAGGGGAAAATATGCATAAAAGAGTGAAGGTTGTATGTAAGGGCAAGCATTCTAAGATCTAACACAAGTGTGAAAAGCTTCCAGCATCTAAATCTCAATCTGCTGTCTACAAGGAACTGAAGCTGAAAAAAACTCACTTTGAATTCAACTGTTCAGGGTATTGTGTGTACTTTGCCCGGATCTTTTAAAAACCTATGAGTGTCATTGTTGCCTTAACAGATGCATAACTGGGGTTTAGATTAATTAGGGGATTTAGAAGTTATCATAGTAATTTGTAGATCTATGTGTGTGCTTAAAATCATTTCTTCTATTAATAAATGTTTAATTAGTTTTATAAGAAGCCTATAAGTCTTGGTGGCCTTCTTTTATTGAATTCAAAGACAGCATCTCAAAATAAATACAAATTGCAAATAGTGGTGGCAGCTGCTTCAAGTTTCCCTCTAGGATTGGGCAGCTTGGCATTTACCATCCACTTGCCATAATATTCCCCATTTGCTATGCTTTTGTCATCTTCTGAGTGCCTTCTGAGTGTCATACGTGACCATGGTCTTCTGAACTTTCCGATCATTGCAACAGTGGATCACCTTATTGCTGGAGTTCTGGTTATGTCTTTTATGTTGTCCAGATGCACCTATGTTTCATGGACGCCTGTACTGTGCGAGATGTTGACACATGTGGTGCCAACCTCATTCACTCTGTTGTCTTCAATTGTTTGTACTGGCCATATTTGACTTGGGAAAAGGGAGGCATGAGGTGGCTTCTCATTGCCTACCTCACGTATGTTTGAAGAGAACACAAACCCTCTTCCAAGGCAGTCCTCCACCTGGCACCAGCCAACATTGTCCTCCAAGGTCGTATCTCTTCCGCCTTCCCTGCCACAGAATCTGACGGATCCACCATTCATCACCCTGAGCGCTGGACCCTTCCAGGTGTTACCATCTAGGTCTTGCAAAAGGGCAGGATCGACCACACCCTGCTGTGTCGTACAAATTTCCACTATTGACATATATACAGAACTTTATGGAATTGTGCATATATCCATGGTTGCTAACAATGAAAAAATTGTAAATTTTGATCAGCAAAAGGTGACAGGGTTGGTAAAACACTACTGCCATCGTTTCCACACAATCTTGTCTGTTTTCTTTAATTACGACCAAGCGCAAGGTATTGTCTTACCCTTTATATTTAAGAGGTACATTTTTTTCATTTCAAGAACATTATTTTCACATTCAGGGGAAGATGGTGGCATAGTGTTCATGTCACTGGACTAGTAAGCCAGAGGTCCAGGCTAATGGTCTAGGGAACAAGGGTTCATATCCCACCATGGCAGTTGGTAGAATTTGAATTCAAGTAATAATGTGGAATTGAAAAGCTAGTCTCAGTAATGGTGACCATGAAACTATTGTTGATTGTTGTAAAAACCCATCTGGTTCACTAATGTCCTTTAGGGAAGGAAATCTGCTATCCTTACCTGATCTGGCCTACATGTCTCTCCAGGCACGCAACAATGTAGTTGACTCTTAACCGTCCTCTGAACTGGCCTAGCAAGCCACTTAGTTCAAGGGCAATTAGGGATGGGCAACAAATGCTGGCCTCGTTAGTGATGCCCACATCCCATGAAAGAATAAATTTTAAAAAAAGTTTTAATGTCCTGGCAGTTTCTTCTAATGACACATGATGAGTGATATATGTAATGGTTAAATTATTAACAGTCTTTCCAGTATATAGCTGCACCTCCATTTAAATGTAATTCTATGCTGTTCCCTGCCTCTACGTCTTATTTACAACACAGACTCATGGGCCAGGCCAGAATTTTTCGCTGATTTGGGTTGGGGGTTGGGGGGGTGGTGGGGGTGTGGTGGTGGGGTGGAGGGCGGGGTGATGGGGGTGGAAACAGGGTGGGTGTGCACCCGACCCACTTGAGTGTAAAATAGCACATGATGACACCAGGTGAGTGTCCCAAGTCATCGTGCACTCATGTAATATTTTGGTCGACAGGTGCGTGCGTGCTGTCTGCTGACAATTAAGCCCATTAACAGCGCAATTAGCTGGGATTTTTCACTGCTCATCCAACATTATGATTGGCGGGCGAGCAGATCGTCCAGGTAGCTTTGCATTTTTCTGGAGACCTTATCCATTAAGGGCGGGATGAGGTTTACATTATTAAATTTAAAAAAAGCTATGCATGGAATTTTTATAATATCTACGCTCAGGTGACTGCTTATGTTGCATGGGCATTTTTTTCCAGGTTTGAGAGTCTTTATTTGATAGTTTTGAAGTCTTCAGCTCCCTGAGGCAGCTCTCTGCCTTCAGGGAGCTTTCTGTGAGCGCTCCCCCGTGCCGGCTCTGACTTCAGCGCACACCTTCCTCCCATTCCCAACCCAGGCAGCGCTAATCATATCAGCGTGCACTTCATGCTGGCTAGCCGTTAATTAGCCGCTTAGCATGAAATCTCGATCAGGGACCAATTGCAGGCGACGGTCTGTTCTCCAGTCGCTCCCAGGCCCACGTGTCGACCTAAAAATCCTGTCCCTGGAAAATAATCATGTGCTAAAATGTCCAAATCTGTGCTGTTTGCTTCTTATTGTGGTTCATGGGCTGAATTTTGCCCCCGTCGGGGGAGTTGTGTAGGCAGCGGGCGGGAGCGAGTGCGAACCCGATCGACACCCCCAATTGGGTGCGTGCCGCCATTTTACATGGGCGGGCCAATTAAGGCCCGCCCAGTGTGGTGCTCGCCCTGAAGCGCTGAGCACTCCCTGTGCGGGTGGCAAGGGGGATTCCCTGAGTCAGGAAGGTGCCTCGGGGGATTTGTTTAAGGTTCAAACATTTAAATAAAGAATTGAAAATATTTTAAGACATATTCCTTCATGTGACAGTGTCACATGAGCTGGAACATGTCAAGGAACATGAATTTAAAAATTTATCCCACCTGTGGATGAGATTTCATGAAAAATGCGAAGGCCGCCTGGGCTCTTTGCCTGCCCGCCAACCTTAAGATTGGATGGGCAGCTTATTTAATCAATTTAATTAGCTATAAGCAGGCCTTAATAGGCCTTTGACAGTTCGGCGGGACGCCCACCCAGTGTCACCATGTGTCATTTTATGCATCGACGAGCGGGCCCTGCTCCACTTGCCAACCGGAAAATTATCCCCCATGTTTCTGCATGTTTTTGTTTCATGTTCAATTTTGAGATATGTGGTACTTCCCATCCTTAAAGTTCTCATTTTGTTTCCCCCTTTCACAATTTGTTGTAAAGTCTGACTTCCTTAATGAAAGTTATGTCTGAAGACACTTCTGTACCCATTACTCTGCAGGACCAGTAAGTTTTTATTTATATGAAAGACTGGTTGAATTTTCTTTGCCGACCAGTTGCTGTGTATTGGGATTTGCCACTCCCATATCTAGGGCTACATCAAAAGCAGATTTAAAATCATTTTTTTTAATGAAAGGGGCTTCTTTTGAAAGAATTAATTCCTCAACCCACAAACAAAATAATCATTTTAAAAGTATACAAAACTTATAATAAACAACAGCTTTAAAACAGCAATATAAATGGGAAACTCTTACAACTTAATTTTAATCATGTTTCAGAAAGCTGAATTGTTCTGTAATCATGAAGGGCTTGCAGTTGTAGTGTGTCACTAAAATCTGAGTGTTGTTCAAAAGATTTTTCCTTTGATTCCTTAAAGGACATAACATTTTTTTAAAAATCAACTATAGATTTGGGGATAATAACCAAGAAGTATTACCTCTTATTGACATAATTTGCAATCATCTAGTACCTCTAGCCTTTCCAAATATGATACAAAATTATCCTTAATTGCATCATATTCAGCAATCTTTCCAGTTTGTGCCATTACACATGGCCTGAACTTCTCAAAATAATAGGCCAGAATTTGCTTGAAAGGTAACAGTCTATGAATGACACTTACCATTATTAATATGCAAATCAGCCACCACCTTGTAGTGAGGAAGAGATACCAAGTTGCTGGCTGATTTGCACCATCTCAAGGTTGGCTTCACTAAAACAGCATCCAGCACTTAACCGCTGCATGAGTTTCATGAAGTTGCAGCAATTGCACGTTAATTGCCTTTGAACTTGCCACAGAAAGCTGAGACTAGTAATTAACAGTGTAAGCACCTTTTTAGCAATGTGATAATTGGTAATAACTGCTATTGAATCTCCTGCTCAGAAAATGAACAATTAAAAAGTTGGTGTTTAATTCCTTCAGGTTGTGAAATTTTGTTGGAGAGTTTAAAAATATTGCGTATAAAATTTTATTTGTTTTCTTACTTTTCCTTCCTGTCTTACTTAATACAATCTTTCAAAGGACAAAGGACAAAGAAAAGTACAGCACAGGAACAGGCCCTTCGGCCCTCCAAGCCTGCGCCGATCATATTGCCTGTCAAACTAAAACATTTTGCACCTCCGGGGTCCATATCCCCCTATTCCCATCCTATTCATGTATTTGTCAAGCTGCCTCTTAAACACTACTATCGTACCTGCTTCCACCACCTCCTCTGGCAGCGAACTCCAGACACTCACTACCCTCTGCATAAAAAACTTGCCCCGCACAACTCCTCTAAAGTTTTCTCTTTTCACCTTAAATCTCTGTCCCCTCTTGATTGACTCTTCCACCCTGGGAAAAAGCTTCTGACTATCTAATCTGTCCCTGCCACTCAGAATTTTGTAAACTTCTATCAAGTCGCCCCTCAATCTCTGTCACTCTGGTGAGAACAATCTGAGTTTCTCCAACCTCTCCTAATAGCTAATAACCTCCAGACCAGGCAGCATCCTTCCATCTCTTTTTGTGTCTGATCTGACATTGAACTCATCCATTCTAATTTACCTTCCTTACCCTTAAGTCCTTCCTCTTTTGTTTCCAGGAACGTTTATAATTAATATTGTACCACATTATATTGATTTATTCCATTATAATGTTGAAATGAGAGCAAGCAGTTAATATCATTCTAGGAAAACATTGCAGAGAGCATTTAACTCATGAAGGATAATTCAATGCTCTGGAGAATGAACAAAGTTTTAAAATAAGGTGAATGAGTAGGTAAAGAATTTTCTGACATTACAATTTAATTGTATTAACTTGAATAATATTTTACTTGAATAATTATGATTACATGTGAAAATTCAATTTGCTTATGCTATACAAATTATGCTTTAATTGGTTAATATAGCAATAGGACATTTCTGCCTAACATTTTGCAGATTCTTCTTTCATAGATCACAACACAAATTTCATACAAAAATCATCAAACATATTCTGGATAGGCTATCATTTCAAGATGAAATAGATATTTTCACTCACTGAATGATCTGTATTCACTCCAGTGCGACAATGTCATGGACAATCTATTTGACTCTGCCAACGTGGCGTCAACTCCAGTATGAGCCAAGAAACCATAACCAAAAATCATTAATACAAGCTGGCATGAAGACAAGCTGGTTTAAAGGAATATGAAAAGCTTTTGTCTATACTTTCAGTCTTCACAAAATATATTATAGTTTCAAACTTTGCAATTTTGACCCTAAATTCCAATCAGGCTCAATGTGAAGCGGGAGCAGATTGGCCAATTAGGGATCAGAAAATGGGATGGAACCAGGTTGTGGCTGGAATCTGCCCTGCCTTTTTGGCTGCCATTTTCCAGTGGCAGGCCATTCTGCCCATCACTTGCATCAACTATGAGTTTTATGGTTTTCACCTTGAGCTATAGAGAAACCAAGATCATGGTAAAGTTATATGGCTGCAAAGATTGATTGCATTCATCAGCGGGAAAAAAGCCCCCAGTTCCAAGTACTTTAAGGGATCATTAACTACATTCAGCTTAGTTACCAATTGGTTTCTACAGGCTGCTCCTGGGATAGTAAAAGTGCTTGGAGGTTTGTTCTGCTACTTAAAATTAGTGAAGATGCAGGGAGTGATGTGGCATGTGGTCAAAGCAGTGACATGGGCAGCAGCAGTCTGAGCTGGCTGGCTGAGAGGCAACAGCAAAGGCAGTGGTGGAAGGACGAATGCTGTTATTCTGAAAGAGGGCAGTCAGCAGGATTGTTCACCATGAAGCCACTGCTACTGCTCTGAGGCAGTGTCTCAGCAATTCCAGTAATCTGTTGGAGACAGGTACTAGACTGTCAGATCCTGCAAGCCCCTTTACGCTGGTATCCACAGTCAGGACGGCATTCTGACCTTGAATGGAAGCAAGCTGCTCTTGGATGGAAACATACTGAAATTGCATGACTTCTGTCTGAGCATGTGCAGCTTGTACTGCGATGGAAGCTGACACATTAAAGATCAAATGTTTGAAAATGTGGCAATGGAATTGACTGCCACTTCTACGCCAAAAAGGATAGCTTCCAAAGTACGTGCAAAGCCTGTGCAAGCATAATGTAGGGTTCCTCCATGCTTCTTTATAGTGACCACAGGACTTTCAATCAGAGCTGTTAATACACCAAGCATTTAATTGAGCATTCCCATCCAACCTTTTTCTGTATGATGCCCCATCAGAGTCCTCATCTGAGTCCTCTGTAGCAGAAGTCATGTGCAACCTCACCCTTTGGCAAGCTGGCATCTGTGCTACTCCTTTCCCTAATCCTGTCTGCAAGCTATTTGACCCCAGTGTCTCAACATGTGCTGTTCCCACCTCTAAGATTCCCCCCACAGTTTGCTCTAACAGTGTCACTAACTGAGAAGGTGGCTGCAAGTGTGAGATCAATTGACAACAACTCTTCATCATTGGTCTCTTTGTCATCAACCTCTTCTTCATCTTCCACTTGCTCCTGCATCACTGCCTGGATAACTTGCGCCTGAGTCTTTCCCTCGTCGGGCGGGTGTGGGAGCGGATGGGAAACAGGCCCCAGACGGTGACTGGCCGCTAACTGTGATTTCACACTGGCTGGCCAACTAAGGCCCGCCCAGCATGAAACTCATCTTCTGAATGGTCGGGAAGGACCGGGCAGGGGCCTGTCGGGCGCCTTAATGGAGACCCAGCGGGCACTTTAAAACCAGCAAAGGCAGCTCCCTCAAGGCTGCCTGTGGAGAATCTTTATTCAGTCCGGTGACTGGAACAGTGGCCTCACCAACGGCAGGAGACATCAGGTGGGAGGGCAGGTCGGGTGGGCACCCAGCCCCATGTTTCTCGGACAAGTGCCTTGCAGTCCTTGTGGAGGAGATGGGTGTCAGGCAGAACACCATTGCACCCAGGGATGGCTGGAGGAGACCACCAGACCAGACCAAAAAAGCTTGGGGTGAAGTGGCAGCTAAGGTTGGCAGCCACGACTGCACATGGTTGCAGTGCTGCAAAAGTTTCAATGACCTGCTGTGCTTGGCAAGAGTGAGTACCATGTTGGCATTGATCAGTGTGGAGAAGTGTTAAGGGTTGGCGCCTCCCACCACAGCCCCCCCTCCCCCCTCTGCCGTGGAACTCAAAGGTGTTAGAGTCTGAATGTCAACTGTCAATGATGCCAGAGCTGGCCAAGGGGGCGAGCCCCGACTGCTTGGCCTGAATGCCTTGTGGCTCAAGGGCCATGACTCAGATGTGCTCTGCAAGGTGTTCCTCAGGTGGGGTTGGCCAGGCTGCAATGGTGCCGCAGGTATAGAGTGGACTAATCAATGCTCCTTTGCCCTTTCAGGAGAACAGGAGCCACAACACCATCGAGAGGCTAAGGACAGGCCAGGGCCCCCCAAACATCCTAATCATGATGAGGTATGAAATGGATGCTTTGGAGCTGGGGAGTCACCACCCATCTCAGTCAGCCAGTCCTGGAAAGGCTGGTGTCTCTGACTAAGGTAACAGTGCAGAGCACAGAGGTGAGAGTGTCGGACTGTGCAAACATTCTTGTGTAGTCTCATCATTAATGGGAACCCAAACCTGGATTCCCCATTGATAATTGAAAGACGATGGCACCATGATGCAGATCTCCTTTGTCTCAGCAGAGTGCTTGGCATGCACAGTGACAGTGTGATGACTTAAACTAATGACATGTCATGTTTCTCCCTTTGATTCGCTAGCATGCACTCAAATGCAGGAGCCCGAAGAGCCACCCTTGACACCAGAGGACCACAGGGCTTCAGATGCATCTCCAGCACACTGCTGTCTGAAGCAAGCACCAGCACAGATACCATTACTTTGGTGGGCATTAGATCACCAGCTACAATGTCGGTGAACAGCAGTGAGGGCACTTCACACTCAAATAAGCAACCAGCAGCAAACTATTTCCTTAAGCCCTCACTACTCATATTGGCAATGCTGCTGAACCTTTTTATCCTGCCCTTGGGTGAGATTTTGTGAAAAGTGGGCTGGCCGCCTGCCCGATTTGCCCGTGCGACGATCATGAAATTGCATGGTCAACGTAAAATCGCGAATAATTGCCTTTTTAATGGCCTTAAGTGGCCTTTTAATTGATGGTGGGTGCGACCCTGACACCCACATGTGCCCACCGACCTGAAGATTGCTCACGTGAGGGATGACGTTGGGACACTTGCTTGACATCATCTCGCGCTATTCCACGTCCGTTTGGTTTGGGCACATGCCTGCCCGCAACGCATAAAATTTTGCCCTTGAAGTTCTTGGGTACCTGCAAGGAGAAAGACACAAGGGTAGGGTTGTGGTGAAGGGAGGGAGAGAAAGTAACTGGTTCATGCTTAGACCAGCTGCAACTTGTAAATCGGTGAAGATTGTGGGATGAGGGAATGTAGGATATGAGAAGGAGTCCAGTAGCTTTGATGGTTTCAATGATTGTGATGCAATGGGTTTGAGTGATGTGCCTCTCATGGTTGAATAGCTGTCAATGTATACAAGCTGTGAGGCGTGAGTGTTAGGATAACACCAGTGCTAAGTGTTTGAGGGAGATATGAAGCTACAAAGGTGAGGTATGAATTGTTAGTTCATAGAAATTGTTGGTTCATTTGTAAGGATATAGCTTTTGAAGACGCACTAATTGCCCTTGACCACTTGTGTGAGGTCATAGGACTTCTTGAGGTACTTTATCCAGGAGCTACTTGCAAGCATTGACCACGACTGTTATCTGCTCTCACTGCCTTCAAAGTGTGTGCCTGGAGGACCTCCCACTCTCCTGTGAATAGAGGACCTCTGTCCCCCTGTTGTCCTCCTGCACCAAGGCCTTCAGTGCTTTCAGCCTTGTTGTACTATTATTCATCGTTTTTCCTGCTCAAACACTCTTCCCCAGTCACTTCCAGCACCTGCTGCAGTCAAGATGTATCTCACCCTTCCAAGGTGCAAGCTGACTTTTAATAATGCAGCCTAGTCTTAAGCAGTGTTAGCTTTGCACGATTTTGTGCCCTGTGGATCAGATGTGCAATCGCTTAGCTCTGCATTTAAAGCCGGATAATCACAGTAATAAGAATGCAACATAAAGTTTGCATGCTGCCTCCATCAGAAGCAGCAGGTGCAAGTTAATCATTCATCAAGATTTCTGTGCTCGTTTTTTAGCCTAGTTCAGTTTTGTTGCCTATAGCTTCATTATACTGCTCCTTTATTGCCATTCCAAATTGCATGAATTTCTCTCCTGAACATTATATATGTGCCTGAACATCCATTGGGTGATATAGCAAAAGTTTCCCATTACTGCCTGAAATGAGTTGGTGCTAAATGAAATTAGTGCTACGGTGACTTTCATATACTTGCTAGATGTGAAGAGTATTATAAAAAGATGAACAGCACAGTATTGCTTTTGATGCTTTTCATCAAAATCCAAACTGATGAGATAAAAGTTTCCTTTTATCTTGCTGCAGGAGCCTTATGCAAGGTGAGTTGTCTCAATCAAGTTCCTGACAGAATGAGACTATTTTATAAAGCTGCCTATATTTTTTCATTCTTTAGCACTAATTATCACCCAATATTACTGTTTTTTGGGAATAGATGTGATGGGGATGGTAAGTGCTATATGGAGTGCTTTACTGAGGTAGGCATCGAGATCCATTACTAGAAGCTGGGTGCACTGATGGTCATGGTGCTGATATTTATTTAGATCAGTACAGTCTCTTCTCTGAGCCCTGGTTGTAGCTTCCTCCCAACAATAATGTGAGGTGC
Organism: Carcharodon carcharias; assembly: GCF_017639515.1. Classification (NCBI taxonomy): domain Eukaryota; kingdom Metazoa; phylum Chordata; class Chondrichthyes; order Lamniformes; family Lamnidae; genus Carcharodon; species Carcharodon carcharias. The sequence goes on along the minus strand of NC_054479.1, from coordinate 113,740,270 downwards.
AAAATTAGACACTTTCAGTTGCTCCAATTTTAAAGTTTGCATTTTTGAAAATTCCTAAATTGTGGCATTGCTGATTTTCCTTTCAGAGGGAAGTTTACTGACACAAATCAATGCAAGGAAGTGAATGGACAGAAAATTAGAGGCAGACAAGCAATTCTCCAGTACACACTGACATATATGGGTTCCCCACCATGATCATGCTCAGAAAATGAAATCAAATGCATTGACTTGTCATATATAGATTGTTGACTAAAGCTAGAAACTTCTTCACTACTCTCCAAAATCATCCAGCCATTTAAATTACTGGTTGGAAAATTGAGCAAAGCACACCAAAGTACATACTCCTGGCAGGAGAGGGCCTTCATCAAAAGCACAAAGTCAGAAAGCTATACCCATAGTGCTTCATTAGAAACACAACGGTGACACATGCAGGCCTACAGTAAAAAATGCTAAATATAAGTGACCCCTATGTCAGGCAGCATCATTTTGTCAGACATCAATGACAAATGTACAAATTCTAAGAGATTTTCTGTGTTTTAAGTCTTGAAGGTTTTGCTGTGATCTTCCCCACTATGTTAGCTGTCAATCATGTAATCCTACAGAGGCACATACATACAGAGACAGTTATGGCTTTCAATACAGAATAATTTACTTAAGCAAAAAAGTCTAAAATATACAAATTAAAGGCATTAAGTTACTCCTGATAGTTTTATTGGAGACAGGGTTCTGTGCTGCAGTAGTGGTTTGGTCTCTATTTCACTGAAAGTGTTCATTCATTCTATAATTAGTTCCACATGCACTATCCAAATTTAACGTTGATTCTGGGCCTTGTTTGGAAGTTGAAACACTCCTGCTTACAAAAGTGTTATATTGCATTGTAACGTCGCCAAGGTTTTATTTTTTAAGTTTTTGCCCTAGTGATAAACTCTTTGTATTGTTTCAAGCATATTAATAATAATTGCAACTCAAACAATGTACTACAATACTTTCTGTGTACACAGTCATTAATACATAATTGGAAGGTCTTTGTTATGATGAAATATAAACACATTGAATACACTTTAGACAAATTAAAGTGGGTTTTAATTACTTGTGAAATAATGTTCATAAAACTTGCAGTATTAGCCAATTATAAAAACAATGGAGTGGTTTATATCAGTGTAATTTTGGAAAAATTATATTGGTGATATTATCTCGAATCTATTTTTTGAGCAAAAGTGGGTCCAAAATAAGGTTTTTTGTGAATAACTTAAATTTGAAACAAAATAGCTGAACAAATATTTTACTCTGAACTTGAACAAAATAATTACTATCTTAACTTCAATGCTATGGAATGTTAAAGTTTATAACATTTACAAATAGGAAAACTTAACATCTGCTCAAGGCTGGAGAGGAACTAGGGGTGCGAGGGGGAGGATCTAGATGTTGTGGTCCACATAGGTACCAACGACATAGGTAGATATGGATAGAGGTTTCACGTAAAGAGTATGAGGAGCTAGGTACTAAACTAAAAAGCAGAACCTCAAAGGTAATAATCTCTGGGTTTACACCTGAGGCATGTGCAAATTGGCATAGAGCAAATAAGATTAGAGAAATTAATGTGCAGCTCGAAGACTGGTGTGGGAGAAGTGGGTTCCAGTTCATTGGACATTGGCACCAGTATTGGGGAAAGTGGGATCTGTACCTTTGGGATGGTCTACACCTGGACTATGTTGGGACTGGCATTCTGGCCATCTGTATAACTAGGTAAGTAGAGAGGGTTTTAAACTAATTAGTGGGGGCAAGGGATCAAATTTGGGAAGATGTGGTAAGCCAAAGAGTAGAGATAAAACAAGAGGGAAAGGTATTAACATACAATATGTAATATAAACAGAATGTGACAGGAAGGGATAGAGAGTACAAACAGCAGTCAATGCTAGAGGTTACAAAATAATTAAAGGACAAAACTAAAAGCTCTATATCTGAATGCACATAGCATTCGAAACAAAGCAGATGAACTGATCACAGAAATAGAAATAAATAAATACGATCTGATAGCCGTTACAAAGAGATGGCTGAAGGATGACCTAGATTGGAATCTGAATATTGAAGGGTACATGGCGTTTAGGAAGGACAGGGAGCTAGGAAAAGGTCGGTGGTGGGGGGGGGGGAGGCTGTGCTAATTAATAATGGTAGAGAGGGATGACCTAAGTTCAAGAAACCAGGATGTAGAAGCAGTGTGGGTTGAGATGAGAAATGATAAATGCAAGAAGCCACTTGCGGGAATGGTGTAAGGCCCCTTAATTATAACTACTTGGTAGGACATAGAATAAAGAAAGGGATAATGGGAGCTTGTCAGAAAGGTATGGCGATTATCATGAGGGATTTTAATCTACATATAGACTGGAAAAATCAGATGGACAAAGGTAACCAATATTTTTGGGATAGTTTCTTAGAACAGAATGTTCTGGAGCCAACTTGGGAGCAGGCTACACTAGACCAGACATTGTGCAATGAGATAGGATTAATTGATAGCCTCAAAGTGAAGGCACCCCTAGGTAGCAGCAATCATAATATGATTGAATTTTGCATTCAGCTTGAGGGAGAGAAGAGTAGACCCACAGCTAATATCTTAAACTTAAATAAGGGCAATTATGTAGGAATGAAAGCAGATATAGCTAAAGTGAACTGGCAAATGAGGTTGAGGGATAAGTCAATAGAGATGCAGTGGCAGACACTTAAAAGGATATTCCAGAATACACAGAATAGATACATTCCAACAAGAAAGAAAGATTCCAAGGGGAGGACCCACTATCCGTGGTTAACTAAAAAAGTTAAAGACAGTATCAATCTTAAAGCAAAAGCATATAATTGTGTAAAGATGGGTGGCAGGTCAGAAGATTGGTTAGAATATAAAGAACAACAAAGAATAACAAAAAAGATTAATAAGGAGGGAAAGAATTAGAGTACGAGAGAAAGCTAGCTGGAAATATAAAGATGGATAGTAAGAGCTTCTGTAGACTCCTAAATAACAAAAGAGTTAACAAAGTGAGTGTTGGTCCTATAGAAAGTGAGCCTGGGGAATTAATAATGGAAAAAAACAGACGGCAGATGAGTTGAACAGGTATTTATTTATTTGTGGGATGCGGGCATTGCTGGCTAGGCTAGCATTTATTACCCATCCCTAAATGCCCTTGTTCAGAGGGCATTTAAAAGTCAATCACATTGCTGTGGATCTGGAGTCACATGTAGGCCAAACCAGGTAAGGACAGCAGATTTCCTTCCCTAGAGGATATTAGTGAAGCAGATGGGTGGTTTTACAATGGTCTTCACCATAGAGGATGCAAGGATACAAGTAACATCCCAGAAATAGCTGTAAATCAGGAATTGGAAGGGATGGAGGAACTCAGGAAAATTATAAGCACCAGGGAAGTGGTATTTAGCAAATAGTTGGAGCTGCAGGCTGATAAATTCCTGGGTCCTGATGGACTTCATTCTAGGGCCTTAAAAGAATTAGCTAATGAGATAGTCGATGCGTTAATTTTAATTTTCCAAAATTCCCCAGATTTGGGGATAGTGCCATTAGATTGGAAAGTAACAAATATGACTCCTTTATGCAAAAAGGGAGGAGACAGAAAGCAGGAAACCACAGGCCAGTTAACTTAACATCTGTCATGTGGAAAACATTGGGAGCTATTATTGTCATGTTATAGCAGGGCACTTGGAAAAATTCAAGGCAATTAAGCAGAGTCAGCATGGTTTTGTGAAAGGAAAATCATGCTTAACCAATTTATTGGAGTTCCTAGAAGGAGTTGCATGTACTGTAGTTAAAGGGAACATGTGGGATTATTGTACTTAGATTTCCAGAAGGCATTTGATAAGGTGCCACATTAAAGGTTACTGCGGAAAATAAAAACTCATGGTGTGGGGGTAAAACATTGGCATGGATAGAAGATTGGTTAGCTAACAGGAAACAGAGGGTGGCCATAAATGGGTCTTTTTCTGGTTGATGGTATATAATGAGTGGTGTTCCACAGGGATCTCAACTTTTTACAACTTATACAAATGACTTGGATGAAGAAACAGAAGTTATGGTTGCTAAATTTGCTGATGAAGCAAAGATAGGTAGGAAAGTAAGTTGTGAAAAGGACATAAGAAGGCTACAGGGGAACATGGATAGGTTAGGTGAGTGGGCAAAGATCTGGTAAATGGAGTACAATGTGGGAAAATGTGAAATTGTCCATTTTGGCAGGAAGAATTAAAAAAGCAAATCACCTAAATGGTGAGAGATTGCAGAACTCTGAAAATCAGGGGGTTTCAAGTGTACTGATGCATGAATTACAAAAGGCTAGTATGCAGATACAGCAAGTAATTAGGTGTTTTGCTGGGGATGGTCACCTATTCTCTGCTGGAAAAGATGGGCTCCAAGCTGAACAGTTTCCTCTTACCACATATAATCCTATTCACAACTTCATATCTCCTCCACCTTTTTGTTCGCATGACTACCCATAACATTGCAATTCCTCTACAGTTGATTTTGGAATGAATGCAGAAGTGTTGCCGTTATTTTCTGAAACAACTCTATCATATCCCCCATTTTCATATGTGTGAACTGAGCACATAACTTGAGGAATCATGCTTGTTCTCATTATCCTGATAAAATCATGATTTGAATATTGTATTTAAATGAAGCTCCAACTTCTTTTGTGTTAAGAATATTTTATATCAGACTAAAAAGTTAGACATGTGCTGCACTAAGTGGATGGAGCTCTATGACATGGATCCGTACCTGATGTCCCTGCTAGCATTTGTCTCTTCCCTGCTGGTACTCTGTTATTTTATATTCCACAAATGAGACACATAAAATAGTTCAGGCAGGTTTGAAATTAGAACCTAGAATGTAAGCCTCAAAATTCAGGCATCCCTGTTCAATTGGTTGAACTGCAGTGGGGTGAGACTCCCAGCTACTGACTCTGTTGTCTTGATCCCATTTCAAATTGTGAGGGACAGGGTGATTTTAATTGTCAGGGTAGGTGGCCTACAATGGCATCCACACCATAAGGCCCTGGAAAATCAGAGCAATACCCTACCATTTGTGGAGGGACAGTCCTTAAAAGATCAAAGTTTAAACTGTGCAAAAATTATTCCCTTCAGGAGAATAATTGTTATCTCTACTCCAGTTTTGCATTTGGCTCCACAATTAACATTGGACATACAATATGTCCATTGAAATATGGTTGAATGGATCGTAATGAGAAGCAAATAACATGTGATCTTGAAAGGCCTTGAGCCACCTTACTGCTGTGGGAATGGACTGGCAACAATGTTTAGTTGTGAGATAAAGTCAGAACAAGTTTATTAACTTTCTTGTAAACTACAGCAGTGATTTACAGGCTATATACTTCCCATACTAGTCCTGGACAGAAGAGTGCACAAATTATCTTGCACCTTTTGGTCTTTGTTCTCGAGCTTCTCTCTTTCTCTGGTTCTGGTTCTGATTTTTCTCCACCATATGGCTTTGGTTGATCAGGTTGCCCTTATCCTGGTTCTTATCCAGTTAAACATCTCACTAGCCACAACCATATTTATCCCCATGGTCATCATACCCTAAGGATATTTTTCTTAACGAATCACGATTCACGTGAACATGAATCTCAAGGGCAATTAAGGATGGGCAATAAATCCTGGCTTACCCAGCAATGCCCACACCCCATGAAAGAATACAAAAAACATACTAGCCTTATGTAATGTTCTCCTGTATTCACCACTGTTTTACTTTCCTCTTTATCTCAAGGCTGCTATGTGTGTTGTGATTGCTTTCACAGGGTTCAACGTTTCTGCTTTTAGCCTACACAAGCAGCCTTCAAGGTCTCAGCTTTTAGCTTCTGCAAGAGTTTTCTTAAGCTTGACATATTTTTCCCATGGGATTGTCACCTTGGCATCATTTCATGCTCTATTTCTGCATATCCTACTTCACTATGCTACAAAAGGTGTTATAAAAAAGCTCAGTGTTGTTAATCCTATAGACAAGTGTTACAACTGGGATGGGAGGAATGCGCAGTTGATCTAGCTCCACTACTCCACACGTCCTATCATTAGTTTAAAAGTGTAATTTATTCACCAATGTAGTCAATTGTTTACCTTCAATACTGGTGTCCAGAATAAAAGAGACTTTAACCAGGCTTCTTTCAATAAACAACAAACTTATTAGTTTAATATAAAACCAGTCTTGTCAATGGAAAGGCAAAGCTTATCAACATACAATATGGAATATGAAATTATATTAATTACTCTTTCAAGATATCCTAAGTCTCGATCTCTCTCTCACACACACACACACACACACACAAATACACACAAAAAAAAATACAAATAGAAATGGAGGAATTCGGCCCAAGGTTAAAAGTCAATGGTTTAAAGGCAAAGGATAGATGGTGGAGTTCTTGAAATGGCATCCGGGGTATGCAGTTGTCTCTCAGCACTGATCCCAGAAACAATCAATGAACCTGACATTGCTTTTCAGGCAGACTCATGGAATACTTGAGGGTGCTCTATTCCAGCATATAGAGCATCTCAGGAACAGCTTATATTCACTTCCAGCTGTGGATTGGATCTGAACTGCAAAAGGCTGCTGTCTTCCTTCTCAAGCAGTTGGTCCTTCTCTCCTCAAAGCAAGACCAAAACCGACTTTTAAAACACAGTCTTCCAGGCATGTTTTTTTTCAGAGTCATAAGGTCCATGTAACTCGCTTTGTACACAGTTGATCCGGGTCAAGAGGCTGACAGTTTTTTATTCAACTGCTTAATTACCCTTTCTTGTAAAAGGAAGCTTTTTTCCAGGAATGGCAGTTGGAATCCTCCATTAACCCTTGAAGGGATGGTGTCTTTTAAAACACAAATTCTTCTAGAATGTCCTTAGTCCTTAAAGATGAACAATTTTCTGTAATTAAACTGTTCATGACAACAAGAATGTGTCAAATGGAAATCTCCCATTGTTTTCACCATAGCATCACTGGCCTATAATACAGCTGGTACATTCTTGGTGTACAGTGATGTTAACAGGCTGAGGAGCAATTTGACTTTAACGACCATAATGCACTGGGTCAAATTGGTTACATACCAGACAAGATGGGACGTTCTGGAATCTAGGTCACTTGCCCCAGAGATTATATCATGCTTGGCAGGAGATGGTGGCCAGGCTGCAGGGCATGGGAATAGGCATAGGAAAATAACATAATCTGTCACAGTCAGGCTGCTCAACAGCACCATGTAAGAAAGAAACAGAATCTCAAAATCTCTCAGTCGGTAATTTGTGGGTTCCAGAGTCTTGAGATCATAATTGTGGTTGACATTCTAGTGCAGCATTGACAACAGTGCTGCATTGCCAGGGGTGTCATTTTTCAGATAGGATGTTAAACCAAGGTCATGTCTGCCGTCTCCAGGTGGGGGGTAAAGATTCCCATGGTGCTATCTTTAAGAAGATTGGAGGGGTTTGCTCAGGTTTCCAGGCCAACATCCCTCAAACACCATCACTAATATAGTGGATTACCTGTTATTATTTCATTGCTGTATGTGGGAACTTAATGTACACAAATTGGCTGTCATGTTTCCTACATAATGGTGGCAATACTTCAAACATACTTAATTGGCTATAAAACATTCTGGAACACTCTGAAGTTGTGAAAAATGCTATAGAAATCCAATTTCTTTATTTCTGATGTGGTGCACTTTCCTTTCTTGTCTCCTTATGAATTTCCAACTTCTACATCTGCAACCTCAACTGATATCCTTAATGGTCCATTTTGCTTACTGTAAGTGGAATAGAAAATGAAAGCAAGACAGCTGTAGGAAAAGGAATTGAAAACAACATCCTTGCAATGCAAAAAGTAAAGTTTAAATACCAACAAAAAGTGACACACCAATTAAAATGCATCTCAAGTTCATAAGGTGAATAATGTAATATTATCAACCAATACTAAAAAAAATGCTTCTTGCATGTAAGAAGGAATCTCTTTAAGGCCAGGTCATACAAATAGTCTATTTCATATGGACAAGTAGTAGGATGGGAAGGAAGGAATCTCTCAAATAGTGAGACCAATTGGAGAAAAAATAAATAACTTGCATTTGCATAGTGCCTTTCACATTCCCAGGACAATCCAAAGTACTTAACAGCCAAGGAATTACAATTTTTATAGTGGAGTCAATGCAATTTTTATAGGCAAATATGTCAAGCAGTTTGTGCACAGCAAGGGCCCACAGAAAGCTATGAGATAAATTACCAGAAAATCTACTTTTACATGTGTCAATTATAATGCATTATTGCATTTGCAGTGATAATGAGACAAGATGTTGATTATGTATTCGTGTGCACTGCTGTGAATCAGGAGCAAAATTTTGCAAGCAGTGAGGGCCCAAACAGAGAAGTGGAAAGCTCAAGAGAGACTGCAGGACATTCGTTTGGGGGAGGGTGAACAGCCAGAGGGCGTGGTCCACATTGGGACCAATGGCATAGGTAGGAAAAGGAATGAGGTCCTGAAAGCAAATTTTAGGAAGTTAGGGAGGGAATTATAAAGCAGGATCTCAAGAGCAGTAATCTCAGGATTACGCCCAGTGCTACGTGCTAATGAACATAAGAATAGGAAAATTGAGCAGTTCAACACATGGCTTGAGAAATGGGGTAGGAGGGAGGGCTTTTGGATCAGTTCTGGGGCAGGTGGGACCTGTAAAATAAGGACGGGTCACACTTTAACAGGACTGGGACTAATGTCCTCGTGGAGAGGTTTGCTCGTGCTATTGGGGAAGATTTAAACTAGATTGACAGGGGGATGGGAACCTGCGGGGAAATTCAGAGAGGAGAAAAACTGGCAGTGGGAAGTAGTAAACCATCAACTAATAATGAGGATATATCAAAAAGAGTTCCATCGAGGTAGATAGAATACTTGGAGAGTTTGATAGAATAAGAGTAGACTATGGTAAGTCATTAGATGAGATCAGAATAAACAGAAAAGTAAAAAAGCCTAAATCAGGGCTAATGTGCATGTATGTGAATGCATGGAGTGTGATTAACAAGATTAGTGAACTGCAGGCACAGGCTGACAAATGGAATTATAATTGCTATAACAGAGACCTGGCTCAAAGCAGAGCAGGACTGGGCATTACATGTTCCTGGGTACAAGGTATTTAGGAGAAATAGAAAATGAAGAAAAGGGAGGTGATGGGAGTGGCAATTGGTTCAAGATGGTATTACAGTGCTGGAGAGAGAGGATATTCCAGAGGGGTCAAGGACAGAATCTCGCTGGTTAGAGGTAAGGAATGGGAAAGGTGCAATAACATTGACTGATGTAGTAAACAGACCACCAACTAATGGGAGGGATGTTGAGAAACAAATTTGCAAGGAAATTACGTAGAGGTTCAAGAGTTATAGAGTAATCATAATGGGGAACTTCAATTATCCAAATATAGACTGGAATAGGAATAGTACAAAGGGACAAGAGGCACAAGAATTCCTGGAATGTGTTCAAGATAATCTTCTACAGCAGTATGTTCCCAGTCCAATGAGAGGACATGTACTTTTGAACCTGGTTCTGGAGAATGGGTTAGCTCAAGAGGATCAAATATCAGTGGGAGAGCCTCTAGGGGATGGTGACCATTGTATCATAAGGTTTAGGTTAATCATGGAAAAGGACAGAAAACAACCAAGAGCATGGAAAATTAATTGGGGGAAAGCCAACTTCGATGGGATGAGAATGCATCTGAGTTGAGTGAGTTGGAATCAAATGTTGGCACAAAAGACAGTGGCTGAACAATGGGCTGCCTTCAAAGAAAAAAGTATTGCAGGCAATGCCAAGGTGTATTCCCTTGAAGTGGAAAGGTAGGGTGACTAAATCCAGAGCTCCCTGGATGATGAGAGAGATAGAGGTAAAAATGAAAAGGAAGGAGTGCGCATACGGTAGACGTCAGGTAGAAAATACAATGGAGAATCGGGCTGAATATAGAAGGACCAGAGGTAAGGTGAAGAAACTAATAAGAAAAGCAAGGAAAGAGCATGAAAAGAGGCTGGCAGCATACATAAAAGGGGATCCAAGGTCTTCTATAAGCATGTAAATAATAAAAGGATGGTAAAATAAAGAGTAGGGCTGATTAGGGACAAAAAAGGGACTTGCATATGGGGGGCTGGAGAAATAGCGGAGGTGTTGAACGAATGCTTTGCATCTGTCTTTACAAAGGAATAACTTGCTACCCAGGCCAAGGTGAGAGAGGAGGTAACTGGTACGCAAGAAGAACTTATAATTGAGAGGAAGGAGGTGTTGGAAAGGCTATGTTTACTTAAAATAGATAAAGTACCAGAGTTAAACGAGGTGAATCCAAGGGTACCGAGGGAAGTGAGGGTGGAAATTTCAGAGGCATTGGTGATAATCTTCCATTCTTCCTTAGATATAGGGGAGGTGCCAGAGGACTAGGGAACTGTGAATGTTACACCCTTGATCAAAAAGGGCTGCAAGGATCAAGCTGGCAACTACAGGCCAATCAGTTTGATCTCAGTAGTAGGGACACTTCTGGAAACTATAGTACGGGGTAAAATTAATAATCACTTTGACAAGTGCAGGATAATTAAGGAAAGCATGGATTCATCAAGGGAAAATCATGTTTAACTTACTTGCTGGAGTTTTTTGACGACGTAACAGAGAAGGCTGATAAGGAAAACACTATTGATGTGGTGTATATGGATCTTCAAAAGGCATTTGATACAGTTCCACACAACAGACTTGTGAGCAAAATTCTAGGTCATGGAATAAAAGGGAAAGTAGGCACTTGGATAAGAAATTGGCTGAGTGACAAGAAGCAGAGAGTAGTGATAAATGATTGTTTTTCAGATTGGAAGAAGGTTTGTAGTGGAGCTCCTCAGGGGTCTGTGTTGCTCTTCCTGATATATATATATATATTAATGACTTACACTGTGGTGTGCAGGGCATGATTTCAAAATTTGCAGATGATATGAAGATTGGAAATGATGTCAGCTGTGATGGGGATAGTCTTGAATTTCAAAAGGACATAAACATGTTGGTGGATTGGGTAGACAAGTGGCAGATGAAATTCAATGCCGAGAAGTGTGAGGTGATTCATTTTGGCAGGGAAAATATGGTGAGATAGTCTAAAATAAAGGGAGAACCTCTAAAGGAGGTGCAGGAGGGACCTCAGGTTATACATATATAGGTCATTGCAGATGGTAGGGCATGTTGAGAGAGCAGTTAATAAAGCATATGGCATCTTAGGCTTTATTAATAGGGACATTCAGTAGAAGAGCAAGGAGGCCATGTTGAACTTGTATAAGACACTAGTTAGGCCTCAAGTGGAGTACTGCATCCAGTTCTGGGTGCCATTCTTGAGGAGGGTTGTGAAGGCATTGGAGGGAGTACAGAGGAGATTCACAAAAATGATTCCCAGGATGAGGAACTGTAGCTATGAGGATAGATTGGAGAAGTTGGGACTGTTTTCCTTGGAGAAAAGGAGGCTGAGAGGAGACTTGATAGAGGTATTCAAGATCCTGAGGGGTATGGATGGGGTAAATGTGAGAAACTGTTCCAGCTCAAGAAAACATAAAAAACTAGAGGTCACAAATTCAATATAATTGGCAAAAGGAGTAAATGGGATGTGAGGAAAATTTTTTTCAACCATAGGGTGGTTGGAGTCTGGTACAAACCCCCTGAAAGGGTGACGGAGGCAGATTCGATCATGGTATTCAAAAGGGAATTGGATTGCTATCTGAAAAGAAAGAATGTGCAAAGTTACGGAGATAAGGCAGGGGAGTGGGAATAAGCGGAATGCTCTTGCAGAGAGCCAGTGCAAACTTGATGGGCTGAATGGCCTCCCTCTGCATTGTAAAGATACTGCGACACTGTGATAATAAAGACTGGTAGGTTAATTCATTACTTAAACAAGTAACATCAAACGACTGTGTTGATAATAATCTATATATTCTTTGCTGTTATGAAAACTAAAGATATTTGGCTAAATAGTTGTTTGTCATTCCTTTGTCTGCAATTTTAAAAGTCTTTAGCTAAGTAATTTTAAAGGGTTTACACATTTGAGAATATTGTGAACAAAGAAGTATCTTACTGACAGATTAAACATTGATCACCCAACATCATTGTGATGGATTTTTAAAACTCATTCACAGGATGTGGGCTTCACTGGCTGGGTCAGCATTTATTGCCCATTCCTAGTTGCCCTTGAGAAGTTGGAGGTGAGCTGCCTTCTTGAACCACTGCAGTCCATGTGGTGTAGTACACCCATTGTGCTATCAGGAAAGGAGTTCCAGGATTTTGACCCAGCGACAGTGAAGGAACAGTGATATATTTCCATGACAGGATGGTGAGTGACGTGGAGTGGAACTTCCAGCTGGTGGTGTTCTCATGTATTTGCTGCCCTTGTCCTTCTAGATGGTAGCGGTTGTGGGTTTGGAAGGTGCTGTCTGAAGAGCCTTGGTAAATTCCTGCAGTGCATCTTGTAGATGGTACACACTGCTGCTACTGTACATCAGTGGTGGAGGGAGTGAATGTTTGTGGATGTGGTGCTAATCAAGCAGGCTGCTTTGTCCTGGACAGTGTCAAGTTTTTTGAGTGTTGTGGGAGCTGCACTCATTCAGGCAAGTGGGGAGCATTCTGTCACACTCTTGACTTGTGCCTTGCAGATGGTGAACAGGCTTTGGGGAGTCAGGAGGTAAGTTACTTGTCGCAGGATTCTACTTGCTTGGTTGAGTGTGGCTTCAACAACACTAGAAGTTCGACACTAACCAGGACAAAGCACATACTTGTTTACCGCCCCATCCACCACCTTAAACATTTACTCCCTTCACGACTGAAGCACAGTGTTAGCAGTGTGTACCATATACAAGATGCACTCCTGTAACTTACCCAGCCTCCTTTGACAGCACTTTCCAAACCTGCAACCTCTCCACCTAAAAGGATAAGGGCAGCAGATGAATGGAAACACCGCCACCTGAAATTGCCCTCCAAGGCCTGACTTGGAACTATATTGCTGCCCTTCACTGTCATTGAATCAAAATCTTGAAACTCCCTAACAGCACTGTGAGTGTATCTGCACCTGATTGACTGCAATGGTTCAAGAAGGCGGCTTACCACCGTCTTGTCAATGGCATTTAGCATGGGCAACAAATATTGGTCTAGCCAGCAATATCCCCATCCCATGAAAGAATAAAAAGAATCAGCAAATGCTATGATCTTACACTGTCCAGGATTTAAAAAAAAAACAAAGACTTTTCTTGCACTGTAGAGGTCACTCTTGTTGCACAAATTAAATTATTTTCATCTCGGAAAATTACAGCTAATGTTGATTCTATTGCTGAGTTGCAGTTATTTGCTTGTACAACAAATGTTTTTATAAGCAAGGGAAGGCCATAGCTTAGCTGTGTGATTTCTGAGAGCAATAACCCATTTTATTGGCCTTTAGTGTCACCTAACAAGGACTATTTCCAATATCGCCAGGTTAATGCAAAAATTGCATTATCTCCATTTCAATAGACAACTAATTGCTGAGTAATACAACACATGAATCTAATAAAGCAATGGCATGAAATAATGTAAAATAAGAAATAGTAAAACTGTCTCACATTCAAAAATTACAAACTCATTTATGAAATGTTTTGATCTATCCTATGATTTTTTATTCTGCGTTTGCAATACCTTACTTATGCATTCAGCTGTGAATATTAACATTTTTATTTACTTGCTGTACTGCACTATTTGGTTCTTGGAATATGAATTTCAATTTTTTTATAAAAAGTAAAGTAATAATTTGTCATTACAATCATGGTTCCCTGCTATTAAGCACTGTGATGACGTGTACACCAAAAGTCTAGTCAACTCATCAGCTGAATGTGGCTTACCAGCTGTTACCAACATATTAAGTCTATTAAAGCCATTAAAGGTAATGCTTGTAAGCATTTTATCTTATAAAATACAAGGCATCTGTATTTATTAACTTTAATTATCATAATCTCAGAAGTGTCATCAACTCAGGTATTGCTACTTTTAATAACCTGGGACGATTTATCTCGAGTATTAATGGTCCACTTCATTAGAAAATCAGTTATTTTCTTAGCTTGCAAAAAGCTGATATGTCTAATTACAAATCAATATCCAGTTGATCAACAGTGCATGCCAGATTTTCATTGCTAACATATGGCAATGGCAGCTGGGCTACTTACAGAGCAATTACAAGAGGAGTAAATATGACTGCTGCTCAGCCATGGGCAAAGGATGACTGGGGTAATAGAGCTCGCCAGGGACTAACTCCCAAACACTTGCTACTTAAGACACATCTGTGTTTGTGATATGCTACAGTTTTTCCGCATAACACATCAAAAGTATTGTCACATGATACTTTTCCTTTTTTATTTTTGTGATCAGTGAATTGATAGGTGATAAGCTTTACAATAGGAGAAACAGATAGTTTTTCATTCGAGGACAACGATCACAGTATTCAGTAAGACTACATTAGTTCCATCAGATGTGTCAACACAGTAGAACCAGATAGGGGCACATGGACACAAAAGCAAATGCTATGGATGTTTGAAATTTGACATGAAAACTGAATACAGGGGATACCCAGCAGGTTTGGCAGCACCTGTGGAGAGAGAAATGGCGTTTATATTTCATGCTGGTGACCATTCATCTCAACTGGAATAAGTTAGAATGGTGACAGGTATTAAGAAAGTTTAGAAGAAAGGAAAAGTGGGAAAGGTAGGGTAAGAATAAGAGGGAAGGTCTGGGATTGGGTGGAAGACATAAGAGATTGAATGACAAAAGGGATAATGGTGCAAGGCAAAAGGGATGGTAATTGGGACAAGTAAAGCAACAAAAGAGGGAGCTGGAGGAGGTGTCAATGACAACAGCAGAATCATCACCAGCAAGCTCTGTCCTAAAAAAATGGGAGTGATGGTTATGACCTGTTCTTTGACGATCAGCACCTTATTTTCCAATCAACTTTACAGCTTTCTGGACTCAACACTGAGTTCAACAATCTCAGATCATACCTGCTGCCATTTTCCTGAACAGCAACTATTAGTATTGATTCTGTAGTTGCCATTTACACCTCCTCTGGAGCAATCTTCTGTTTCCTGACTTGTCAATTATCTCCCCCCTTTTCCCTTTTACACCAACCCTTTGGTCATTTAATCACTCTTGCCTTTTATCCTGCCACAAATCTTTCCTTTTGTTTTTCACCCTCTCTTCTCTAATCGCTGTCTCTATGCTGCACTAGTAGCACACAAAGGCAGCAGACACATGGGATCACCACCACCTGCAAGTTCCCCTCAAAGCCACATACCATCCTGACTTGGGAAAATGTTACCATTTCTTCATTGTCACAGCAACTCCCTCCCTAACAACACTGTGGGTGTAACTACACCAGATGGACTGCAACAGTCCAAGAAGGCAGCTCCCCACCACCTTCTCAAGGGCAATTAGGAATGGGCCTTGCCAGTGACTCTCATATTCCATAGACAAATAATAAAGATGCATGTTACATCATGCTATTAAGCATCATTTTCCTAAAAAGTGACTTTCCTTGGCAGATAGTCTTTGTTTTGCATAAAATACAGATTTTCTCAAAAACCACTTTCATTACAAAATTACTGACTTTTATCCTAAATGACAAATGATGAAAAGCTTTATGTCAGATGCTTGTTCTGCCATTTTGAGACAATAAATAGCTTTGTAGTACTGTTTGCACGCTACGTGCAAACAAACACAGCATTTGTAATTTAAACTCAAATCCTGCTATAATGCTTTCCATTCTCTTCAAGATTGCCTATAGTTTTGAGTAAAAAAGGATGTTATTGATAACATCCTGTGATCTTATCGTTTGAGTTAATAATTTCATGTTGCCTTGCCTCCCCAAAACACCTTCCAATTACCCACAAACCAGCAATAATAGCATACTGCTAAATTATTTATGATATATGCCTTAAGTCAGTGTATAGGAATTAACTGTTGATGACATAAAACCCTGTTAATTTCCCTAAACAAAGAGCTTAAAATATATTGGCAAATACATACATCTTGTTGAGCAGATGTAGATTCAATGCTCCATCCTAATAAACTCAATTTTCCCAGAAAACAGGATGAAATAACTTGCGCTTTGGGGAATACAATGGTTGTGTAAGGTGTAACAAAGAAAAGGTCTCTCGATTTGGCCTAACTTGTGACTCATTTTTGGCAGATTGTGTAGAAATGCCTAATTGGACTTATTTTCAGTTTTTTGCTGAATTATAATTTCCTGTTTTAATCTCCAGACAAGGCCTTTCTTTATTATGCAGTGATTATGTTCAATTTTGTATGACTGTTAAAATGTGGTTGATATATTAAATAAGAAAAGCATTGAGTAACCATGCCATTTGTTTGTTGTGATGTTGTCAATACACATTAAATTCTGTACTAGAAAGCGATGTGCGTTTAAATATTGGCAACCTTTTTTTTAATTCAGTGTAGCTGCTGTTGCAAAAATCGCTCAGGGCTGATCTTCATCTGAACTGCCACATAGAAGATTGTGCATGGTGCACACTCCACTCAATTCAGTCCCATAATGGTACTGGGCCCTTATTGATGTAGGACTCCAATTGAAATATCCTTCTGTGTCCTCTTTAGGTTGCTGTCCATGCTGCCCTTTTGGAGGACCTTAGAAAAATGGAATCAGCCACAACAATGGCGGAAAAATCACAGCAAGTCCTTCTACAGCATTTATAGGGCATTACTGCCCCATTTCTCCCCCATGAACATGACTAATGAATTGAATTTTGAACCTACGGTGATCAACATTACTCCCTTTGCTACCTCGGGGTCATATTTTACTCAAAACTGAGCTTCCAACCCATTGTTCTCTCCATCTCAAAGACTGTCAATTTTCACCCTGATAACATCATTAGACATTCTCTTTGCCTCAGCTGACTCATGGCCAAAATTCAAGCTTTTGTCCCTTTTAGACTTGACACTTTTAATTCTCTCTAGGCCAGCCTCTCAACCTCCACCCTCCATAAAATTCAACTCATCCAAAACTCTGCTGCCCATATAATCAAATTCTGCTCACTTCTTACTAATGCCTTTCTTGACCTACATTGACTCTCACTGGCCCTCCCATCTCTGTAAACTCCTGCAGCTCTTTCGTTCTTCTGTGCTTCCTGGCATCTTGTATACTCTTCCTTAAAATTACCATCGATATCCATCCCTTCAGCCTCCTACGATAAAACAAATTTTTTCCATAACCACTCTGCTTCTCCACTCACCCTCCCTCCAACTCTTAAAATCCTCCTTAAAGTCCGCATCATTGACCAAGTTTTCAAACTCCCCGTCTTATGTCTTTTCCTCAGCTTCCATTTTTTTGACTACTCCCCTTTGGGACATATTTCTATAGCAAAGATATTACTTACATACTGGTTGTTGTTGCTCATGAACCTTAGCAAATATGTAGCTCTGTAAAGAGAGGTGGAATAGAGAAAAGGCAGTGGATAAACTGACCATGCTCCGAACATTCCTCCCCTCTATACAAGTTTTATAAATTTCTGTAAAAAATTGTGAAAACAGGCCAGCTGAACTGGTCAAAAGATCATGAATGAGCAACTAGTGCGACATTCTGCTGCAGCAGAAACATATTGAAAGATGAGTATTGTACAGCTGAATTATGAGCATGAAATTTGTGTGAAGAGAACAACTTTGACTAGTATTGGAGCCTTCTGATCACAAGCATTGTTCTCACAGTCGGCGCCATATATAGAGCAGAGGAGAAAGTGAGAAAGGTCCAAAGCAAAGAGGCATGATGGGTGGTGGGTGTGGAGGAGCTCACAAGTTGCAGCAGATCTCTACGCGGTAGCGGACCTATAACAATAATCGGATATCTGAGGATGGCAGGATAGCAGCCGATAGAGGAGGATAAGGCTGAATAATGAAGCCCTGGCTGATGTGCACTGGTTGTCACACAAAAGTCTGCAGGAACAATCAACCATCTGCAATGTGCTAATAAACGACATTGAAGGTCACCGGCATTCTCAACTACAATTCCCCAGAACATTCCACGAACCAGCATGGATATCTCAAGAGCCAGGTACTTTGGCACGCACTGCCTCAATAAAGGAAATCTATCACCAGGCACACCACTATATTTAATTTAGTGAGAAAACAGCAGCATAAAGGAAGAAGACACATGAGGGTTTCATTGCTTAAGTCTTATGATTAACTCCACAATTTAACACCCTTTGGCCACATTTACAATCACAAGTTTGTTGTTTATTATCCCATTTTAGGGTTTGCTGTGTATTGCATTCGTTTCATTTGGTTGTTGGGCAGCTGTTTCTTTTGCGCAATGAAAAATATATTGGAAGATAATTAATTCTACTAAATTATGTAATTCTAACTGTGCATGGAGGAAAACTTCCATGGGGATTCTCCAGATTTCCTGCAGTAGATCGGCGGAAACCCTGGGGAAACAGTATAAATGGCTCATTACGCTTCTTCTCCTGATTTTTCACTTTCTGTCACCAACATATGGCTGGAGATTGGAAAGTCTCTTCAGAAATTCTATGATGTTTTGTTGTAGCTTTTTTCTTTGTACATTGTGAATCTCCCTTACTTTCAAATGCTTCTTTAGTTGAAGGAGTAACACAGGTGGATGGCTGCATAGACAACAATGGAGTTGTAGGTAATGTTTTTCTTTGCATGCTCCATGAGGCCTGTGCTTTCCGTAGTCGTTTGTGCAGATTGCACCGAACTGCCACTGACTAATTGCCAACTGACTGCACCTTTGCTGCTTTGCTTATGCGTAGTCATCAGTCATGCTAAATGTATGGGATCTGGTACAGAGCAACAATATAGCTTAAAGATAGACCGAGTGAGATACAACTGAATTAATATAAGATAAAAAACATATTTTCACTGTTCAGGTTTATTATTGAGTTTAAACCCCATATTTTCACTCCCGATCCAGAAGTGACTTTCGCACTGCAGTTATCTAATGTGACTGTAGAGTATTAGGTAGGAATAAAAAATACCGTGGAATATAGGCTAGATTTTCCTTTTCCTGCACCGGAGGCTTTGGGTAACTTGTGTGCAGTGAATACAGGAAAATTAGGTGAGCCTGCCCAATTTTCCATCCATTTAAATAATGGGCAGGAAATTGTATCAGCTCTGGTAGGGCATGCTCTTCTCCTTGTCTGATTTTCCAAGAGGTCCAAATGCTTCCGGTGCAAGAACAGAGCATTTATTGGCCATCCCTAGTTGCCATTGAGAAGGTGGTGGGGTGCCATCTTCTTGAATGACTACAACTTGAGTTGTCAGAACACCGTTGGTGCCATTAGGAAGGATTTTGACCCAGCTACAGTGAAGGAACGGCATTATAGTTTCAAGTTAGGATGGCGTGTGGCTTGAAGGGAGCTTCTAGATGGTGGTGTTTCCATGCATCTGCTGCCCTTGTCCTTCTAGGCAGCAGAGGTCACAGGTTTGGAAGGTTCTGTTGAAGGAGCCTTGGTGAGTTACTGCGGTGCACATTGTAGATGTTACACACTGCTTCCATTGTGCATCAGTGGTGCAGGGAATGTTTAAGAGTGAATGTTTAAAATGCTGGATGGGGTGCCAATCAAGCTTTGCTCTGGATGGTGTCGAGCTTCTTGAGTGTGGCTGGAGCTGCACTAATCCACAGGCAAGTGGAGATTATTCCACTCCTGACTTGTGCCTTGTAGATGGTGGGCAGGATTTGGGGAGTCAGGAGGTGAGTTGCTCTCCGCAGAATTCCCAGCCTCTGACCTGCTCTTGTAGCCGGAGTATTTACATGGCTGGTCCAGTTCAGTTTATGGTCAATGGTAACCCCAGGATGTTGATAGTGGGGGATTCATTGATGTCAGAATGTCAAGGGGCGATGGTTAGATTCTCTCTTGTTGGACATGGTCATTGCCTGGCACTTGTGTGGCATGAGTGTTACTTGCCACGTGTCAGCCCAAGCCTGGATATTGTCCAGGTCTTTCTGCATTTGGACATGGACTGCTTCAGTATCTGAGGAGTCATGAATGGTGCTGAACATTGTGCAATCATTCTCAAACATCCCCGCTTCAGGCCTTTTAATGGAGGAAAGGTCATTGACGAAACAGCTGAAGATGGCCGGTCCCAGAACAATATCCCAAGGAACTTCTGCAGCGATGTCCAGGGACTGAGATGATTGACCTCCAACGACCACAACCATCTTCTTTGTGCTCGGTATGACTCCAATCAGCGGAGAGTTTTCCCCCTGATTCCGATTGACTGTAGTTTTGCTAGAGCTCCTTGATGTCACACTCAGTCAAATGCTGCCTTGATGTCAAGGGCAGTCACTCTCACCTCATATGTACTTTGAATCTACAGCAGATACAGATCATCTGTCTCAAACACAGAAAGTTAGCATGTAGGTACGGCAAGTAATTAGGAAGGCAAATGGCTTGTTGGTTTTTACTGCACAGGGGTTAGAAAACAAAAAGCAAGTCTTAATACAATTATATAGGGCTTTGGAGAGGCCACATCTGGGACACTGTGCAGTTTTAATCTCCATATTTAAGGAAGGATATACTTGCCTTGGAGGTGATAGAGCCAAAGTTTACTAGATTGTTTCATGGATGAGAGGATTGTCTATGAGAGGCTGAATAAAAATTAGGCCCATGTTCTCTGGAGTTTAGAAGAACGAGAGGTGATCATGAAATATGAAAGATTCTGAAAGGGCTTGAAAGGGTAGACACTGCCCCCTGGCTGGGGAATCTAGATCACAGGGGCACAGCCTCTGGATAATGAGTCGATTATTTAGGACTGAAATGAGGAAAAATTTCTTCACTCACCGGGTTGTGAATCTTTGGAATTCTCTACCTAAGGGCTGTGGATGCTCCGTCATTGAGTA
Source organism: Carcharodon carcharias (assembly GCF_017639515.1). Lineage (NCBI taxonomy): Eukaryota > Metazoa > Chordata > Chondrichthyes > Lamniformes > Lamnidae > Carcharodon > Carcharodon carcharias. Next base: position 113,719,367 of record NC_054479.1, on the reverse strand, counting down.
TATTCAATGTTGAGATAGATAGATTTTTTATTTCTCAGGAAATAGAATGATATGGGGACTAGGGGGGAGAAAGTGGAGTTGAGACAGAAGATCAGCTGTGATCATATTGAATGGTGGAGAAGGCTTGAGGGGCCATTTAATCTACTCTTGCTCCTATTTCTAATGTTCTTATGTTACGCAAACAGCTGTTAGTGTTGGATCAATTGTTAATTCCAAATCTTAGATTCACAGACTTCTTTCAACCAAGGATGGTAAGAGATCAAGGCAGTAGGGTCACCTCATCGAGTCTCCCAAGGCCCAGGAAAGAGTCCCATGCTCAGTGTTATGGGGCATGGCCCATGGTGGAACCAGTGAATTTTTGGTGCTGATGGCGGAAGAGCCAGACTCTTGATGGACAATGGCTGCTTACAGGTGGCGGATCCTTCAGGAAGAAGGTTGTATTTCATTTAAGCAAACGGGAAGGCCACAGGAATCTGGCTCATTATATTATTTCCCTTGTCATAGTGCTCATTGGAATTGAAAACAGGAGGCTCCTGTGAGCAACTGAAGAGGAACGCTCAAGACCACAAGGTGAAGAGAAATGAGGAAAGGGCTGCCCTTAGACAGATCATTACTACGTGAAGAGATATGGGGCAAAGGCAGCGAAATGGAGTTAGGTCACAAATCAGCCATGATCACATTGAATAGTGGGAAAAACTTGAGGGGCTGACTCCTGTTCCTATGTTCATATAATTTTAAATACCTGTATCAGGTTTCCTTTTAGTCTTCTCTTTTTTGGAGGCAAGAATGCCAGCTGGCTCAATATTTCCTGTTGGTTCCATCTTCTCAATTCTGCTAACAGCCTAATCCATTAGTTGGTTGTAGGATCATTTAACTATGTCTATAGCATGCTGCTTTTGCTGCGTGGTATGCATGTAGTTCCTTGATGCAGGTTCACCAGGCTGATACATTGTTTTTCGGGTACACCTAGTGACACACCCAATATGTTTTTCAACACTGTTTATTTAATTTGGTTTGGTAACTTTCTACTTGTCTAACAGCATACAGCTCCTTTAATCTCATTGACAATGAAGTTTACCACCAGTTACTAGCATGAAGAAAACTCCAACTAATTGTAAATCATAGAATATAGAAGGAGGCCCCTAGGCCTATTTTTTTTCATTCATTTGAAGGATGTGAGCATCACTGAATAGGCCAGTATTTATTGCCCATCCCTAACTGCCCTTGTTCAGAGGGCATTTTTTTAAGAGTCAACCACATTGCTGTGGGTCTAGAGTCACATGTATGCCAGACCAGGTAAAGGCAGCTGATTTCCTTCCCTTATGGATTTTAGTGAACCAGATGGATTTTTACAACAATCATTTTATGGTCATCATTCGATTTTTAATTCCAGATATTTATTGAATTCAAATTCCACCATCTGCTGTGGTGGGATTTGAACCCTGGTCCCCAGAGCATTTCCCATGGTTATACATGGTTACTCTGGATTGCCAGTCCAGTGACAATACCTATGCTGGTTCTTTGAAAGAGCTGTGGAATTAGTCCCACTCCCCTTACCGTGGAAACATTTCCCCTTCAAGTATATATGATAGTATTATAAATGCACCTATTTTTGAAAAGAGCGTATTGCTACCAACTTTAAATCTAAATAACAACTAACTCACATATGAAAATTTAGCCAAAGGTTGGTTGCTTCTGCCCTGATACTTGACTGCAACAAGCATGCAAGCATGTGTTTATTAATACCTCATTGCTTGACTCATTTATGTTGATACCCAAGGGAAAAAGAGTATGAGGAAAATTTATTTGGGCAATATTGGCAAGCTCAGGAGTTGCCCTTTGTTCCCTACATTTACTGCTGTGAAATCTTTATTGTTCATCTGCACTGCCAGATGGAAGCTTGTTTGAAGAATGGTGCCATTGACAGGCCAGAGCCTTTTTATATTATAGTGGTCTGTTGATCTTCAGTATGAGTTTAAGTACCCTAGAGAGGATTTGAAACTATGACCTCCTGTTTTTGGAATGAGACTGAGCCAACAGGTACCTATAATAATCTAGAAATTATTGGTTCATCTTAGCCCATTAACCACCAGATGGAATATCCTGCCTGAAGAAAAATCTAATGTTCTGTTCATTGTTTCTGATGATAAACGTGTGTCTAAGTAGTTTAGATAGCTGCATTGGTAGTGGGAGTCTGCATATCCTCTCCTAGGGGTTGAGGATTAAATTGGATAAATTGTGAAAACAGACATAGGGATCGTGGTCTGCTATTGACCCGCACCTATTCATTACGTTGCAGGCAGCACGTTAAATTGATTCTACCTGCTGATTTCGATGATCCCTCTGTGCAGCCAACACTACCTGTGCTGTTCATTGGCTGCACATTTGAAACTGAATATGTTACTTGAGTAATGGCAAAATATGCAAGAGAGCATGCACCAAGATTTTTTGATCATGCAAAGAGGTGGTGAGAAGAATAGACATCCTGTATCCACAGAAAGGCAGGCAGGATGCTCTCTAGATATAAGCTCAGTAGTCAGTGGGGAAAACTAATGGCTAAAATCAATGTCATGAATAAAGCTCCAAGAGCGTGGATGAGTGCAGGAAGAAGCTTAATGATCTGATACAAATTATTAAGCTGGGTGAGCTCAATCTCCAAATGGCCTGTCCTATCAACTGCACCATTAGCCTCATTCACTGCTTAATTTTTGACAGCCCAGCACTCACCTACGTTCAATCTAAGTACTCAACCCTTCAACTCTTACGGTCTAGATCACTTTCTCATGCTTAGCACTACCCAGACCTCAATTCCCAGCTCGCATATAATGACTGCTATTCAACTATGACAGCTACCTCACCCAAACATTTTGCAGGACATGCATTCACATACTTCCCTATTTCTTGTAGGAGAGGGTGACATAAAATAGGATACAGCAGTGAAAACTGGAGGAGGAGCAGTTTTTACCATCATGGACTTAATAGTGCTGGCCATTATGGGAAGGAGCATCACTGTTTGGGTGGGAGGGATCAATGATGAGGATATCTACATACGTAATCTCCTTCTCTCTTCCCATTTCATCCTAATCACACAATCTCTTCTGACTCAAAAGCTATGGATGTTGTAAACATACACTTCTTATCTTCTCTTCTCCCCTCACCAGAAGCCAGCCCTTATCCCTTTGACATTTTGGATATCCAAGAACCTGTCCTGTCAGAGGAAGAAGATAGAAAAAACAAGAAAGGCGAACAGACACTATCATTCAATCTAACACTCACAGCCACCAGCTCAGAATCTAACATTCTTCATATCTTAGAGGTGAGGTTAATGGAGATATCTGAACATGGAGAGATAATGGGCACAGTGAGCAATGGAATAGGGTGGGTGCTAGGTTGCCAGAGGGCAAGGTTACACACTAGTTCTTCTGGGGAGGAGTTAGATGAGGACTTTGATAGCCCATGCTACAGAAGACAATGAGGTATATAACCAAATGCTTGATGCACGAGAAAGCCTGCCAGAAATGTGAAGGTGCGCAGAGTACAAGGCTTTACACAGAGCTTGGAGCCCATACATTCCTACATGGAATGGATGATCACCACCATCAGCACACCTGTGGAATCCACTATAATGCAACATCCAATGACCAATGTCACAGCTTCCATTGCAGCTTCCATCAAAGGTATGAGTGTTACATAGAAGTCTCAGACTGCTGTCTTGCAAGTGCAGCCTGCTGCCATCGTGGCTGTGGATACCATTGTTCTAAGGGGAACCTGGGGAATCAAAGTGGCTCATCAATCTATTCTCCAACAGATCAGTTGGATTGCTGAGGCACTGTGTGGGAGAGTGGCAGTGGCACGATGGAGCGCCACGCTGATGCCATCTCTCAGGATGACAGTATTCCTGCTCCCACAACCAGCCAGACCATTCCCTGTAGAATGCTGAAACTTTAGCCACGTATAGGAAACCCCCTAAAATGCAAACAATTGCAGATGGTGGCAGAAGAAAAAACCCAACTATTAACCTCTAAGTAATTCATGATCCCTCTGGTCATATGTTTTTCATGCTGCTTAATGATGTGTTCAGCCATGTAAGGTTAAGACAGGGCATTGTCTGGAGAGTGGAGTTCCAAAATGGCAGCAATGGTTTCAACTTAGCTTTCACATTAATTTGCATCATGAAATTTTGGGGAAAGATTTGTGGTACCAGTAGCAGTGACGCGTTTAATATTTGCCACTACCGGACATCAACTTCCGGATTCTTCCGAATTGCCCACAAGTTCACTATAGTGCGTTAATCTGAAAGTTGTGGTGGGCCAACTAATGCTACACCTGATGATTAGGTACTTCAAATGCCAAGTATGGAACCAGTGTGAATTTGGGTTAATTGCTCACAAATTCCAAATTAATTCCACTTTTCAATTTTACACCTGTATTTTTAGGCATAAAGGGTTTCCTCTCAATTGTTGAGAAGGCCCACATAATTTTAAAAGTTAAATTGGATTGATTTTTAAAATATATTTCTTAACATTAAAATCTGATAAATGCATGCATTTTAAAAATCTGATAAACCTTGTTAAAAAGTAAAATCTTTAACTTTTTAGCATGATTCCAGACTTTTTAAATATCACTCTTTAAAATGATTTATCTGATTAAAGTTACTGGGCAGAATTTTTAGGCCAGCATGCGGGTGTGTGCCGACCTGATCGGATGCGAAATTGCGCGAGATGACATTGGGCGAGCATCCTGATGTCATCCCACGCGATATTTCGGTCAGCAGGTGTGTGCGAGTTTTGGAAATGCGCCTGCCAACAATTAAAAAGACAGTTAAATTTGTGAAAGTTCCAATTGTCCCCGATTTTTTGTGATCCATCCAGCCTTATGATTGGCGGATGGGTGAATCTGCCAGGCCGACTTTGCATATTTGATGAAACCTCATCCAAGGGCGGGGTAAGGTTTCCGTTATTAAATAAAAAAAAACGTATGCTCAGAGCTTTCATCATGGATATGTTCAGGTGGCTGGTTCTGACGCGTGGACATTTTTAAAGAATTTTAAAATCTTCATTTAGTTGTTTTGAAGCCTTCAGCTCCCTGAGGCAGCTCTCTCCAGGGAGCTTTCATTTAGTGCTTGCCTGAGTCTGTGCTTACGTCAGCGCCCACCCTCCTCTCACCTCCTCACCCTGGCAGCGCTGAGCATTTCAATGCGTGCTTCACATAGCTGGCCGTTAATTGGCCAGTGTGAAATTGCAGTTAGGGGCCAATCGCGGAGAGTGGCCCATCCCCCGGCCGCTCTTGGGCTCGCTGGTCATGCCTGCACGCCAACCTAAAAGCCCCACCCACTATTTTTAAAAATGTTCAAATTTTTAATTTTATAAAATTTATTATGTCTACTAAAGAAATTATTTTCCAAAGCCTTTTTGTTTTTTTTATTTGTGTGAGTGTAGGGCCAAGCATGAAGGAAAAGGAAGAATGTTGGGCAATGTGTAGTCCTTTGGAGGATAAATGGAAGAATCATCTGGGGAGTATTCAAGGTTAATAATTGATAGGTGAAGAACAATTTTTTTTAACATTCCTTACGTGTGTGCTATTATAATTTTTCTGAGAAGAATGCATCCACTGCAAAGGCTTTATCCATTTCTGAGGGTTCTTCAAAAGCCTCAGTTAGTGAGGAATTCCGAAAGAGGAAAGATCATTTGTCATTCCATGTAAAACCTCTCATTGAATTCCTAAGTGTACAAGAGGTTTTACATGGGCACACAATTGGGAATGTAAGAAGGAAAGGAAAATGCTAGTCATGTTACCTGTGCCCCCAGCACCCAAAACATTTACAAAGTTATTTTCTTCTTGAATGCAGAACATAGGCAGTGTTAATACCAGGTGCAATATGAAGGCACCAAAATAGCCTTTGTCATACATAATGAGGTCCTGAGCTTGCCTCCCCAAATGCTTTTGTGCATGAATCTCTTTAATAATTTATTCAGATTTACTTGGAACACTGGCGACTACATGGGGACAAAAGAGAGAATTCTTACACAAGCCAACAGTCAAAGGGAATCCTATACAATTAATGCAATAGCAAATATTTTGTTCAGGTTGCAAATCGTATTGCAAGGGTTAGGCTAATTTCGCATTCTGTTTCTGGCAATACAACAGGGGTCCCTCAGTGCAGCTAGTCTTATACCATAGCATCACATGGAATGTGAAACAAAAACAGAAAATGCTGGAAAAACTCAGCAGGCCTAACAACATTTGTGGAGAGAAAAACAGAGTTAATGTTTTCAGTCCGTATAACTCTTCTTCAGAGAAGAGATCTGCTGAGTTTTTCCAGCATTTTCTGTTTTTGTTTCAGATTTCCAGCAGCTGCAGTATTTTGCTTTTATCACATGGAATTTACTGTGCATATATTTCTAGTATTGTATAATGAGGGATCATTCTACTTACTTCAAGAAAGAAAGAATGAGAGAGAAGTAAAACCCACTTCCACATACAGATGTACAAAAGCATGGCAATTTGGAAGCAATTGGTGTGCTCTCTGGGTAATCAGGTCCTTCAAAGCCCCTCCTCCTTGTATGTGAAAGCCCAGAATGGGTCTTGCGCATCGACAGCAGTTCAGCATTTGTCTGGTGGACTTTCTCATTATCACTTAGGTTATATCCATTACAATGGCCCATTATACCACCCATTGGTATGGTAATGGAGCTATTTTCTTGAACCAATTGTTCTGCATTTCCCCAGTTATATATGAAAATGCCCAGCTACCATTACACATTGTACTATGGTAACTATTACACAAACAATACTCCCAACACTTATTCAGAGTTTAGTACCACTGGCCTCACCTACCAGCAGCACTAGAAATTCACAAGTGCACTGTCCACCATTTCCTGATGTGCACAGCCAGCTGGTGAGGCAGTCCATGAGCAGGGTGGGTCCATAAAATAGTCCCTTGCCTTTGTTCACTGCTATCCCTGCCTCAGGTCACCGCAACTAGCTACGTAATTCCAGATCAGTTGCTTTCAAATCATTAAACAAAATCTAAATTTCACAACAGATTCTCTTTACATGCATCGGGGTTTTGCATGCTTAGTTTCGAGTCTCCAAAAATGCTTGTCAGCTGTGATTTAGCTAAGGATAAATTTACACTTCTCATGGTTTTTAATGAGGTTTCAGGACAGACCGCACATGTCTGCTACCTAAACTGAGTGTAAGTTATTTGTACAATTTAATTTCCTTATTATGTCTAGTAGACTTCTCTCTATTACCTTCAATATTGGTTTTGTTTGTTGCAATATCGCAATAATGCCTCACCCATAGCCATTTTATGATTCCTGGCATGCCAAATGTTCTCATATTCCTCTGCTTATGGCTATAATAACCATTCATCCTATTTATATTCAAGAATAGAAATTACTGTTGACAATATCAGCAGACAGTCATCAATGCGTCAGGATGAGATTCCTCTGTCTGCTATTTCAACAGAGGCATTAAATTGGTTAGCATCTCCATTGAAATTGTGGAGGGAAGTCATGTGAATGACTGCAGCATTTGCCCAACAGTATTTTCAAGGCTCACATATTTAATTTTGCTCCAGATATCGTGTCAGTTACATGTAATTCACCTGGATATTAATTACACAGTTGGGCTAGGGACAGTTGGCAGAGCAGATGGTCTTTCTAGTCAATCTGTTTGCCATACAGTAACCCTTCTTCACATTACTCTGGAAAGTAGCTGTTGGAACTAAAATTATTGTGTGAATATTACAGATTTATCCATTCAGTAAGTGTTTACAGAATCATGTGCTACTGTAGTTATGAAGCACAGATGGTTTGCATGACATGAAGCAATGTTCACAACTGTGTAGGTCTACCTGCTGCATTGCTAAATGATGTGTTAACAATATTGCTTGGTTTTTCAACTTTAATTTCACATTTTGTTAGTTACCAAAACTCATTGTTCATCACACTGATTTTATTAAATTAAGGGTGGATCTGAATGTGACAAAAAGTTCAAGGTAAACTCACCACCTGAGAAATTGAGAATTGCTGCCTAATTTAGTGAACCAACACCCTTATTAACTAATACAGTTGTTTTGTCATCAGTATTACAATTTTACAGCTATGTTAATCTATTCCATAATTTCCAAATTAACATTCCCATTGTCCAATTACACTTTTGGAGGATATTAAAAACATCATCGGGTACATTTTCAACCAATTAATGGAAAATATAGGGGCTGACGTTATTTGTAATCATTTGGTTTGCAGTCGTGGTGTTTCACAATATAGCACTATTTCAACTGGATGGACCAGGAGGCGATCATGAGCCAGTTACAATGTGCCAGGAACTCTTAAATGGCTGCTGCTGGCCTTTAGAACTGCCCTCCTGTTAAGGATGTAAAAGGGACTTGAGGCAGATAAGGAGGGAGAAACGCATCATTCAGTGACACTGCTTTGTAGTTTCACGACCGAGGAGTGTGCCTCTTTTTGGAGCTGAGGCTGAGAGCAGTGTGGATGGGTGGTCTCAGCTGTGATTCAAACTTCAGAGCAGCTTAGACAATTTTTTTCTAGATTGCACAAGGATTCAGTATTATGTGAGCTGATGTACATCTTTAATTCACAGTGTTAACACATTGTATTTCACCATGTATTTTATAGATCAATTGAATACTAAAACAAACACACAATTGACACAGACACCTTATAAGGCGTTTCCCCAAAGTCACATGTGAACAATGTATTTATATGTGTGTGTATTCACTTTGTCATGAAGGCGAGAAGCTCAATTTAAAATGACCTGACAGCAAAGTATTCTTGGGAGAGAATTGGAGACATTGGAGAGACCAAACGTAAACTGGGCGACCGCTTTGCAGAACACCTGCAGTTTGTCCGCAAGAATGACCCAAACCTCCCTGTCGCTTGCCATTTTAACACTCCACCCTGCTCTCTTGCCCACGTGTCTGTCCTTGGCTTGCTGCATTGTTCCAGTGAAGCCCAACGCAAACTGGAGGAACAGCACCTCATCTTCCGACTAGGCACTTTACAGCCTTCCGGACTGAATATTGAATTCAACAACTTTAGGTCGTGAGCTCCCTTCCCCATCCCCACCCCCTTTCTGTTTCCCCCTTCCTTTTTTTTCCAATAAATTATATAGATTTTTCTTTTCCCACCTATTTCCATTATTTTTAATATTTTAAAATCTCTTATGCTCTCCCCACCCCCACTAGAGCTATACCTTGAGTGCCCTACCATCCATTCTTAATTAGCACATTCATTTAGATAATATCACCAACTTTAACACCTATGTGTTCTTTTGTTCTATTGTTGTTGACATCTTTTGATGATCTGCTTCTATCACTGCTTGTTTGTCCCTACAACCACACCAACCCCCTCCACTTCTCTCTCTCTCTCTCTCTCTCTCCACCCCCCCCCCACCACACACCTTAAACCAGCTTATATTTCAACTCTTTCTTGGACTTGAACTCAAGTTCTGTCGAAGGGTCATGAGGACTCGAAACGTCAACTCTTTTCTTCTCCGCCGATGCTGCCAGACCTGCTGAGTTTTTCCAGGTAATTCTGTTTTTGTTTTGGATTTCCAGCATCCACAGTTTTTTTGTTTTTATAGCAAAGTATTCTTAATTAAAAAGGGAAAGGTATAGTTTGTTTCACACTATTGCTCTGGAAGTTACTCCCCCTTTGGGTCGTAACTTCCAACCTCCAGGGCAGTGTATCTGGGAGGTACCCCAAAAATGCACTGGGGAACTACATCACCCCCTCCTGCACCCCCGCCACCGGAAGTTCCCAGGTAAGGATTGTGCAGCAATCGCTCATTAAGTTCAAACTTCCTTTGGGCAATTGCCCTGCACTGGGAACCATCTGAAAATATGATTTAAATCACAAACTTTGGATGGCTCTGTCTATGTTTACAGCCAGTTACCCAGAAAAAGTTAGAAGCATTAAAACCACGTCTTGCTTCTGGGTAACGATTGTGCTGACCTCCCCAAGCCTGAGCCCCCATGGGATTCCCCCACACCCCCACCACCCCCACTACCCGCCCCCAGGGGACTCACTCCAGCTCCCCACTCTGAGTCCCCGCAGGACTCCCACCCCCCACCCCCCCACTACCACCCCTCAGCTACACCCCTGATCCCCATGGGACTAGCCCCCACAGGACTACCCCCATGGGAAATCCCCACCCCAATATCCCCCACAACTTCCGTACCTCCCCCATGCACAGCTTGGCCTGGCTAGACCCAACCTGACCCGACACTCCCGCCCCAAGGCCCGACCTAGTCACCCATTCCCTTTCCCCCATCACAGTTGACCCCAACCCCCACTGGCATCACCTTCCACCTCTCCTCTGTGACATACCAGCTGTAGCCCTTTTCCTTCGGGGTTGTCCAGGTGATCGTGCATGTTCCCTTCCTTCCCGAAAATTCCTCGCCTATTCACATTCACCTCCCGACTTCCTCCTTCCCACCCTCAGGTTCCGCGTCTGCCTCCGAGTCCCCACCAATTACACTGGCTCTCCCTTCTACCGCTACCATCGAACCCTCACCCTTCCACCCTACTGCCTCACTCTGCCCTTGGTCATTCTCACCATTCCTTCATATCATGCTCACCCTCAGTTCTCTCCCCAGCAGGCAGACATGGATCCATCAGACACCTCTCTTATACATTCACCTGCATGTACCCACCTCTGCACCCCTTCCCCCCTTTGGACCCCTTCCCTGCTTCGCACCATTTGCCCCTCTCAAAAATCTTCCTCCCTCACTCCCGGAACCCCTTCCCACCACCCCACCCAGCCCCGGACTCCCCCTCCCACCCCCTGCTTAGTCCCACCCTTTCCTGATTCTGTCAAACACCCTTACTTCTTCTGCTACCCTTAGTCCTTCCTTTCTCCCGACTCCTTCCTCCAGACTTACCTGTTCCTCCAGCCTCACATGTTCCTCCAGCCTTACTCTTTTCCCCTTCCTGAATCCCTCAGACAGCTTTCCTTCTTCCTCCAGCTTTACTCCCTCCCCTCTCTGGACTCCTTCCTCCCCTGGACTCCCTCCCCTCTCTGCACTCCTTTCCGTGCACCTTCCACCCCCCTTGTACCTACATTCCCTGTTGCCATCTTTTCCCCTGTTACCCCCTCCTCTCCCTGCATGCCTGCACTCCCTCCCGTCACTCCCAACCTTACCCTCTCGACATCTTCATTCCTACCCCCCAACCTCATCCCCCAACACCTTCATTCCCCCCTCCCAACCTCATCCCCCCGACACCTCTTCCTGTCCCAGTTAATCCTAGACCTTCCGTTCCCATCCACATCGTGAAATCGATTTTTGGCCTTCTCACCACCCTGTCGCTCATGCCACCGAACACGCCCGACGCCAGTGGGCATGGACAATTCCACCCATTGAATTTTAAATGTTCCTTGTCTCCTAAGGAGGTAACAGAAAGATGATTGAAATCCATAATTCTGTCACCTGGAGCCATTTTGAGAACAGTTTTTAAACTCAGTCCAAGGTTTTAATTTAAATGTGAATCTTTGCCACGAAATGGAGTGCAGCTTCAGCAACTACCTATGGGTATATTGAACTTTTTAAGGGAGACCTGTATTTTTTTAAAGAAATACAAGTAAAGACACTGATCAAAAGATGGCTGATCCCGTAAAGGGACCACTTCCTGGAAAATTCTTATGTGGATTACACTGATAGATCTGACTTGGAATTTTACATCTGAAGAGGTGTCAAGACCAGCTTTAAGTAGAGATACTTGAAAGGAAGGTATGGCAAATGCAAAAGGCTGGGCTTTAATCTCCCATGTTTGTAAAGATAATGGACTGTTTCCTACATCTCATCAGAAAATCTAGCACCTATCTCCTGTTGATTTATATCTCAGAATGTGTAAAAAAGTTCTGAGATGAAAGCAAAGTGGGCTGTGATTGCAAGGCATGCCTATTTCCCCCTCCTGGGAATACACATTGAAAATGGGTTAAAAACTGGTTTAAGACCAGTGAGTGACAGTGACAGGCAAGAAGAACAGGATCTCTCTCTTTCTCTCTCTCTCTCACTCATTCTCTTTTGCTGGAGGCAAGTTGTCTGGCAGGCAGCAAGCAGAAGGAAACAGAAAAGCCTCTTCAGTTAACCCTGCAGAGACAACCAGGTCATCTCTCCCTCTGGGAACAACAAGTGTCTCCAACAGACTGCATACCAATAAGCCCAGCTGCAAAGTTCTACTGAAATCATCTAACTTAATGACCACAACATATCACCATCCATGTCTCACAGAGAAGCCAAGGACTGATTTGTATATTCTTTTTAAACTTGGACATTGTGTGTGTGTGTGTCTGTGTGTGTGTGTGTGTGTGTGTGTGTGTGTGTGTGTGTGATTTAGTTACTAATAAACTTGCTCTTTCTTTGACTCAAGCCTGGCTATATTGGTGTCTTATAAAAAGTAAATATGTTTGGATTGGGTAAAGGTATCCATGGGCAAAGAATTTTAAACAAACCTTTGTTGTGACCAACCGAGGAGCTAGAATAAAAAGGGGAGCCAGCTCATTCTTCCTCACCTGGTTGTAACAAAATTGGGGGCTTTTCCCAGATCATAGCATCTTCACAATAGTTTTTCTAAAAATTTGTAATATAAAAATTGCTCACGGTAATGTAGGGCAGAATTTAGTCCTTGTTGGGTGGGCTCGGTGGAGGCGGTTGGGAAGCCGAACATCACCTGCAATTGAGGCTGGAACGTGATTTCATGCTGGTGGGCAAATTAAGTCCCGTCCAGAGTGAAACGCGAGCGGCTGGGCTCATCGCTGCCTGTGCAGGTTGGCAGGGTGGGGGTGTGAAGGAGGGTGAGCGGCGAGCGTGAGGCGCAGAGCTGTCTCAGGGTGATGAAGAGTTTTCCAAAAAAGTAACAAAGATGTGAAGAATATTATGAAATGTGTCCCCTCATTTGACTCTGTCATGTGACATGCTATAAGTGAAATTAAAAAAAAAAATTATTTGCTGTTGGAAACCTCATCTTGTCAGTGGATGAGGTTTCCAAAAAAATGCAAAGGCCACTTGGCCTTTCTGCCTGCCCGCCAATCGTAAAGTTGGATGGGCAGTGAGAAATGTAACTTAAGTCTTGCTTTGATGGTCTCAACAGGCCTTTTAATTGTCAACGGGTGTGCTGCCAATTCCTGCGCGATGACATCGGGACACTCACCTGACATCAACGCGCATCATTTCATGCTAGAGTGGGTCGGGCACGGATCCGCTCACCAAGGTGAAAATTCTGCCCATACTATTCAGCCGATTAAGCCTGCGCTGATGTATGTGATACCTAGTCTAATTCCACTCTCTCGCCTGTCCCCCATACCCTTTAGTGTTGCTCTTCCTCAAGCAAATACTTAATTCCCTATTAGTCATCTCCTTTAACAGCAGTTTGTGGCAAGTAAGTGCTCTCCCTGGTCTCTCCTTTTATTTTTTCTGAACACTCTAAGTTTGTACCCTTTCATTTCATCTCACTAATCCATCAGTATTTACCCAAACATCACCTTTCTAAATCCTGTGAACTCCGACAAGATCACCCTTCTCAGCTGTAGTGGAAACGCCCCAGCTTCTCAAGTCTCTTTTTATAATTATAATAATTTATTGCTGCTAACATCCCAGCAAATCTATACTACACCTTTCCAGCTCAATTTGGTACACCATCACAGCAAGAGGAGAGTGAATGCACGGCAAATATTAACATTTCAGATTTGTGACCCCACCTGAAATGTTGGGCAGAATTTAATGGCCTCGCCCGCTGGTGGGATTTTCTAGTCCAACTGAAGTCAATGGACTTTTAAATGGCTTGTCACATTTTCTGGCTATGCCATGGCTGTGATGGAGCCATAAAATTCCACCCGTTAACTCTGTTTCTCACTTCACAGATGCTGCCATACCTACTGAGTATTTTTTGGGCAGAGTGTCCCCTGTGCCCATTGGTGGCATCCCTTCAAGATGGTATCCAACTTTATGCCTCACCATCAAACCTTCTCCCAGCCTCTAAAACTTGACTACACTGTCTGGAATTCATGCCTTTGAGACAAATACTGACAGAGGCCATTAACCAGTTCATTAGTAGATGCCGAGGCAGGGGGTTCTGATTTCATGGCAGCTGAGCTAGTTGACAGATTGATCAAGATCATATCATTTCCCCAAATGGATGTGTTCCAAAGAAGCCAAAGCTTACACTGTGGAAGCACTACTACAAAGTGGATGCAAGTACAAAGCCACACTACTGGGTAGACAGAATCTACAGGCTATGTGTAATTTATCCACCATGGCACAATAGCAAATGCAGGCAAGCTGAGTAAGCAATGTGGGCAGTGCAGCCTTATACATGGACCCAGAAATTGCCCAGCTTATAATGCTATATGCAAGACATGTGGCACCAGAGGACATTGGAAGCATCAATGCAGAAAACAAAGGTCAAAACGGATGATTCAACATCATGAGAAGCCACATTCAACAGCCGGACAGGTATGCATTCCAACCAACCAACAGCGTAAAGCAATGTCTAGCCAAGCAATGATGTAACCAACCAATGCCAAACCCACTGTAAATAACGGCTCAGAGATTCCAACTCTGGGATCCATTGCACTCATGTGTTGCTACAACAACTCACCCTGGCCACCCCAGATATTTTATATTGTGGACACCACAGGTCCAGTGACTGCAGGCCTATTGGTGTGGAAGGACCTGTCCTTGGTCATAATCCATGGTATCGTCAAGACAATGACAAGGATCACAGGTCACAAGGATCACCATTGGAAACCTCATGCTTACACAGGGAGAAGATTACTTAACTCTGCCATGCAGATCATCAGCAGGCTAAGCATTACAATTTGACCCGAATATGCAAACCCATTCTAAACATGGAAACTTCATCGTACTGCAGAACTAATGTGGAATTACTATTGGGCAGAGAAGTGCAGACAACCCTCCCTAGCATCATTCATCAATACTCCAAGGAGTACAAGATGCATCGCTCAAAAAAGCAGGGGAAGAGGAAAGATACCCACAACCAGTATGTGAGAATTAATTACCCAAACTGAACACTGGGTAGAAAGTTTGAGCACAACACCCAGCTGATGGCACTTGGAAACCAGCAGAAATCACCAGCATATTCCCAGAACCAAGACTGTATCAAGCATGAACACCAAATGGCATGACAGTGTGATAAAACCGATGCTGCATCTGAACAATACCGCAAACAACCACCAAGTAGTCCCATTACAATCAGAACACGATCCAAGATGCAACAGGAACAAAGCATCCCTAACCAGCATTCTGAACAAGTACAGCAACCTCCAGCAAAGATAATGGCCAGGATATTTAGGATGGCAGGGTTTTTCTTCTCATTATCCGAGGAGTCGGCGGAGAACACATCCCTACCAATACTGCCTGGCCCGCAGCCATTTCACATTCCAACGAGCATTAATTGGCTGGTGGCAGGACATCCACCCCTCCAGAGGAGGTTTTGTCTCAGAGAGCTTCTGGCCAATCTGATAGGCCGGCAGCACTAATCCTGGCAGCACCAGAAGCTATAGTGGACAGGGCTGGGACTGCAAGACTCCCAGAGTCTAAGTCCCGGGAGTCCAGGACAGGTATGTTTTGGGGGTCTCAGAGTGGGGAGGGAAGGTGAAGTCCAGAGGGATAGGTAGAGGGGGGGGGAGGTACGGGTGGAGAGGCTGGGGTGTGTAGGAAACATATGCAGCAACCAGACCTTTTGATGGCGATGGGGGGGCGGAGTGCCTGATATTAAAAGGAGGCTGTTGATAGTGGCCCCTTGCCCCCCCCTCCCACCCAAGTCTCCTGAAGGGTCACTTTTCATGCTCCCCCCAATGCCCCTGAACTCCTCCCACTAGCCTGACAATTGAGCTGGTCAGGAAGCAGCCCTCAAGTCATCTTTAATTGGCCACCTGAGGGCCTCAATTGAGATGAGACTGTGGGTGCTTGGTGGCAGCTTTGGCCTCATCCATCCCCCCATAAAATTGCGGAGAGGGCAGGACAGGCAAGAGCCCAGTGGGAATTCAATCTGAAAAACTTTACAGCCACCACCACCGCCCACCTAGAAACCCATTAACGGGGGAAGGTAAAATTCTACCCCGCCATAACTAATTCTGGACAGATAAGCAAACCACCCATTACATTTTAAGGAGTTGTATATCTATGGTTTTTGTATAATGGTTTATTCAGACATGTCATGTAAATAATTTGATTCTTTGAGGATAAGCCTTTAGTTAGAAAAAAAGTGGGCTGTTGTGATATGAGGTACATGTACCTTTAAGGGATTGTTTCATAAACTGCTGTCACTCACTGCCACCTTAACAGGATGCGACGTATTAGTCCTATGACTTGTATTCCGTTTACAACAGTAGGAATCAGATATGCCATATTTAATCTCGCTGTTAATTCTATTTGTAGATAGTTTTATCTTCATATAACCCACATTATTGATTTCCCAATCCATATGATTGATATGTGTGCATTGAAGAGAAGCACGTAACATTGCCTGCCTCTGTGGAGTGAGCACTCAATCTGCCTTCAGCTCGCTGCAGGGAAACCTTCCCAGCAGCGGGTGAGCTATCCCGACATAGTTCCCATGACTTTACTGGCCCCGACCTCCATTTCCTACCAATGGGGTGGGGGGGGGAGGTGGGGAGGGTTTGGGGGGGTGCAGTAAAATTCAGCCCGTTAACTCTGTTTCTCTCTCCACACATGCTGTTGTTTTGTTAAAATAGTGGACAGAATAATGCCATACAAAGTTGCTATACACTGTAAATAACCTATTTTATTTTTTTCTTGGACTGTGGCTTTAAGATTGGACTGGCTTTAAAGATTGGCTTTAAAAACTACCATGGCTGCAGCTTAAAAGAGGTTCAATGGAACAGGAAGAAGAAAATCTACAATGTTGCTGTTATGGAACAGTGTGTGCCAGGTTGGACAGAATAGTGCTGGTTTAAGAGGAACCTGCCTTAGCGATAGTGTTTTGATTGTCTCCTGACAAAGTGGCCAGTGTGAGGCTAGTGCGGTAAATCAACTCCTAGCCTGAAAAGAGAAAAGGCCTGCAACCTCTCTCTCCGGTATTTTGTAAGACTCTATTAATCCTGCCGTAGTAACTAGCTGGCTATTCCTCACATTGCTGTATCCTACTTTCCTTGAGACCCCCCCCAGTCAGGAGGAAAATGGGAAACATCACCAGTAGAGACATTAAAAGCAAGTTTCAACCAGAGAATCATGGACTGCAAGTGCTGGGAGAACACCTTGCGTCAGCCTGCAAGAAATTTGGATGAAAGCAATCAAAGTCAACCCATATAACACTGAACTCCAGATTGGTGCTATTGAACTGTTTTATCTCACCCTTAAGATCCAAGTTTTGTGTGCCTTATGTCTGTGTGTGTGTGTGTTTGTGTATAGGGGTTTAAGAAGGGGTAGAGTTTAAGTTATAGAGTTAAAAGTTAGCAGTTCATATTTCTTTCTTTTTTAATTAGTTACAGACAATTTGTTTAATAAACAGTTATTTACTTGTTAAGTTTACAAACCTGGTGCTCATTTTATTTTAACCTAAATTAAACAGTAAGGTAGATTTTGGGGCAATTTGGTGTTCTGATTAAACTTCTCACATTTGTCACAGCATGGGAAGCAGTGGGGCTTGATATGACAGCGCACTATCCCCAGTGAGTCGTGACATCTCCTCCATTATCACCAGCAGCAAACAGTTCTAGGCTTTGGTTTTAATGACAAATTAATAATACAGAAAATAACTTTCGATTCTGGTAACCACCACAGAGCTTCATGATCTGCAGCAGGAAGTGCCTGTTCTTATTGCTTTCACTTTGTTTCAATTTGGAGTGCTTTTTTTATTCTTTCATGGGATGTGTGCATCATTGTCAAAACCTGCTTTTGTTGCCCATCCCTAATTGCCCTTGAACTGAGCATTTCAGAGGGCAGCTAAGAGTCAACCACGTTGCTGTGGACCTGGAGTCATACTTATGCCAGCCTGAGAGTAAGAACCATAGACAGAATTTTCCGGTTGGTGATAGGGGGCGGACTGGACACACCAACGTGTAAAATGATACTCGATGACGTCGGGCGTGTGTCCCGATGTCATTGCCACCTTCGCAATATTCCGTTTGGAGTCTGCTGTGTGCCCGCCGAAATGTAAAAGGCCTATTAAGGCCATTAAGAAATTAATTGAAGCACTTGTGAACGCTGCCCGTCCAACTTTAAGGTTGGCGGGCAGGCAAAAAGGCCAAGCGGCCTTCGTGGTTTTCAGGAAACCTCATCCACAAGCGGGATGAGGTTTCCTGAAGCTTTTATTAAATAAATAAATAAATTTTCATAAATATAAAAACATGCCCCCCCCTCATATGACACAGTCACATGAGAGGGCATGTTTAAATCAACTTTTAAATCATTTCTTTAATTATTTTAATACCCATTCAATCTGCCTGAGGCAGCTCCGTGCCTCAGGGAGATTGTTGCGTACTTTCATGCGCACGCGCGAAAGAGCGCTGTCCCCGACTCTCCCTCCTCCCCCTGCCCGCATAACTAGTGCCGAGTGCTACCAGTCCCCTATTACACTGGGCGGACCTTAATTGGCCCGCCTGCGTGAAATGGCAGTGCGGAGCCGATCGGCTCTGTGCCCGCCCACCATATGAAAAATCCTGCCCCATGAATCTCTCATTGATTGTCATAAAGACCTGATAACAATCAATGATAGAATTGCCATTTCAACACTCCACCCTGCTCTCATGCCCACATGTCCATCCTTGGCCTGCTGCAATGTTCCAGTGAAGCTCAACGCAAACTGGAGGAACAGCACCTCATCTTCCAACTAGGCACTTTATAGTCTTCCGGACTGAATATTGAGTTCAACAATTTCAGATCATATACTCGCTCCTCCATCCCCACCCCCTTTCTGATCCCCCCTTTTCCAATAATTTATAATTTTTTTCCAAATATATTTTTCTTTTCCCACCTACTTTTAAATTTATTTTGATCTATTGTTTCATCTCCACCTTTCAGCCCATTTCGATCCCTTCCCCCCACCCCCACTCCCACTCCCACAAGGGCCATCTGCCACTAGCTTCTCCTGCTTGCTACCCTTAATGTCCCTATTAGCACATCCTTTAGATAAATCACCACTGTCAACACCCCTTTGTCCTTTTGTCTATGACATCTTTGGCAGTCTCTTCTTGGCCTCCACCTATCACTGGCCCCCTATCCCAGCTTATATTTAATCTCATTTCTATATTTTTTAGTTCTGATGAAGGGTCATATGGACTCAAATGTCAGCTGTATCCCTCTCTGCAGATGCTGTCAGAACTGCTGAGTTTTTTCAGGTGTTTTTGTTTTTGTTCCAGATTTCCAGCATCTGCAGTATTTTGCTTTTATATTATAATGATAGAATCATGGTCACTATTACTAATTTTCAGTTCCAGATTTATTAAATGAATTTAAATTCCACCAGCTATGGTGGGATTTGAAGTCATATCTATTAGTCTGGGCCTCTGAATTACTAGTCTAGCTATATTCCCACTACACTACCAACTCCCCTTTCACCTTTAGGTGGTGGAAACTATGTGCTTCTTTGAATCCCAAAAGGTAGCCTATTCAAGTTCATGTTTGCAAAGAGAATGAGGAGTACATTACTCGTATTGATCAAATTCTTAATCATATCATAATTATTTGGTTGCTTCATTGTAACTGCTTTGATGAAAATTAGAAAGAGATCAAAAATTTCAGTGACATATAGCTTTGCCTGATAAAATCTTCAATAAACACCTTCCCTTCCTGCGAGGATTAACTTCCAGAAATGAAAAATATCTCTGCTTGTCCTTAGCACGGCCTCCAGTTGCCTTGAAAAATAAGTAGTGAGTAAAGTAAATCCTTCAATGTATCCTTTGGAACAGCTACTTCCAAGACTTTCCTGTTTAGCTTTTATACTGCACATTGCAGCAAGATTGTTCCATAACAATTACCCTGTTGTATCACGAGGTTTCTTTGTGTGATTTTCATATTTACGAGTTTCTCTTTCCCCAACCCCATTTTCTCCACTTTCCTCTGCTTCAAGAAGGTGATACCTGAGGAGATATGCTTTAAGATGTTGACAGCCTTTAGTTACCTAAGTGAAGAAGTGGCTATTCCCAATGTGTGAATTTAAATCACATCATAGGTTATTCATCTGTGGAACTATCACAACTGTTCTCCTTCAACAACCACTCATGAATATTTTTCAGCAAGGATAGGGCTATGGAGTAGGGAACCTGACCAATTTATCCTCCTCCTAGCCCAGGAACATCAAAATTAATTTTAGGTATTCCAGTGCTGGTCCAGCTGTGTTTAACCCAGCGCAGGAAAATGACTAAGCCTGAACCTTTCTAATTTGTGTAGCTCAGTACTGCATTAAGGTAACACCAATACAGGTTGGTTATTGAGCACCTCATCTAAGTTTTTGTTTAAGTTTATCTAAGATCAGAGTCATCCCAGATTTGCACTAAGTGCCGTAGCGGGCGGGTGAAATGGCTTTTTACCTGCCAACTGCAATGGCAGCTTTTCATGACGTATCGTTGCAAACCTGCTGCATTAATTATGCCCTGGAAGCACGCCATTTCCATGGCGGGCGGGCTTTCATTCACCCACCATGCTATCACCTTGCTGCTTCATCATGCCAGATGCCAGATTTAAAGTCCAGCCACATGCACACCTCTCAGTGCTTCCAGCCCATGACTGCTGCAAAAAAGCCATGGCCCTGAATGACAGAAAGACTGCAGCCCCCATGTTCAATGGCCCGTCCCTTGCGTGCCTTTTGGATGCAGTGGAGGCGATGTCCTCTACCCTGCTCTGGCCACAGGATGGGCAGCAACCTCATTAGTCTGGCTTGGGAAGCTGTGGCAGTGATGGTCAGCGTCAATGCCCTGCAAGACAGGGCAGCCATCCGGTGCCGCAAGAGGATGAATGATCTCCGTTCTGCCCGGGTAAGTCACTCTTCTCATCACTCTCAGCTTACACAACCACAAACCCATCACACACCTACAGGGTCCTCACTCACTGCCAGATCAAGGGACATCACCATTCACTCTCTCATACACACCTTCATTGTCCTCATCCCATCCATGGGACCACCCCCCACTCATACATGCCAGGCATACTTATCACCTGGCCTGGTAGGCGTCCTGCTTACACTCTCTCCATCTCTATTTATGTAGGACCATCTGGCACACAACAAGGGTTGCTTACCAGTGAAGGAATGCCTGAAATCAAGGTCCTCACGGACTTTGAAAACAAAGCCATCCAGCTTGCTGGTGAGGATCTGGACCATTCCTGTGCTGACGGTGAGGTCGGCGCTTCTCTAACAAGTGAGGATCCAGCAGTGCAACATCCATCAGACAACCATGTTGTAGGTGGTGTGTCCTTTTTCACAGGCCACTGCCATGCACTAATTATCTCACCTTGCTTTCACAGGCACATCTAGGAAACAGCTGACAGATTCCATGACCCAGGGCCTCCAATCAAGCCCTGAAGAAACCTCTGAAGAGGAATCTGAAAGCACCCTCCTTGAAGTCCCATCACAGCGCTCACTCACACCCTCCATCAGCGCAAAGACACACACCTCAGTGCGGCCAAGCTTTAAAGTAGCCTCGGGATCACTTTCTGATCCATAGCAGGTGGTGGCAGGGACTTCCCAGGTCCCCAGTATTCAGAGGATTGCTGGAGGCCAGAACATTGCTGAGTCCAAGTCAGATGATGAGCCTCTGGATTCAGTCATGTCACAGTTGCTGGAGCTGCAAAGGCAGGCTAGGGAACAACAGGAAGGGTTATCCGCTGCACTCCTCAGATTGCAAGGCACGATGGAGGAGTCCATCCGCCTCAAACCAAAATGCAAAATCAAATTTATGGCTTTTTCCAGCTTCAATCCTAATATTAAATATGGTTAGGCCACATTTGGAATATTGCGTGCAATTCTGGTCGCCACACTACCAGAAGGAAATGAAAGCATTGGAGAGGGTGCAGAGGAGGTTTACCAGGATGCTGCCTGGTCTGGAGGTTATTAGCGATGAGGAGAGGTTGGAGAAACTCGGATTGTTCTCATTAGAGCGACGGAGATTGAGGGGCGACTTGATAGAAGTTTACAAAATTATGAGTGGCATGGACAGAGTAGATAGTCAGAAGCTTTTTCCCTGGGTGAAAGAGTCAATTACTAGAGGACATAGATTTAAGGTGAAAGGAGAAAACTATAGAGGAGATGTGCGGGGTAAGTTTTTTACGCAGAGGGTAGTGAGTGTCTGGAATTCGCTGCCAGAGGAGGTGGTGGAAGCAGGTACGATAGTGGTGTTTAAGAGGCAGCTTGACAAATACATGAATAGGATGGGAATAGAGGGATATGGACCATGGAAATGCAAAATGTTTTAGTTTGACAGGCAATATGATAGGTGCAGGCTTGGAGGGCCAAAGAGCCTGTTCCTGTGCTGTACTTTTCTTTGTTCTTTGTTCAGTCTGAGGTGATAATGCCAGAATTCCAATGCACCGAGGTGAACACATGGGGACTTTGGCCCAGGACATCACTCCTGCACTGCAGCACTGACGCCATAGTTGGCTTCCAACTGTGTGTACACGAGAACGGTGCCAGGCAGCTTGATCTCACTCCAACTACCTCTTCTCTTCAAGGAGTCAGCCAGGGGCCCTAGGGCACCCATAGAGAGGAGGATCAGCAGGTGCACCTCCTGGGGCCATCCAT
This sequence comes from Carcharodon carcharias, assembly GCF_017639515.1. Lineage (NCBI taxonomy): Eukaryota > Metazoa > Chordata > Chondrichthyes > Lamniformes > Lamnidae > Carcharodon > Carcharodon carcharias. Next base: position 113,696,619 of record NC_054479.1, on the reverse strand, counting down.
CCAGGCAACTCCTGGAGTGCCCAGCCCATCTGAATCCCTTCTTCCTGTGACTCTAGCAGTTCTCTAGAAGGAAAAAAAACTGATCGGACCAGTGCTCTTATTTCCCGCCTTTACTCGTTTTCCATTTTAAGCTATAAGAGACCAGTGCCACAAAACACAGCCGACGCCAGTGGGCAAGGATGATTCTGCCCTAAGGTAAAAGGGTAACTTCTTCCAAATCATTCTTTCTTCCCTCCTCCTCCCTCTTCTTTCCCTGTATCTGTACTTGCTTAAAAATTGTTACATCTTTAAATTTTTCCAGCCAGTGCCCCTGGACATGCCTTTTGTTCTTTCTGGTCCCATGCTGCTGTTCAACAATCGTGTGCAGTGACTGCTGTTTCCTCCAGCCAGCGTTTTCTCCATTTACATTCTTTCAATATGCCTTGGCAAGCTAACCCTTTTTTTATCAGCTGTAGCCCCTACCTTCACAAATGTACAATTCCGTGCCCATTATTGGCCTATATGCACTGATAACACAACTTTATCATACCTCTGCTACTGTTAATTGCAGTCATTGGGGCCTTCTGCTTACTCAGCTGCAGCTTATTTACTTCAGAAGATGACAGGCGGTTCTTAACTCTGACTTCTCTCGAATCACATTCCACCATGTCTATGGACAATGCTGTTTGGCAAGTTATGTCGAAAGTTAACTTTGATAACTTCCAGCGATTGCGTTCACTTTTTAAACTGCTCACATATCTGCAACGCTCTCTCTTGAAATTCTCCAAAATTACAATCAATGGGCAGTTTTTTCAAAGCCATGATAAACTCTCCAATATCCTCACTGGGAAACTGATTCCTTCTTCCAAACTGTAACCTCCAGTGGCTTGGGCTTGTAGTGTTGCTCAAGCTTCCACAAAATGTCTGCCAGTGGCATGTCTTTTGGTTTTATTGGACTGAGCAAATTCTTGAGTATTTTATACACTTCTGGGGCTACTTCAGTCAACAATATTGCCCTTTCTCTTTACCCCAACTGCCTGATTAACAGCTGGATTATCAGAATCATTGTTAGGAGTGGAAAAACATCTCTAGCCACTCCACGTGTGCACCAAACAAGTCTCAGCCGCATATGCTTTCCTAGTCACTCAGTAATACCTGCTGATGCAGCGATCTTCAAAAGCCAGTCCACCCATGTGTAAAAGCTGCTTTTTCTCTAAGACTAGATTTTTAAGCCTATTTCTCAGAAAAAAAACTTCATAGTTCCTCTGCTGGAGGCTTTATCAACCAAATTTATTAGATTAGGGAATCTGTAATGCTCTCCTCCTTGCCAGACTGTGATATCTTTGTAGGACAAAAGAGATTCATGCACACATATGGAATTTAAATACCCAATTGAACTGGTTTATTCCAGTTTTGATTTATATACAAACATACACAAATGGCCACAAGAGGGTACTATTACAAAACCTTATCTATCACTGACTTTAAATTGATTGGCCTGTACTTACTGTGAATGTTATTACACACTTTCTTGAACAAGAGTGTCACGAGTTGGATGTTCAGCCATGGTCATAATGAATGGTGGAGCAAGCTTGAAGGGCCAAATGGCCTACTCCTGCTCCTAGTTTCCATGTTCCCATTTACCACTTTCCAATCCTCTGGCATCTCCTCAGTACCTAGGGAAGTTTGGAAGATTATAGCAAGTTATTTGGACTAGGTAACTTATCTACTCTAAGTTTAGTCAACCATTCTGGTATATCCTGTCTATGAATTTACAGCCCATCCATTACCTCTACCATCTCTGCATCATCCAAGGAGACCTGACTCTCCTCTACCTTTGCCCCTTGCATGTATCTGAAACACCTTATCAAAGATCACCCGTTATTTTATTACAGTTTTTCCTGTTAGTCTTTGATTCCATTTTACTTTGGCTAGATTCTCTCTCATCCCATTCAAGTTAGCCCTCTTCCAATTTAGAAGTTCTATTTTACATTGTTCCTTACTCTTCTCCAAAACTAATTTAGGCCTCATTCTATGCTGGTCACTCTTACCCAAATGTCCCCACAGACACTTTGTTTACTTGGTTTGCCTCATTTTCCTGCTGTCTTTAATTGGGGCAGGAATAAATCATGTGTCATGTACAAATTGATGATGACTAGGGTGTTTTGGGGATGAAGCAAATTGGTCTTGGAAACAAATTTGAAACTCATCCCTACTGTAGACATCAAAATATAATGGACTATGCAGCAATCCAAGGTCCTATTTGCAATCCAGAAGAGTTTAAACCAATTTAAATTTCTAATGGGTCATTTTTAAGCAATGGAAATATTTGTTTATGCCTTAATATGTTTTAAATGTTGAATTTTATTTATCGTATTGCAGTGTGTTTATATTGTATTTTTATTGGAGTCCATTTTTACCTGAAATATATTTGTATATTTTTTGTTTGGAATAGAATAATTTATTTCCAGACACAGGAAATATAAATAGTTGCTTTGTGTGAGGTGTGTTAACAACATTAGCATGCAAAATGTAACTTTCCACAGTTCTGTGTTTGCTTTTATATAAAAAATGGAATCCTTGCGATGTAATTCAATGCTAAATTTGGATTGAATAATTCTCCCATTGCGTGGAGGGTCACATTGTGACACTGTGCAGTGCAATCTAACAAATTATAGGCAATTAATTTCTTTGAGCATTTTTGTCCTTTCATATAAACCTACTAAATATTCAATCAGTACGAAAGCTGGATAAGCACCAATTTGAATGTAAATAAGGCTGGATGAAACCAAAGGTGCAATTCTTCAGTCAGGTGCTGGCGCTGTGGTGCTGCAGCTAGACATTTCATCACTGCAAACTGTAGGCACTTCAGCCAATTCTGACAATCAAAATAGTTTAAAGTAGTAGAATACAGTGGAGCTGGAATATTTATAAAAAAATTTTTTGCCCACTATCATATTTGCCAAAACACACATGTTTGTCTATTATTAGCCTTTCATGAGCACATAAACACATCATTTTAAAATAATAACACATTTTCACAAAATAATGGATGCTATTATTTTATCCAATTATCTGACAAATAACTTTGTTTAAAAAAATAATCAAAATGATGGATTTCAAAATTATCCACTTCAAATTCAAAGAGATTTTCCAAGGTTTTTAAGTATGTCTAGAGTTAGTGTTGGAGAGCCAGGCTAAGCTGTTCAGTTAAATTTCCACCCATTGACATTTGAAAATGCTACCTTCATTGGCCAAGTTTTGGCAGTTTTTGGCTGAATTATAATATGGAACATTGCACTCCACTGGGGAAGAGGGAGAGAAAAAAACTGGCAGTACCAGCCCTAGCCTGGAAACTTCTGTTGAGCAATTACAGAACAGAATTGTTGGCTGCCCTAAACCTTTTGTGCCAACCAGTCTGAAAGGGACTTGGTGGTAGTGAGATGCCAGGGAAAGTATTATGTAAACTAAAATGTTATGAAAATTTGAAACTGCTGTAATTAACCATGAAGCCAAGTTCCAAGCTTGTGATTGTCGTGGATGGAGATTGTGCCTGACATTTAAGTAGGAAAAAGGCTTTGCAAGAAGATATACACAAGCTGTACTGCAAGAGTGCCTATGTTTACTTGTCCAATTAAGCCTGTACATTTTAAAAAAAACCCAATTCTTTCTTACTGCTTAACCTTTTTTTTTCAATCTATTTTCTCAAGTAAATATTTGACAGCAAATTCCAGATACAGGCCAAAAGGTAGATTTTTAAGTTGAGCACAATGCCAATTGGTAAAGCTTAATCGGTGTCTGTTCAACATCATGAGCCTGCTACCTTTTATGGAATCTGCCTTGTTAAAAGATTGTCAGTAAGTCCCTGGCATTAGAAATGCCACAGAGTGGGAGCTCTCTGACTGTGCAGTTTGAAATAGCGTGCTGCAGCAGGATTATAGGTCTACAGCAGCTTAAAGGGCAAGGCATTCTCTGATTCCTCTTGTATGTGCTTAAATAAGTTTTTCTTGTTGCTAAACATAGCTCCAATGTCAGCTGGAGCGTAGATAAAACCCTGCTTCTCTGATGCTATGGAAATACTGCAAAAGGAGATCAATGCAAGAAGATGGTCCTATTTGCGACATAAGCAATATCGATTGTCAAGATTGCTGCTTCAGAGGGCACGAGTGACATCCTATGTGACCGTGTCAAAGGTAAGCTGTTCCTCCTTGTCCCCCTCAGCCTGCCTTCAGCCTTTGACATGAATGGCCACACCATCCACCTCCATCATCTCTCCACTGCCGTCCAGCTGGGTGGGACTGCACTCACCAGGTCCTTATCTATCCAGTCATAGCCAGAGAATCACCTGCAATGGTTCCTCTTACTGTTCCTGCGCTGCTACCTTTGCTATCCCCAATGATCTATCCTTGTCCACCACCTATTTCTCACCTACATACTGTCCATTGTCAACATCAACTGAAAACATAGCGTCACTTTCCAATCTGAATAAGCCCAGCTGAAACTTATCTACACTATTGACCCCTCTGCTGTCTCAAAGTTGTCCGAAATCCAGTAATGGATGGGTAGAATTTTCCTCCAACCATATATTGGGAAGACAAAAATCATTGTCACTTGGTAGAACAGAACTTGAGGATTGCTGAAATGTTGTTGAAGCTTTTCATCTTGCACTCATCAGGCCAGATTCAAGAATGCTAAATTACAAAGGGAACAACATTTTATACTGCATAAGGAAAGGGTGCTAATTGGTTGGCATTGCACATTTTTTGAATTAAAAACAACCATGGGGTGGGGGTGGGGAGGCAACAGTTCCTTGGTGCATTCTCCATGGCAATGTCTTAACTAATGGGAATAGATTTGCCAACCAATCAGCACCCTTTTCCTATGCAATATAAATTGTTGCTCGCTTTGTAATTTGGCATTCTTGGGTCTGTCCTGATGTGTGAAAAAATCTTTCTTTTTTCAGCATAAACCATTGTCTTCGGTCCTCGCCAAAACTCCATTTCCTTGCCACCAACTCTATTCATCTCAACTCCCTGAGGCTGAACCAGATTGTTTGCAAACTTAGTGGCATGCTGGACCCTGGGATAAGTTTCTGACCACACATACGTGTCATCACTAAGACTACCCATTTCCAGCTATGTAACTCCACCCTGCCTCAGCTCATCTGTTGCTGAACCTTCATCATTGCCTTTTCTATTTCTAGATTTGACTATTTCAATGCCCCCCTGGCCGATCTCCCATATTCTATGCTCCATAAGGTTATCAAAAACTTTGCTTCCCGTGTCCTATCTGGCACCAAGTTTCGCTCACCAATCACCCCTGTGTTCACTGAGCTCCATCTCCTCCTGGTTAAGCAATACCTCAATTTTAAAAGTTTCATTCTTGCTTTCAAATCCATCTATGACTTCACCCCTTCCTATCTTTGTAATCCATTTCAGTCCCACAACCCTCCAGACATCGGCACTCCTCTAACTTTTGCTTCTTGAGTATCACTGACTTTAATCACCCTGTCATTGGTGTCGTGCTTTCAACTGCCTACCTCTAAGCTCTGGAATTCTCTCCCTTAATCCCTTTGCCTCCCTCCCTCCTTTAAGATGCTCTTTAAAACCCACCACTTTGACCAAGCTTTAACTGTCTCCTTATCGTGTCTTGGTATCAAATGTTGACATTTTTTTTGTGCTCCTGTGAAATGCCTTGGGATGTTTTACTATATTAAAGACAATATAGAAGTACAAGTTGTGGTTGTTAGGTCGGCAAAATAAGGGGAGCCAGTTGCACTTTTTAAGAATGCACTTTCCGAAGAGCTTCTGCTACTCACAATGACGTAATGTGCTCATTTATTATTCCAATGCTTGCCTGGCCTTCATCAAACTGGTATCCAGCTCATGTCCTTTTTAGAATCAGAAGGGCTGTCAAAGCTGATTTTTTACTTACTGACCCGCAAGGAACGGATTGGTCAGGAAGCCGTGAGGAACCTGGAATTCAGCATTCCTCCACACACTGTGGAAGTAGTGGCTCCATGGTGTCATCAGTTGGCTTCCTGTCTGGAGGCCAACATGATTCATAGACTTGGCCTTCAGTCGGGCAGGGAGCAGCTTGGTGAAGGTTGCAGGAATGGTTAGGTCCGCTGGGGGATAGGAGGTGGGTCAATGGGGGGGTTGCAGAAAGGAAGGGTGGGGGCAATGGAAGAAGAAGGGTGGGGGAGGAAGGGGGGCCAATGGGGTGAGAGGAAGGTGAGTTGTTTGGGGGTTGCGATGGGCTGTTGATTCCTGGGGGCCATGGGAAAATGGGAGAGCAAAGGCTTTTTGGTGGCAGGAGATGCAGGAGTGGGGTAGGGGGGGAATTGGAGATTATGAGATGGTGTGGTAGGCCTCAGGGAGATGGTTGTGGGGGGCTCCCAATTGCAGTGGCTCCTCACTCAGATACCTCTGGAATCTGCCAAGTCCTCGCCTTGATGAAGCTGTCAGGTTTCCCAGTGTTTGGGAAATCTGGCCAACAACAGTTAACTTTGAAAAAAAACAGAATGACAACGAGACTCCTAGTCTCATTGTCATATTTAAAATTCAAATTCACCTCCTTGGATTAGGTTGGCTGCTGGCTGAACTATGACCTCAGATAAAGCCAGAAATGGGTGGGTGGCAGGAAACAGATTCCTTGGACTTTAACCACCTCCCCCCCCGCCCGACCCCCTGCCCCACCCCACACCTGACATAACCACCCCACCCGCCATAAGTTCAAAATTTTGTTACACTTCTAATTCCCTCTCCTATTCTCTTTCTGCTTGTTCCTTCTGCACCTCTTGCTCTCCCTCCTCCTTCCCTCCTAATCTCCCTTTTAAACCCCTTCCCTGGCCCCTCAACCACATTCATTCCCTTTCCCCTTTCCCTTGATGACGGGACCGATAAATATTAATTGCATATAATGTATAAATATATCTGAAGATATACAGCTATGTCTACACATAGAGAGAGAGAGCGAGAGAGGGAGAGGCAGAGAGAGAGAGAGATAGATAGAGAGAGCTACTAAAGTCCAAGTATTTTCAAGGTTTCAATAGAAAAAGCTGTTCATGAGTATCATAGCCGTAACCTTCTCATATTGGCAACAAAGGGAAAAGATGAACATCTCTGTCTCAACACCAAAAGGACAAAGAATGTTGTTCACAATAAGGTTGCATCCAAAATGCCTGTTTGTAATGAGAAGATAGAGAAATACAATTGCAAAAGGAATGACAGCTGTATTTCAGAATCTACCCGGATAAGTTTGAATTTACATCCTTGTCATTTTAACGCCAACACAGGTTTAGTGGCATGTATTATTTTAGGTTAAACTTCTATTATCTCCCACTGGCATTCTTCAGCAGAATCTGTGTGAAATTCGTTCACTTGGTTCAGCATAAATCCCCAAGATGCATATGAAGCTGAAGGCAATCCCATCTGCTCTGAATTGGTAGGTTCTATAAATAATCCTAATAGAAAACTGAAAAGAGATTGACTGACTATGCTCAATTTATACAAGTAACCATGTCTTACTGAGAAGGCCTTTATGTTTTTTTGCTATTAGACTTTTGATAAATGTATGAATTGCAAAACTTGAGCCAAATAAACTGATCAGTATCAACCAAATATTTGTTAAAACTACTGCTTGGTAGGCATTATAACACATTAAAACTTCTAGGCCACAATACACTTCCCTTTTATGAGGTGTAGGTTGCCTTTGAGTAACGCCAACCATTCACCAGGCAGCCTATGATTGGGTAGCACTGACTACATGTAGAAATCATAGGCAAAATCTTTAACTTGGCGGGCAGGCGCATGCCCAACCCGCTTGAGCATCAAATGATGCGTGTTGACGTGGGGTGAGCATCCCAATGTCAACGCGCAGCTGCGTGATATTTCGGTTGGCGGGCACGCGTGGGAATCTGCAGCACGCCCGCCGACAATCAAAAGGCCTGTTAAGGCCATTAAAGTCTCAATGAAGTTAAATTTTTCACTGCCCGTCCAACCTTATGGTTGGAGGGAAAGCAAAAAAGGCCAAGTGGCCTTCGCATTTTTTTTGGAAACCTCATCCACGGGCAGGTTGAGGTTTCCAACGTCAAATAAATATACAATAAACTGTTTTAAATTTCACTTACAACATGTCCCTACTCATGTGACTGGGGACATGTTTTATAACATTTCTCACATCTTTGCTTTTCTTTTGAAAACTCTTCATACCCCTGGGGCAGCTCTGTGCCTCAGGGAGATTCTCAAGCCTGCACTCGCATGCACGCGCTAAGTTCTCGCTCGCTGTCCTCCCCCCGCCCCCCACACAGGCAGCACTGAGTGCTGCTGCTTGCGTTTCATGCTGGGCGGACCTTAATTGACCCGCCAGCGTGAAATCGCCTTCCGGCCTTGAACGCGGGTGCCAGTTGGCCCGGCCCCGCCGAGGTCAAAATTCTGCCCCGTGTAAAGCAACAAGAGGCGAGAATTTAATGTCTGGCTGCATCACAATTAATGAGCAATGGATTAATCGCATTTTGAGATCCTCATGCCTGTTTTCAGGGGTTAGTAAATTTAAACCTCATGGGTCCTATTAGCCTCCTTCAATATCTGCTTTTTTTTAGCACTAATCATTTTGTTTGTCTTCCTTTCACAGGCAAGCATTACAAAATATCTTGTTTCTTAAATTGGATCTTTCAAATACATCAATGAAATGTTTACAAGGCTTTTCTTTAATGCATTTAGGTTCACTTTTCTTCTATTCACTAATGTTAGCAACAACAAAAAATGTGAATATTAACCAGGAAATGCATTCTCAAGAAATTATGGTAAAGAGAGTAGGGTCCCTGATCGGTTAGATTACACATGGGTACGTGGGCTACAGAATGAGTTTGCTGGGTTTAATAGCCTTTAATATTCATTGTCTCTTGTGCTCTTTTTCACTGTAGTCTATCTTATAAACCTGAGTGAGCTCCTGCATTAATGAACAGTATCAGGGTGAGGGTTCACGTTCACTGAGAAATGAATTAAGATTAAAGCCACTTTATCTAGGTCTGTCAATAGCCATTAGAAAGAGACAACTTTAATCCTATTTGCCTGGGCTTGATTTGAACCCAGGTCTTAGAGGTGAAAAGTCTCTGTTCTTGTCACTGAGATACCAAATCCCTTGAAGATGATTTCTTTATATCAAACTCATAGTGGGGACAGAATAAATAATCTTAAATTCAAGCTTCTGATTGTTTAAAGCAAAATCTCTAATGTTTTTGTAAGCTTTGGCCAGAGTTTTCTCCTACCGCCGGTGGCAGACATCATGGCGGGCGGGAGGAGTATTCTGTGGGAGGGGCAGATATAGGTTTCACGCCAGCGTGAAATCATGGTGGGATCATCTGATGGTGTCCACCATGGCAGATTGTGATTCCTGCTGGAGGCTGGCATGAACCCGATTTGTATCCTGCTACTGAGATGCAAAGTAAGGGCCGACCAGAATTGACTCCCCCGCCCCCAAACGTCAAATTTACTGTTACGCCAATGGGTAAATGCCCAGAATATGTCTGGATAAGCGTGATATACAGAAGCTGGGACTTCCCTATAGGGCCTTGATCAGATCATGGATATCCAAGGAGAAGAAGATGCTGGAGGCCTACAGCTACTGGACCCTGGGGAAACACTTGCATTGCATGCTGGGTGGATACTCATGCACACGGCTCCGCCACAAAGCAGCTCCCAGAAGGTGGGAGGTCTCCACTCAGCAGCTTCACCTTTGCTGAGACTTCGGGATTTCACGGATTGGTCCATGGGCTGGTACGGATGATTGGCAAAGGGGGCTGGGGGTGTCGGGGGAGAGGAAGGTCTAGGTGTAAGTGGGAGAGGAGGTGTACCGGGCGGGAGGGGGGGGGGGCTGTGGTTGAGGTTGAGAGTGGGGGTGAAGGTGTCAGGGGGATGAGGTTGTGGGGGGGGGAACAAAGGTGTCAGGTGGGGGTGAGGTTGGGGGAGGCGATGGTGTTGGCGAGGTGAGGTTGGGCTGTGAAGGTATCAGGAGGGTGAGGTTGGGAGTAGGAGCGTGAGGGTGTCGGGGAGATGAGGTTGAGAGGGGGAAGGAGGGTGCCGGGAGCGAGGAAGGATATGGGGAGAGGAGGGAGTATAGGGGGGAAGGGTTTAGTGGGGAGCTAGGTGTAAAGGGGGAGGAAGGTGTAAGGGAGGGAGTTGGGAGGGGGAATGTTTCTGGGGTAGCATGGAGTTTGGAGGGGGGAAGGTGTCTGAGACACGAGGGAGTTCAGAGGGGGGAGGGAATACTGGGAGAGGAAGGAGTAAGGTTGGAGGAAAGAGTAAGGGTCGAGGAAGAAGTAAGGATGGGCACAGGTGCTACATGGGAGTGTGATCAGTGGGTGGGCGGAGATGCAGGTCAGCTCAGATGGACAACTGAAAGAGACCCCAGTGGGCAGTATTTAAAATGCTCGGGACATAGAGATAGGTGTGAGCGGGAAGGATCTGCATGCATGAGAGAGTGCTTGCACAAGGCTCCAAAATGCCTCCCACACTTTCACTCGGCTCTCCAGAATCACTTATGGACTGGCTGCGTGCAACTGAACTGCTAGTGAGGGGGTGGATGCAAGGGGAGGACTCATGAAGCCTGTAAATGAAGCTAAAAGACAACTTTACACGTTATTCAGTGAAAGTGAATATATTTTCAGATTATAAAGTGACAAAATGTGTTCACCCGTGCAACCGCTTGTGATCAGAATTTCTTAAATTTTCTAGCCCTACCTGTTCTTCTAGGTGCTGCCCTGACATCTGCAGCCTGGGTGGAGACAGCCTGTGTAGTTGTTGGTCCTGCTGCCTTTAATGACTTTGGCATGCATCCTCTGGCGAGCTGAGGCCTTGAGGTCCCAGGCCTGCTTTGCCTGTCCTCCTGTAGACCAGCTGCTCCCCTTGTGGTGCCAGAGATGCGGTTGAGGGGGTCACAGGCAAAGGGGACTCGGAGAGAGCGGACAGCCTCTGAGATTTCTGAGTGGATGACCTGCTGCTCCTCCTCTCTTCAGGTGACCAAGGGCTCTGGCCTGACTCCTTGAGGGGATGGAGCACCTGGAGGGATGTCGAGGGGGCCCGTTTCCCTCTCTCGTTGCCACTGCTACTGCGCTGGAGTGCAGGTCTGCGCGCATCTGCGTTCTGCTGGACCAGGAGCTCCATGGCATCTGCCATCCTCCCCATGGAGACCTCCATGCATGAGCATGTGGGCACCACCTTTTGACAGAGCAGGGGGAAGCACTCCTCTGACCCACATGACACTCTGTTGAGTGCTTTCAACAGCTCTGCGTGATGTTCCCCTGCCTTCTGCTGACTCTCCAGGATGAGTTGGAAGGCCAAATCCAGAGGATCATCATCTGACTCAGACCTCACAGATGCCTCTTCCCAAGCAGCCCTCTGAATGCCAGAGAGCTCGGCTGTACCTGCCTCCTCCTGCTGCAAACATGTCTCTGTGTGGTAACAACCAAATTGTGAAACCTAGCCTGCTCTAGATCAAGGTCCCACTGAGGTGTGTATCTCTTCACTGGCTGAGGGTGTGGGTATGCACTGTGATGGGTATTCTAGGCTGTTTATTTTCATCTGTTCAATGGAGGAGGAGCTGGAGGCAAGGACGTGGATGGAGCTGAGGGACTGGCTGGCTGAGGGCATCAGTCGCTTAGCAGAGCTCCCTGTGAACCAAAGTAGAGATAATTAGTGCATGGCAGTGGAGTCAGAAGCAGGAGAGAGAGCACTCACAGTGGCGTTGAGAGAGGGATGATGTGGTGCAGGATCCGCATGTCATCGCCAACCCCAATATTGCTGCAGGCACGGTCCACATCCTCACCAGTCAGCGCGATGGCATGCTCCTCAAAGTGAGTGAGGGGCCTAATGTGGGCTACTCCACCCCCAGCCTGGGACCTCTCCCTGCTGATATGAGCCAGCTTCTCCTGCATGGACAGAGTGAGGAAGCGAGCTCGAGAGGATATGAGCCTGATGGAGATGTGAAGGTGCGTGTGAGTTAGTGGTTTTGTCCCTTGAGGTGTTAGACCCCTGTGGACATATGATGGGTTTGGGAGTGTGCATTGAGAGTGATGAGGTGGTTGCCTTACCCTGGCGGAACAGATGAGAACTTTCATTCTCTTCCTGCACTGGATGGCTGACCTCCTTTGTGCTTTATTGGCACTGACCACCACTGCCGCAGACTCCCAGACCAGATTGGTGACTCTGGTGGCCCTCCTGTGGCCAAAGCGGGGGTGAGGGAGTTTGCAGTGGCCTTCCACTGCTTCCAGCAGTTTGTGACTCCAATGCCATGCACAAATTATCTCTACTTTGGTTCACAGGGAGCTCTGCCAAGCAACCGATGCCCTCAGCCAGCCTGTCCCTCAGCCCCTTCCACGTCCTCACCTCCAGCCAAGAGGACACCTCCTCCCAGAGAGAGGGCTGGTGTCACTTTTGCTTTGGAGGACATCTGTGGCCTGGAGCAGTCCTGGTCTGTAGACATGAAGTAGGTTCACTCTGGTGCACTTTAAATATGGCACCCGGAGTGAGGATGCGTTGATGTCATGGTATGGTGGACAAATCTGAGGCTGCCCACCAGCGATCCAGCGTGTTTTCCGCGAATGCATTATTAATGAGGTGGGACGTGCCGGGAAGGGAATGATACGGTGCGAACATCCACCTTTGTGGCCCGCAGGTAATTAGTCGCTTTTCACGCCAGCTACAGCACTTAGTGCAAATCTGGGACGGTTCAGCCCTTTGGATCCAATGGTTAATCTTTGAAAAAGTTTACAAGCTTTCCACTGCTTCTGGGCTGTCAACCAACAAAAAGCACAGCTTTTAAAAGTCATTGGCAGCAAAGCCTTTAAGCAGGATATGCGTACATGTGAAATTAAATGTACCTCCAGTCACTGAGACTATTTCATCCACATAATAAATCAACTGATTAAGATCTGTTAATGGCCAGAAATGAGAACGTATGAAAGAAAAGTATTATTTCACACTTTTTGGCAATAGGCAGATTTTACTATGTACAATATAGTGGTTATATTAAATGAAACTTAGCCTGCCGTAGACATTAGTTCACTTGCCTTACTTTATTTTGTATGACGTGGGTTGCGGTTTCAGAACTCAAGGAAAAGAGAAACCAGTGACATTTGTAGTTTGGGGTTCAACTTCTATTGAAAGAAGTTTACAATTGACGTTACTTGGATAAGATATATAGATTTGCAAGACATAATTTTTATACATTATACCTCATACATTTGACTGTGTTTAGACCTAACTTTGCATGCTAATGAAGGGGGTGGCTTATAGTTAAGCATGAAACAAGGTGAAGAGAATATTTTTATTGTTTTAAACCATTATTCTCCAAAGCCACAAATTATTTTGATCTCACCTTCTTTTGAATTCTGCCTTTATCTGAAAAGATTTTTTTCTTTATTGAAAGGGAAAGATCTCATGTCTAGACTACCACTGATGGATAAAATCCAGATTCAAAGAAAGAATGGGAATAAAATCCATGGGTGCAAAGATGTCTCTTGGCTGATCTTTTAGGGCATTGGGAACTGGGAGAGCAAGATGACTAAAAGTGATGAAAGAAAGAACTGGAAAATAATGCCACACTTGCAAACTCACTCAGCAATGACAGACTGATCTTTTGTACAACAGTGGCAAAGCTTCATGGCACAAGTTGCTACTTATGTCCTTTACTCTGAAAGAGGACCTAGGAGTGGCATCACGTTCACAGATATGCTGCTTCTGACTACTGCTGATTACTTGCAAAGCTATACTTGGATCCAATAGATGCCCAGCAACAGGCTTGCCAAATGAATTAATATTTACATTTTCATCTCACATTACGTGAGAAGTCAAGTGAACGTGACTTCTTTGTTTGCCAATTCAAGGAAAAATACCTATGTCTATAATTGCTGTAAACTCTAGTGTGTTATTGCTATTGTTACTGTTGACTTAACCATTCAACATTTCATCAATCTGTTTAGCATGTATCACAGGTCCAAATTTTGCAGGGAAATAGTAGTGAAATATTAGCATACACTGGCACTATTTTCCTTAAACTGACAGCAACTTCTGGAGTCCACACATTTGCAATTAAATCCAGAAGTTGCTGTCAGCGACTCTATGCTTCTTCATGGATTCCCTTCCGTATAAAATCAATTAGCAATCATTGGCTGATGAGTCACTCTACTCTTATGCTCCAAGTCTCACTGTAAATGCCCTTGAAAAAGTTACGCCTTGTTAACTGAGGAGTAACTGGGTTTTTAATGGTGTACTAAATTCAGAATTATTGATAAACAGCCTCATTAGCCCTGAAAGAGTAATTTTATATTTGTTGAATGTCAAGTTAGTTCATTTATGGTAAGAAAATCCACATATTTTAAAATAATTTCCATTTAAGCTTCTTTATGATACAGTTAACTTGTACCTTAATCGCATGTGTATGCTCTGATCATTTATTATTTTTTAAATTCATTTCTGGGGTGTGGGCTTCATGGCTGGGCCAGCATTTATTGCCCATCCCTAGTTGCCCTTGAGAAGGTGGTGGTGAGCTGCCCCCTTGAACTGCTGCAGTCCATGTGGTGTAGATACACCTACAGTGCTGTTAGGAAGGGAGTTCCAGTGACAGTAAAGGAATGCCGATATATTTCCAAGTCAGGATGGTGAGTGACTTCGAGGGGAACTTTCCGTTGGCGGTATTCCTATCCATCTGCTGCCCTTGTCCTTCTAGATGACAGTGGTCATGGGTTTGGAAGATGCTGTCTAAGGAGCCTTGGTGAATTCCTGCAATGTATCTTGTAGATGGTACACACTGCTGCCACTGTACCACAGTGATGGAGGTAGTGAATGTTCGTGGCTGTGGTGCCAATCAAGCTGACTACTTTGTCCTGGACGGTGTCCAGCTTCTTCAATGTTGTAGGAGCTGCTCGGGTGACCATTGCTGCAGGGAGTCCCCCTGTGGACCATGAAGTGTCCAGGCAAGTGGGGAGTATTCCATCACATTCCTGACTTGTGCCTTGTAGGTGGTGGACAGGTGTTGGGGAGTCAGGAGGCGAGTTACTCGTCGCACGATTCCTAGTCTCTGACCTGCTTTTGCAGCCACAGTATTTATATGGCTAGTCCAGTTCAGTTTCTGGTCAATGGTAACCCCCAGGATGTTGATAGTGGGGGATTCAGTGATGGTAATGCCATTGAACATTAAGGGGCAATGGTTGGGTTCAAGGTCTGCAAGATTTAAAATTTAAAGTGAAAGAATTTAATGGTTTTTACTTCCACGTTTGCTGTCTGTAAGAATGGTTGAAATTTTGAGTAGGCAGCAGAACTCTAGGGCTGTAAGTGGGGCACAACACTGTTTTAGCAGGCGGCAGGACTTGGAGCTGTATTTTGCTGGTATCAGTCACTTAACTGGCTGTTCCTGGGGCTGCCATCCTATTCAACACAGCGGCCTGCCCCCAAAAGCTGTCGGCCCATTCAGCGGGCCAGCAGTTCAGCAACCTTACTAGCACCACTGCTAGCGGTGGCCATTGCTGGACCTGCACCTGCAGGATGAGGGTGTATTGATGGCTGTGCACCCTCAATGTCAGGTAAGTGGGATCTGGGGAGTGCCAGGGCCAGGCAGGCAGACTGTTGAGGGGAGGGGTTTGCTAAGGGCACACGCTGCCATTGATGCTCGGGTGACCATTGCTGCAGAGAGTCCCTCTGTGGACCATGAAGTGTCCAAAAAGTAGGTGGCCCCTGGAGCCCCCGGGAGGCCACCAAGGTTTAGCCGACATTCTCCGTATGCAGGTGGTGAGCCCTCCTGAGATGGGCAAAATGCCCTTGGAGGCAGGAAGTGGCCCTTAAGTGGCTCAGTTTGGATCCTGATGGATGGCTTGTCTGCCATCTTCCATGGCCCTGGCAAAATGGCATGGTGGCAGGAAGATATCAGGCACCTCCATGACACCTTCCCATGCCATTTTGCCAGTCTTGCCTCCTCCAAACCCGTCACTAATGGGCCAGGAAAATTCAAGCCAATACTTCAGTGTGATTGGCTGCCTGCCTGCACTGCTTGATGGCATCATTGCTGCTGAATGGCTGGAGCTCGTCTTGACTTTGCGCCAGATTCAAGCTGACATTGGGAAAGGGCAAATCTGTATCACGGGGATTGCTAGATCTTTGACCACAGCTTTCTTCACGTTCAGTGACAAGTGCAGTTGTTTCGCTGCTGACTGCAAAGTCCAGTTTATTCTACAACTACCTAAGGCCAAAGAAGATCATGGTGCGCCATTTAACCAGCAAGTTGGAAATAATAATGATCCTCAGGTAAACTATAAATTATTGAGCAGATAAAGGCATATTTTGGCTATAGGAAGCGAGAACTACAGGAGTAGTCAGAGATGCTGAACCAGAAAAAATACCTCAAGTAAAACCCCCCAAAAATAACTGTGACCTTATAATGAAGTCTGCTTTGTTTAGAACATTGACTAGCTTGATAAAGAATACGAAACAGGGGTCTTTGGAGAAGGGTGGGAAAATGGTGGGAAAAGCTATTTTACACAGCCCTTATTCATTCTCCAGTGGCAATTTCAGAGTATTAATTGTAGAAGCCTGAGAACAGAACAGCTGCCTGCCCATTTAGTTGGGGACAGATACATTGCAGAGTTGGAATGAAGAATTTACAGAATAGGGAAAAGGAGGATAATATTAAATGGTTCCGCTCAATACATTTCCTGATGGTTAGCTGTCACAGTGTATTATCCCAACCAAACAAACAGGTCCAGATTAATGTATTGGAAATGTGCATTAAAAGAATAATGACCATTTAGTTCAATGAACACATAGAGTTTTCTCCCAGCACGACTGTAGGGAATTACCCTTTGCTTTTTATATTTTCTAATATTTACATTCAATAAAAGGAGACAGAAGTACTCTGAGGTTTAACTGAAAGGATTTTAAGAGAACAGTAACAAAGAATATGTTCTTAATGAAGTAACGATAACCATTTCAAATCAAAGAGTATCGACTGGTACAGCAAAAAACACATTGAAGATAGTGTACAGACAACTAATCATTCCTTTGGCATATCAGCGTTCCCATGAATGGATGAATTTTATCACAATTATTGACCCTTCATCAAAACCCATCATTAGGATCATCGACCTGTAACATTAACTCTGTCTTTCTCCACAGATGCTGCCTGATCTGAAGAGCACTCCTAGCATTTTCTGTTTTGATTTTGGATCTAAATTAACATTTTTATCAGTTGATATATGACAGTCAGATGAGCTGAGTAGTTGATTCCACTGCTTTTAGCTCACATGCTCATATTATTGTTTTAATTTCAGAAACAAATAAAACATTTTGATATGGAAAGAGAATTTAATTCTCTTCTTTTCCACTACCATAATGCATTCAATTACACTGAGAGCCACTTTTATTTAGGTTGGCACATTTCCTAGAAAGCTTCACCCATGCTCAAAGACTGATACAGTGCATTACTATGTTCAGCTAGTCTCCGAAAATGCTCCTGGGTATTGTCTGTTCAGTCGAATATAAAACCTACTATTGATAACCTTGTTTTAATAAGAATTTGAACACTTTAAAATCTAAGCTAATGCTACTGTTAACATTGGATGTCCCATGATAAAAAAATAAATTAATCCCTCTCTGAAGACATTTTCCTTCCAACATTGGGTGGTCCCTCACTCCAAATCCATTAGTTTTATTTATCATGTCTTTAGGGATTATTTCTACTGGGAGTGAGCATGGGTTTCCTTAAATTTATTTAGAGAAGCTTTGGTCTTTTTCTCAGGACAATTAATTCAGATACATATAACTTCTATAATAGTAACAAAATCTGAAATAGTGCAGTTAAAAATTATCATATTAGCTTTCATTCTCAACGAATATACATTAGACAGGACTGGAAAAATATGTCAAGTGTTAATCCGCAAAGATCTGTGTCGGGACTGAATACATTTAATGTATATATAAAAATTAAATAAATTACTCGAATTTTGGTATTGCGAGTGTTATTATTATTACTGATGGCACCAAATTGGTTGTATGGGAAATTGTGACAATGGTTCTCAAAGGCTGCAGGAGGACATTGACA
The DNA here is from genome assembly GCF_017639515.1 of Carcharodon carcharias. NCBI lineage: Eukaryota > Metazoa > Chordata > Chondrichthyes > Lamniformes > Lamnidae > Carcharodon > Carcharodon carcharias. Next base: position 113,678,550 of record NC_054479.1, on the reverse strand, counting down.
GGCCATGAGGATGGCCAGGCAGTTGGCAAATGCTGTAATGTTTAAACAATTGTGAAGTACTACATTTTGACAGTAAGAATAGGTAAAGAAAATACGCCTTAATTATGACATTTTCAATGGAGTTGAGGAGTAGAGGGACTTTGATGTGCAGGTAATGGGTCATCAAAGGTGGCAGAGCAACTAGATAAAGTCATTAAAAAAAACCAAATGGAACCCTTGGTTTTGTATCTTGAGGCATATCATTCAAAGTGAAGGGATGGTGTTGAACTTGTACAATATCTAACTTAGGCTGCAAATGGATCCTTGTGTATTGTTCTAAACACCCCATTATAGTAAGAATATAAAAGCAATGGAGAAGGTGCCTTGTAGATTTGTTCATATGGTATTCGGGATGATGGTTCACAATGAGGATGAGACTTAAGAAGTTAGGACATTTTTTTCACTAGAACTGAAAGGGTTAGGGGGTAACCTGATCTTCGATATTGTGAAGGATATGGTGGGGTAAATAGCAATTCCACTGGTCAGCAAGATAGGCAAGATGGCACAAATGTAAGATAATCAGGAAATAAATTAAAGGGGAAGTTAGAAAAAAAATAAATATCATACAAGCAATGGTTAGAATGTGGAGATCTTTAGCAGAAACTGTTCCTCAAGCAGAGTCTATAAATTCATCTAAAATACACTTAGCTATTGACTTGAAACAGAGAAATATAATAAGTAATGGAGATAAAATGAGGATGGAATTAGACAAAGCAGCTAGTGTGGGATAAGGCACACATCTTTTGGGTAAATGCTATTCTTTCTGTTATGTAATGTGTCAGATGCCACTCACCTTTGCTGCCCTCCTGAAACTTTTGGTGCACTATTTCCAGGTTTGAGGGTCTACTCTACTGCTGCTGACTTCCATCCATGCCTTCTTTGTTAGAGAGGCTGACCTCTTCCATCTGTCCGTGGAAAGCATCACCTCATTTCAGTCCCTCAGATCCTGTAACTGAACCTCCAGGTGGGGGCCCTAGTGAGGGCCACCTTCCCAGATTTTCTTCCCATTCCAGTGGTTGCTGAAACCTCAGGTAACAATGTGCAGTTCAGACATTCTGATCCTTACTGAGGACCCTTTAATTGGAAACCCTTCTGTTGACAGATGTGGGACGTCATCACACCCACTCTGTGATTGGACAGGAAACCTGGAACACGATGCTATTTTCATGGCTGAGTTAAAAAGCCATGGTAAAATCTGCTTCAATGACTGGCCTCCCTGTTGTGCGCATGTCTGCCGTGTTAAGATTCCACCCAAGGTGTGTTCCCACTGTTTTGCTCAATAAAACTAATGGGCAGAATTTTCTGTGCCTGCTGGAGTCAGACATGTTTGGCGGGCATGAGTGAACAGTACGATGAGAAGGCCAAAAATCGGTTTCACAAGTCGTGAAACCAGTTTGCAATCATCTGCTCTGCCCGTCAATTGCAGGCCGCGTTTCCCGCTGCTGGATGTTGGGAACTTCATTGTAATATATCTGCATATCATTGTAAGCCCAGCTCACTGTAATCATCCCCCCACACTGGATCATCCAAGGACACAATCATACCCATGTGTTGCACAAACTGTACCTAAGTGATGTGCGCCTGGCGAGCTGCACTTCGCTTGGGACTTTGAGGTTTGTTTTCCTACATTGCTTTAGGCAGCACTCGCGGTCATCAGCACCAAGCTTCACAGGCAGCACCACATCATTTTTAGGGGGACTCACGGGCAGGTCTCTACCTGCCAGCCATAAGGTGGCTTTTCAATGGCTGCAGGGCCAGGGCCTTGTCTTCTGTGCAGCAATCCTGGTCTGGAAGCACTGAGACGTGTGCGCGCTGCTGTGCTTTAAATATGGCACCTGGCGAGAGGAAGCGGTGAGGTGATGGCGCGCCAGGCAAATGAGGCAGGATTCGGATGATATGGCATGAAAAGCCACCATTGCGGCCAGCGGGTAAAACATCCTTTTTCCCCGCCCGCTACTTCATTTAGTGAAAATTAGGCCTCAGTACCTCTAGCCAATGATGAGGAAATTTGGCCACTCCTCAGAGCTATCCTGTGATCCCTGCTGGAAAAAACACAGGAATATTGAGTTGAGGCCAAGCGCAATCTTGGGTGTGATACCATCCATGTTGAATAATTGGGGAACATTCAGCCTAGGCACAAACATATGAATGGGCCATTGGATGAAGGTGCTGCAGGATGCACTTGGGCAGTTAGTCCAGAAAAAAATACAATGATTTTAGGATGAGTGGAAAAATGTGGCCATAAAAGTAATTCAAGTTTATGTTATTGTCCTATTTGAAGATGACCACTGATTATTTTAAATTATTATTATGGACGCTGAAAATCTGAAATAAAAATAGAAAGTGCTGGAAATATTCAGCAGTCTTGGCAGCATTTGTGGAGAGAGAAAAAGAGTTAATCCTTCGAATCAAATTTGAGTCTTCCTCAGAACTGCTCTGAGTATTTCCAGCACTTCCTGTTTCCAATCCTTGATTATTTTGTCTGTACATTTAGTTTTAATAAATCCATAAATACATTTACAAGCAATACATTTAAGTATTTATTGAAACTAATGCAGAGAGGTAAATATCAGGGTAATTTGGTTAACTAAAATCTCTGTGCATAATTTCTCTTTTATTGGATTTCAGCAACCTTTAGGTATTTTTGCTATGAATTGTTTTCTTTTAAAAACATCTTTCAAATTTCAGTCAATCAACTATATAACAAACAACCAGACTAAGATAATTTACCCCAGGATCATAAACTATTCTTTCAAAGGATCTCATTCAGAGAAATGTGCACAGTAAGTTTCAAATAAATGAAGTTGAGTCCACTTGCTATAATTTTCTTGCCTCAGCTTTTCCACTTAAAACCCAAGCAAGATTCTGTCTGTGAGACCTGTTAGTCACTGAAGGAGATGTTAGAAAGAAAACAATGATGTATGAACATCTCAGCCCAATAAAGTGAACTGTCACAGCTTGAAACCGATTCTGTTGGGAAATACGTCAACCACTTTCATGAAAGTATATGCCATCCTAATTATAAACACAGAATGAAACCTTAAAGTTTATGTGAATAACAGAATAGAACTGTTCTTCAAAATATGTTTCCATTGAAGGTTCCACTTATTGTAAACTGACATTGATATATGATCAGAAAGATATGAGGCAAAGAATGGAGTAGTGTGTACGATGGTAGCTTTGGAACTGAGCAAACAGTGACCTATATCTCAATGTTTGATTACACTGTATAACCTTTACCATTATTGGCCCACATTTATCCCCCCACTGAAATAACAGCTGTTTCAATAAAAGCTCTAATTTTCATGAGGCCTAGGGGTTAAAACCCAAAATCAATCATGTCTGTACATCATCATCTTTCACTCAGTCTTCACTGCTTCATTCTTCTCAGTGAAGTTCCACATGGTTCTTACGAGTTATCAGTTGCACGAGGAGATTGGTTGTCATCGCTATTTAGCAACATGAAGATGACTTTGTAGCAGGACTATATAAATTTGAAATGGATGAATAAGTGCAGACAACATGTTCTGCCCATCCAATAGGTTACTTATTGTGAATTGTTTGAAGTCTAGGATATGGGAAAACAAAAGACATTGTGCAGTGTAGAACCAAATTTATCAAATTAACATGATAAATTTGCCAACCACAATCCCATGTTATCTAACTTTACCTCAATTTGATTTTAGAACAAAGCAAGCAGTCGGTGTTAACAGATTTTTACTCGATTTGTAATCAGAGTATACTTGCATGAGAATAATGGCCATGAAATGATATTTCACATTATCAGACATCCAACAAGCATAAAATCCTCTTAGTCATAAGTAAATTTAAAGTGACAAGCCACATTTCACAAATAGATAATCAAAGTATATGGATTTGGTTATGATTTGTATTTTGACACAAATTCTATTCCTCACAATTTATCTGTGTCATGGTAACATTTTGATATCAATAATTGTGCCATGAGTCTATTCTCAGTCTCTTAACCTGCTAAGTTATCTTTGTAAAGGATGTTCAGATCAAAATTTCTCTGATATCAAAATATGCAAAATTTAATTTCAGAAATGGTTCTGTTCCTTCTGTTGGATCGCTTTGCTCATGAACATGGTTGCACGCCTTTCTACCAGTGGTGAATTTGGCTTACTATATACTGCAGACGCAGAGACCAGTATAAGATGAAGCACATGCTGTTTATTAACACAAGTAAGAGAGCACTAACACAAGTGCTTCTCCAACCAGAGCCTTCTCTAAACTACTGATTAACATTGTAGCCCGCGCTACACAGTAATTGGGTAATACGTGGTCAACCTGTTCACCTTCTCTTAAAAGGTTATTGCACCTCAGATTACCACATCCCTCCCCCTTTACTTGAAAGTACAATTTACAATCTTTACAACATGTCAACTATTTACATAAATAAATTATTTACAAATTTGGTCTCTCTGGAGGCTTCTTCAAACGTGTCAAATGTCATGGTTCTACAATGGTTTATCTGATGCCTCCCTCTCGGAAGTCTTCCGTTCACTAGGCACTACAGTAGGGACCAGTAAGTTTGTCCCTTCGAATCTCTCAGGCTCAATGGATCCATAGGTACTTCCAAACCAAGTGGAGGTCCTTCCACATGTGGTGTAGGCTTCAACAGGAATGCTTTCACCCTCTTTTGGGCCCAACCACACGCACTCCTGCTGCTCCTCCCCTCCTAGTTCAACAATATGAAGGTCAACTGTCAGGAAGGTTCTCAAAATCAGGATGTTGGGCAAGGCTAAATTCAACACAATATGATCAGTTTCCTATTGTGTAAAAATAAAAAAAAATTTCAGGGCCTTGTTAGTAATTCTACTTTTTCTTCCTACGTATCTTCTTTTGATGAGTTTTCTTCTTGGCAGCATTGACTTTAATCGTGGCCTTCTTTTCAATTTTCCTATTGGCCAGACTAGGTCCAGCTATAAGCTCAACTTGAGTGAACTCAGCGATTGAGTCTTGCAGCATTTCCTCATCTGTCAGCTCCTTTGAAAACTCAGGGGTCTCTATTTTTAAAACCTCTTGGCTTCCACATAGCTGATTCTTCAGCTCTTCCATTTCTTTTTTTATATTTGTTAGTTGTTTTCGGAGAATTAAGCATTGTTATGTTTTCTTGGCTAATTTATTCTCCATCTCGACCAGAGAGATGCTCAATTCTTTCTGCTCTTCCTCATAGCATTTTAGTGGTACAAATTGGGAGCTGAGGGAATCTTGCAATATGTGAACATCCTTCAGTAGGTTTCCTTTTGCTTTTTGGAGGTTACTGACTTCAACTCGAACTCTGTTCTGATGCATCACCTCTACGAGTTCCTTTTGTTGAGTCTTTACATCCGCCTTTTTCCAAATAGTAACATTTCCTGCTTCTGATTGAGATCTCAGTGGTCTCTCAAGATTAATCTCTCTTAACCAGTGTCTTCAGAGGAGACTTAGTCCTCTGCCTGCTATCACTGTTAGGGGTAGATTAACAGACTGATTTTCATCCTGCACTGGAACATTGCACATACCCCTTACTCGTATGTCTTCACCAGTATATGTCTTTAATCTAGCATCTGAATTTTCCAGATTTAGTGAGTGGCCTCCTCCATTCAGATATTTAAATGTATGTTCCCCTATAACTGTCGTAGATGCCCTGGTATCCACCTCCATTCGGATGGATTTTCCGTTGACTTCCACCATCATGTAGATTGACTCTGTTTTACCCATTTTTCAGTTGTGTAGCGAGTAAGTATCTGACTCTGCTTCTTCTGGTTCCTCTATTATGTGAATTTCACTATTTCTATCTTTTTGTTTAAAATTTTGTCTCAATCTGTCTTTACAATATCGCACAACGTGCCCATTGCAATGGCAGTAGAAACACTTGATTCTTTTAAATTGTCATTTGCTTGCAGGCTGTCTGGTTCTATTTCTGCCATTACTAATGTGTGTTTTCTCTGTTAAACAATTGCTTCTTGCTGGTCTGTTAATGCTGGCTGTTTCCCCCCTCTCTGTGAAGCCCAGTGTTTCTGCGCTATTTCAAACCAATGCTTCTATCCCGCCATGAAGGATTGTGCCTTTTTGTGCTCCCCTGATTGCTTCTGAATCCCTGACTACACTTTCATTGCGAGCACCAACTCCAGCGCCTTGCTGAAGTCTAAATTTATTTCTGACAACAACCTTTTTTGAATGGCGTCTTCGTTAATCCCACATACTAATTGGCCTCTTAACATGTCGTTAATCAATGTCCCAAACTCACAGTGCTCTGTCAATTGTTTTAAAGCTGCTCCATAGTAAGTGACTGTCTCTCCAGGGGTACGACATCTTGAATTAAATTTAAAATGCTGTGCTGTTGCCAAGGATTTTGGCTGGAAGTGGCTTTTCACAAGCGTTACCAACTCATCAAAGCTCTTGGAATCTGGGGCTTTGAGTGCCGTTAGACTATGAATTAGGACTTATATTTTATTGCCACATGTCAATAAGAGGATCGTCCACCTCCTCTCCTCCCCCGTTATGTTGTTGGCCAAAAAGAATAACGCAAGGCGTCGAATATAGTGTGACCAGTCATCGGTGGTCTGATCAAATGGTTTGATAAGGCTAAACTGTGGCATACTGAAGGGAGATAACTTCGACAGCTATAAGTACAGCTTGAGGGCTGTACTTACAATTGCACGGATGATTCACCTCAGTGGAATTTTCGCGGCTTTCCTTGGTGTCATTGACTGGTCGTGTCTTGCATCGTCACCAGTTGTTATGTTCCTTCTGTCAGTTCGCTTTGCTCGTGAACACAATTGCACACCTACCTACCAATGCAGACACAGAGACCAATATAAGATGAAGCATATGCTGTTTATTTACACAAGTGACAGAGCACGAAAACAATGTGTGCTTCTCCAACCAGGCCCTATTCTAAACTACTGATTAGCATTGTAGCCCGCGCTACACAGCGATTGGGTAATACGATCACATGGTCAATCTGCTCACATTCTCTTAAATTGTCACAGACTGCCACAGAAATGAAATTTATGGCTTATGTATAAAAAATACCATAATGTGGTAGCATTTTATAAAGCTATCTGACTTACCAATTTAATATGTATGGATAGAGGCTATGGGCTGAATATCAACTTCCATAAACAGGTGGGATAGGGTTGTGTTAGATGTTAAAATGCAAAATATCTGAACCTGCTCATTTTTAGTTTAAGCAGAGGTGGGATGCAGTGGTGGAAGGCAACCAATCTATTCATGGGAAATGAGTAGGTCATTTAAATATTATAGCGAAACTGCCTACCTTCTTTTTAACAATCGTTCTATTGTTAACTTATTTCAGCTAGGTTTCCAATCCTCAAAAAATCTGACAGCTGTGAGAAGGCATGAGGTGCTCGATTCATAAGGCGCAGCTTGTGGGCTAGGAGACAGAAGGGTGCTTCCTTCAGGCCCAGCAAGCCACCCAGTAAACCACTACATGCCCCCACGTCCAAACTGCAATTTGTCTGTTCCCCTCCCCTGACCACCATTGAACTACCCCACCCATTATGACCTGGAACCCCCCCGCCAGTTGGGACCCAAACCTTAGTGGGGACCACCTTCCTCAATAAAGTTTTCTGCCCTCGTTGGCTGGGGAGCAGGCCTTCTGCCAAGAAGGCCTGTAGAACCCAACAGAAAAGTGCTGCTGTTAAAAACCATCTTCTTCTGGATTTTCCAACCTCACAACTGTTGCCACTTGTCCAGGCTAAAATCCAAGCCTATGACGATGCAAAGGGACCTACTGCACCAGCATCAGCATGTTGGTTCCTATACTGGATCTGTAAATGACACAACAGAATAACATGTGAATGTTTTGGTCTGATTTCTGTGAATCAAATGCAGAAATTAATCTAAGAAAGCATCATGGTGTGATGATAAAATAAATGCAATATTTATTGCCATTAAACAATCATTAACAATTTTGGTATATATGGCAATGAAACCAGGACACAGCAATACATGGTACTGACTCTGTGGGGGGCAATTGTTTGCTACTGGCAAAATCCAATTTGTAAAACTAAGGAAATAGTGAGTAATATTAAGTTTGTATAAGAGTTGCAATTTTTTTTGATAATATTGACTGCTTAGGTAGGTCAACAGAATGATTACTGCAGCTTTCGTAACTTGGAACAGTTACAATTACATGTTGACATATTTATTGTCACAGAAGGAGTGAATCACAAATGGTTCCATAAAACCACCAGGCAATTGGAGAACGGGTTACAAGGTGGCCATCTGTCATATCTTTTATGAATGTTAACCTTTGTCATTTAGAGCTGGCCTGAATGTACTCTCCTGTGACAGTGTAAAGCTCTTTCTTTTTTTCCCCCTCGGCCTCTAGGCATCTGCATGATACTGAAACAAATAAAGGGAGTCATCAGTAAGCAGCTGAGACATTCAGGGGAATACATGATTTTGGAAACTGAAAATATAAAGCTGCTTTTATGCTGCCATTTATTTGGGTCAGATTCCAAGAGACTGACGTCCATGAACTGGTTACTACATTCAGCTCCCTTATTCTAGCAGCAAAGTCGTGGGCCCAGTTTGTCTCCTGCTGGCTTCAGGGAACCAGATTTCGAAACACAAATGCCATGTGCCGGCTCACGATACCAGTCTCCCACATTCGACTTAAACAAGCCCCAGTATAAAAGTGACATCAAAGAACATCCCATTGTTAACTACCCCAAAACAAACTTCAGATGATGATGAAAGAGTTAATTAATAATTAAAATGTTACACCGATCTTCCAATATTGCTGATTTTTCCAACAGATTTGGGATAAAGTCACTGTAAATCTGCAGCATAACCAATGCCAAATTATCGTACAAAAAATATAAATCTTTATTTTTGAAAGTACAAGCAGACATATTCAGGATAACTTCTGATTTTAGCATGTTTTAATTTCTCAAATATTTGCCCTAACAAGGTTTGTTTTCACTGCATGTGGTACTGACAACAACTTTAGAAGTAATTTTTGATTTTGCTTAAGGAGTAGCATGTTAGGTTAATGTACCTGCCCAAGAATGCCAGAGAGAACTAGGTTGAACTTTCTTTCAGTTTATGTGAACTTATTCATCAAACCAGGTAGAATTTATTTTATGCTGGGATTACTGTAATTCCAGTGGCTCCTGTGGATATAAATCTATTTTCAATTATGAAAATGGGGCCACCAAATAATTCTAATTTGACTAAAGAAAATTGCTCAATTATTGCTTCAAATGCTACAAATCAGATAGGTATTGGAATGATGGTCAAAGCATTATTAGATTTTATCCAATCTTTTTCAATGCGCTACAATTTATCAAAAGGCTGGGTTTGCCTGAGGGGGAGCAGACTACCCTGAGTGGCACATTATAATATGAGTTTTACTTTCGAGATGAAGGTGAAAAGGATGACAAAAGTACTGTATTCTCCATGTGAGATGAGAAGTGATTTATAGCAACAGTTTACACTGTAAGTTGTTACCATGGCTACATATGTCCAACTCCTTCAAAAAATTAGAGTCAAACGTGGAAAATATTGAACCACAAAAAATACATACTGTTTTCGTAATGTGATCTTCATTTAAAAGCTTTTAGGTGTCAAAAATACTCTACTCCATAAATCAAGTTAACCATCATCATTTATATTTACAGTAACCCTATAATTTACCAAAGTAATTTGCCATATAAAACCAAACTATTGCTCTCTGAGCAACATTAGTGTTGGTAATAACATTGTTTATCATGTTAATGCTATTCCATGTCTGAATGCAGCATGCAAAGGGGTTTTGTAGCTTGTAAGCAAAAAATGCCTAATGACATGATCCCTTTTAAAAGATGGAAAGTTGGCCTTTTCCCTCAAAGGTTTACTTTGCACTTGATTGTTGCAGTCTGATGAGGGAATATTTTTATTGCCATTGTAGTCATTTAAAGAATGAACTTGTATTTATGTCATGCTTTTTCATATTCATTTATGTTGCAGTCTCTATTTTTACATCGACAAACGCAGCAGTCAATGTGAACATTATAAAGCTCCAGACGTGACTGACTGAACTTTAGAGTGCTGTTATTTGTTTTAAAATGTGATAGGTTTTCACTTTCTTATGTTATGCTTTCTAATTTTCCCCACACCATCCTGCAGACACTGACTCAAGCTGGGGTGTGCCAACAGATGCTCGGTCCCCTCTGTTCACTGATCCAAGTGGCTATTTTTCATGGAGGAGCCTACATTGTGTTTGTTGACAGGCTCCTTGGTCACAGGAGGATCTTCAGGCGAATTTGATCCTGTCTGCCCCTGATGTCTACACAATTCCACATTACAACAGCAGTTGCTGGACTGGAATCCTGACTATTGCTGAGGCCAATTGTAGCGTCCCACTTACTGTTCCCGATGAGATCAGATTTGTTCAGTTATAAAACATAATAAAGAACCTGGGCCCAAAAAAGCACATTTAATATTGAATTAAACTGGGTTTTAAAATAATCAGCAAAAATGTCACAATGTGATTGCAAAATGGGGCATGTCAAAATTCTACAACATGAGGTTAAGGTAGTTATTCATAATATGTCAACTTTGTTGTCTCTGAATCAGAAAGTTGATTCCCACTTCAGAAGCTTGAGCATATAATCTAGGCTGACACTTCAAAGCAGTACCAAGGGAGTGCTGCACTGTCCAGGGTGCTATCTTTTTGATGATGCATTAAACTGAGGCCCTCTCAGGTAAGCATAAAAGATCTCAAGGGACTGCTCAAAGAATTGAAGGGAAGAATATTGGTCCCTCAAACAATGTCACTAAAACAGATGACCTGGTCTTTATTTATGGTTTCATTGCTGTTAGTGGAACTTTGCTGGACATTACAACATTGAGTGCACTGCAAAAGTACATCATTGGTTATAAATCACTTTGGATTGCCCTGTGTCTGTGAAAGGCACCATATAAATGCATATTCTTTTGTATTTTTCTTGCTCACGTCACTACAGTTTGTGTTCTTTAAAGTGGTTTGAAATGAATGTGTTACAGTCCTGAAATGAATATCATCAAAGCTGTCCACAGCGGTATTAAGAGTTAGAGAATAATAAAGAGGCATATTGTTTTGGTAACACGTGTCCAATCTGCAAGTAACTCTTGAACAGTTTCCTGAGGGGATGGCACGTGCCACTGCCTTAATAAAGGCTGCATAACCTAGCAACGTATCTTTGAGCTGCATTATGGTGAGAGAAAGAAAGATTAAATCTTAGGAGGCCTTGAAAAGGGCAAAGAATAGAATCTGAACAGATGGCAACCCCAGTTCTACTGCCCTATTGACAGTCAGAGTGCTGGACAGAATAAAACTATGTTAATTAGCAGAGGCCGATGAAAAAAAGCATTCAGGTTCCACCAAAACATCTGCTTATAAGGAGAGTCTTCCCTTTGACATTGTGGCCTTTAATTCACTTATAGGTGACAGCTTAATTACTTTAGAGGACAGAATGGAGAGAAAAGGCCTCACAGCAAAACACTTTAATCAATCTAGTGTGATCCAAATTCCTTATTTGTTAAAGTGGCATGTTGTACAGCATCAGTTTTGTCCTTCATTCAGTGAATGATTTTGTTTTTAAAGTGTTGTTTTCCTCAACTGGTAATGAAACACAAGTAGCTCAAACACATCTGTGTTTGTGTATTAATGACTAACTAACAATTAGTGACATGCTACAGTAAATACTGACCATTGGTGTAAAATATCAAGAATGTCTTGGAACCTTAGGAAAGCTTTGTCGAGTTCTGAATATGTAAATCATGTATAGCTGAGGGTTGTAGTGCATGACATTTATAAATTGTATTATGCAATTGCATTACGGAATTGCAGATACTGAAGCAGTCCATGTCCAAATGCAGCAAGACCTGGACCATATCCAGGCTTGAGCTGACAAGTGGCAAGTAACATTCACACCACACAAGTGTCAGGCAATGACCATCTCCAACAGGAGAGAATCCAACCATCGTCCCTTGATGTTCAATGGCATTACCATCACTGAATCCCCCACTATCAGCATCCTGGGGATTACCATTGACCAGAGACTGAACTGGGCTAGTCATATAAATACTGTGGAAACAAGAGCAGGTAACTCGCCTCCTGACTCCCCAAAGCCTGTCCCCCATCTACAAGGCACAAGTCAGGAATGTGATGGAATACTCCCCACTTGCCTGGATGAGTGCAGATCCCACAACACTGAAGAAGCTTGACACCGTCCAGGACAAAGCAGTCCACTTGATTGGCACCACATCCACGAAAATTCACTCCCTCCACCACTGATGCAGCAGTAGCAGCAGTGTGTACCATCTACAAGATGCACTGCAGGAATTCACCAAGGCTCCTTAGACAGCACCTTCCAAACTCATGACCACAACCACCTAGAAGGACAAGGGCAGCAGATAGATGGGAACACCATCATCTGGAAATTCCCCTCCAAGTCACTCACCATCCTGACTTGGAAATATATCACCATTCCTTCAATGTCACTGGGTCAAAATCCTGGAACTCCCTTCCTAACAGCACTGTGGGTGTACCTACACCACATGGACTGCAGCAGCTCAAGAAGGCAGCTCACCACCACCTTCTCAAGTACAACTAGGGGTGGGCAATAAATGCTGGCCCAGCCAGCAAAGCCCACATCCTGTGAATAAATATTTAAAAAAATTAGAATGACCAGTTTAACTGGAGTTGCTGCCACTGTACTGATTATTCAATTATTTCCTTCCTTGTGTGAGATGCTTTGATTCTTTGATATATTGGTTGCTTCTCGATGTTGTCACGTTATCAGGTGGAAATAAAAATAATGCTTCATTGAGCTGGTAGAAAACAAAATAATGTCTGCTGGATTTGATCTTGTATTGCTCTTTGTTTCTTAGGGAATGACCTCTGTCGAGTACTCTTCCTAAATTGTGCCAACATATCTGCTATTGTGTAAATTTTAGCACTAAAGCAGACAGCTTAACACATTTAAAAGCACTGGATTTAATTTTCTTCCAGAATGGAAGAGGTCCTTTTTCCAGGTGAGAAGAGAATCATCATTCAATATTTGCCGAAGTACACACAGGAATTCACAGATAATTGGGACAGCAGGAGAATTCCATTTCCAAAAGGAGATAGATTGATTATTATTTAGACACAAGATTTATAAGGCTCTGGTCAATGTTTCTTGTGGTGAATGGTTGTTAAACTTACATGTTAGTTCTGGCAAATGTGCATTTGTTTTCACTGAGCAACCAAGATGCAGGGTGAATGCCCATTATTCAGGAGAATAAGGCTGAAAATAGAAAAGATGAGGTGAACCAGGAAGTAGTGATTAGCTGATGCCAAGCTTGGATTGAGAGGAGGGGAGACTGAAGGCAGTACAAAGTACCACAGCTTTGAGGTTCTGGAATTGATGAGTTGTCATAACTAAGCATGTGTTAAGTGTTGATTTTAACACAGTAAGGCCATAAGGAGGAGAATGACTGGGCATAGTGGTAATATCACTAGAGTAGTATCCAAAAGCCCAGGTTAATGCTGTGGGGTCATGGGTTCAAATCCCACCACGGCAGCTGGTGGAATTTGAATTCAGTTAAAAAAAATCTGGAATTGAAAACTAGTCTCAGTGACGGTCACCCTGAAGCTACTATTGATTGTTGTAAAAACATGCCTGGTTCACTAACGTCCTTTAGAGGGGGAAACCTGCTATCCTTTTCCATACCGGGCCTGGTCCACATGTGACTCTTAACTGTCCTATGAAATGGCAATTAGGGATGGACAACAAATGCTGGCCTTGTCAATGATGCCCATATCCCATGAAAGAACAAAACAAAATGGTAATGTGGGATGGTGCATTTGCAGTTTGGAAAAACTTTGAGAAGAAGGTTCAGAGGAATTTTGAACATAGTAGAATAAAGGAAGAGATGGGTCATGATGGAAAGAAAGAGGGAGAAGGTTGGCTATGATTTCTATATGGAACAATAAATATATAGAGCAAAATATAGAATTGCTTTGGATCAAATTGCTCTAAAATGCAGACCAACTGGTCACCAAACAGGGAATGAAGTTTCGATCCTCGATCAGGTGTACTTCCAAAAATGTTCTCATCCACGACAATTCAACTTTGCGCTATATATAGGGCAGGTTTAAAACATTACACACGTTTAAAGTACTCATCCTAATGGAAAATAATTTATTTTATATACACGCATATATGTTTATTTGTGATTACATATATGTGTGCTTTATATTTTTAAAAATATAAAGAAGCAAGGATTGCTTCGTCATCCAAAAAAAATCCTCTCTCTGTCTGCTTTTGCTCATGATTGTATGGGTTGAATTTTCCATTCAGCAGGCAGAGCTGAAGCAATTGCAGGCCACGCTGTCATTTAGCGTGAGCAGGCCAATTAAGGCACGCTCAGCGCACTTCACACTCCCGTGCAGAGCGGGATTTTAAAAATTGCGGCGGGTGTGTACAGACCGCCGGTTCCAATGGGGACCCAGCAGTCTGTATAAAAAAAAGGCCATGCAGCCTCCTTTAGGCTGATCACCATGGCCAGCTCCAGGTTGTACTGCAGGGGATCTGCACATCAGGCTGTGGTAGCAGGAAGGCCAGAGGAGGAGGGCAGGCTGCAGGGTGTGGCCCAGGAGCAGGGCAGGCTGCAGGGTAGGCCAGCGGGGGGGCAATGTGCCCCTCGCTTCTCTGATGTCTGCCTTGCTGCCCTTGTCAAGGGGTTGGCAGCATGGCAAGAGGTTCTGTTCCCCCAGGATGGGAGGAGGAGGCCCCCCCCACCCCCCGACCCCCCACCCCCCCCCAGCGTGATGAAGCCGGCCTGGCAGGAGGTGGCGGAGGCGGTCAGTTCCTGGGATGTTGTGCGGTGAACATGGATCCAGTGTTGGAAGCGGTTCAATGATTTGCTGCACTCTGGAAGGGTGAGTACCATGTTGGCCTTGGCCATTTAACCCAGCTTATAGCCTTAGCCTTTGAGGCTCCCTCCCGTCCGCACCCCGCTCCAACACCCTATCCCCAACCCCCCAATATCTTAGTGTCGTTACTGCATTGGGCATTTGACACACGCTGGGTGGTCAAGCAGATGGTGACCATGCTTACATCAGCCTCAGTGGTTGATGAGAAGATGGGTTCTCCCCACACCATGTGTTGGTCTTTAGTGCACTTGAGCAGTCTGGGGGTAACCTGAAGGAGGCACCTACTCATAACTCCAACACATGTCTTATTCACGGTGATGAGATGGTGGAAGTGGAGCCTCAAGTTGTCATGGCCAAGAGCCATCTGCTGGTCTCGGCGCCGCACCTAGTTGTGCCTCCTTGCCAAAAGCGCTAAGACCCGTGTGTTATTGAAAGTGATGGACACTGAATGTGTCCAAGGTGGCCATTGGGGGAGGAGGTTGAGAGCAGCCATACTATCTTCTGGTGACTGATCACCAGTTGTGTGGACAGGAGTGTGGGAGGCCTCAGGTGGGTCGCTGTGGTTGGGTGCGGCGTGCACGTGCAGAGTACATGAGTGATCAGCCCCAATAAATGCTCTTCTCTGTTCTACAGGAGAAAAATGCACACAACATCTACGAGCGTTCGTGCACTGGTGGTGGCCAGCCCATGCTTCTCATCCTAAGCCATTTTGAAGAACAGGCCATGGAGTTGGAAAGGCGCCATGTGGCCAGGTCAGCAGGTGTCAGTGAGGCTGAGCTGGAGTGGCCAGGTATTTGAGGCCCACAGTCCCATCCATTCTGTCTGCCCACCATCCAAAGCATTGATGATTGCTGCAATCGTTAATGCTGCAACACTGCTCATTCATAGACTGATACAGTCAGACGTGTGAGTCATACACAAACATCCTTCAGCCCCTTGAGGTTGCACATCTCTAGCACCTTCCAAAGTCGCCTTATCCCATTTTTGACCGCTATCCCCATGGCCTAACATGCCATGGCATCGCTGCTGCACATCCAAAGACTTATTGCATCTTAGGAGGGTTTGTACCTCCACCACCCTTTCAGCCAGTGCGTCCCACATTACTCTGTCCAAAAGGTCCTCAGCATGTCACCTGTCAACCTCATGCCCCTCAACTTAAATAAATGCCACCACGTTAGTCATCCCTGCGCCAAGGGGAAATGTTGCTTTCTGTCCACCCGATCTATGCCCCTCATAACAGTATGAAGGTCAATAATTTGACTTGTCAATCTCCTGTGCTCCATGGCAAATATCACAAGTTTATGCAATATTTCCTCATCACTCCAACTCTCCAGGCTAGCATGTATCCAGGTCAGGAACCTTTGTACTCTCCCCACGCCAGTGCCATCCCTCCCATGAAGCACAGGTCACAACTGAACACAGAAGTGTAGATGTGGCCTCGACAACGTTTTCTGCACTTGCAACGTGATCTCCCTTTTCCTACATTCTATTCCTCGGCTAATAAAGTCAAGTCTGGCTTTGACCTTGTTAAGTGCCTTATGTTCCTATTCTGCTACCTTAACGGGTCTGCCCAGCAAGGTCCCTGTAATCGTCCTTACTTTTCACAGTCCTACCATTTCTCATGTATTCCTGTACCTTGTTTGTCCTGCCCAAGTGCATAACCTCACACTTATCCATATAACATTCCATGTGGCATTCCTTAGGCCATCTGACCAGCCTGTCTGTATGCGCATGTAATGTTTGGGTCTCCTCTTGACTGTTTACCACCCCACCAATGATTGTCTCCTTAGGTTCTTGAAAGTTGATCATATTATGAGCCTGGGGGGAAAGGAATGAATTGTGTTACTGAGTGAACGCTAACTGATCCAGTGTCCTTGTTAATTTCAGCATCATCAGAGCATGGTTGCAATGAAGACATCCAGATGCCCCTTTCCACACCTGAGGGGCGTAAATTGTCACGAGCGTCACACCATTTCAGCGAGGTAGGCACCAGCGCAGTGACTACCACATCGGTGGGAAATGTAACATCGGCTAGTGTCCCGGGGCACAGTGAAGAGGGCACTTCACAATCGCTGGAGGAGATGGCAGAGACAGAGAGTGCCGATGGTGCCAGCAGCCAGAGGACTGCAGGGGGCCAGGCACATGCTGAGTTGGGCCATGATGATGTGTCTCTGGAGATGTCAGCCATGCAGCAGCTGCAGGACAAGCGGCCGGGTGCGCGGGAGCATCTGGCAGGGTTGCATGAGGGTGTGCTTCACTTGATCTCTGTGGTGGAGGAATCCAGGCAGAGCGTCAGTGATGGCATGAACCTCAGGCTTCCTCCATGGAGAGATTGGCAACTGTCATGGAGAAGGGCTTCCAACAGATTGATCAGCTTCTGATTGGGTTACGCTTTGACCTACAAGCCCTCACAGTGCTACTGGCCCAGGTGGTCATTGGCAATATGGGAGATGTTCTGGGCACCAACTGTCCCAGCTCGATGCCTATCCATCTGTGGTGAGCAGGGAGATCCAAAGCGACCTCACATTGGTGCAACAGTTGCCTGTCATCTCTGCAAGGCCCTCTCAGGGTGCTCCGGATGAGGGCAGCAGCCACACTGCCCCTCTGCCAGTGACCATTGCATCCATTGAGGCTGTGACTACTGGGGAGGTGCCAGTTCTGGAACTGGCCACTCCCTCCCAGGCGGGGCCAGCACAGGCTCCATGGGCCAGAGGACGTCCGCCAAGGTCATCGACGCCAACAGGACAGCAGAGTCAGCAGACTGTCTCAGATGCCACTCCGAGCAATGGGGCGGCACCAAGGCGTAGCACCTGCAAACGTAAGCATAAGGCATGTTAGGCACTCCACGGGTTTGTCACTGGTGCTTTTCTGTTGGCCCTGGATTTGGGAATATATATTTTTTAACATTGGAACAACGTTTTGTTTTGATTTTGTTGCACCATATGATGGATGGATGGAAATAAAATCCACATTTCTTACCATGGCTGAGGGTGGCTCCTTTAGCTGCATTTATATGTTTCACAGACATATTATGAGTGTTTGGGTGGACATTGAGGTTTCTGCACTAAGCTCTTGGTTGCAGCTGATGAAGTGGAAGATGAAGCACTTAAGTGCCGCGTATGGATGCGCCAGGCAATGCTGGTCCTGCAGGTCCATTTGTGTGGAGCTAGCTGAAGTTTCATTGGATTAAAGTGTCCTGGATGTCCCTGCCTCCTTGGTGTAGTAGCGGGTCGGCATGCTGCCCCTCATCATCGCCCTGTGCTTCCTCATCCTCTGAGCCACTGCAGGATTCATCATGCGCAGCTGCATCCACTGTGTCAAAGTCTTCATCGTCCACTGCATCCCCCCTTTCCAGTGCAAAATTGTGCAGAGCGCAGCATGCTACCACTATCACAGAGACGTGATCTGGGGGGTACTGGCATCAGAAGCGCATCTTGAGAAGACCGATGGCTCTCTCCAATACAGCCCTTGTGGTGCCGTTGCTCCTATTGTAGCGCTCCTCAGCTTCTGTTCTTGGATAGTGGAGAGGTGTCATGGCCACTTTCTGAGGGGATAGCCCTTGTCACCCAGCAGCCATCCATCCAGCTGGGCTGGAGCACTGAAGAGCCCCAGCACCTGGGTGTGTCTGAGGACATAGGCGTCGTGGGAGCTGCCTGGGTACCTTGCACAGACTTGCAGAATCTGCATCCTGTGATCACACACTATCTGCACGTTCATAGAGTGGAATCTCTTCCTGTTGATGAAGGCACCGGGCTCACCCGCTGGCACCTTGATGGCCACATGTGTACAGTCTATTGCATCCTGGACGCGGGGGAAGCCATGAAGCTTCTGGCTCGCTGTGCCTGACTTGCCTGGTCGCAGCGGAAGTGGATGACGGTTATTACACATCTGAACAGAGCGTCTTTGACCTGCTTGACACAAGTGTGGACAGCTGATTGGGAGACACCGCAAAGATCACCCACTGAGTCCTGGAAGGAGCCAGTTACATAGAAGTGGAGGGCAACTGTGACCTTCAGAGCCGCCGGCAGGAGTGTCCATCCACACAGTTAGAGGAGATCTTAAAGCCAATCATCTGACAGATATAGTTGACTGTTTCCCTTGACAGTCACAGCCTCCTTTGGCACTGCACCTCCGACATATTGAGGTAGCTGCTTCGCCGCCTGTATACCCTGGCAGCAGGATAGTGGTGTCTTCTGTGGCCCCTTCCACCTTGGACAACCTCTTGGCCCTGCGCCCCTTGTGCCTGCGCCTGGCCTCCCAAAGGTGGCTCCTCTGGAGGCTGATTATTCACTACTGGCCTCCTCCTCATTCTAGCCCTCCCTTCCTCCTCAGAGGAGCTGCCTCCAGTGGAGATATTAGAACCCATACCCAGGCTAAATGGAGGCCTCTGGAAGCTGCAGGCCTGATAAAGATTCCTGATTGCAGACTGGTGAGCTGAAGCTTCAAAGTACAGAGAAAGCTGCTGGAATTCGTTCTGAACTGCTACAGATCACACAGGCAAGTTTAAAACACTTGCTGCAATTAATACTTCACATAAAACATTGAAAACCCCACTGAGTCCACATATCCCGCCCGTGGATAAGTTTTTTGTTAAAAGGGAACTTACCCACCTGCCTGTTGCACCCGTGCGGCGAGCTGCAGATCACACGAGTGCCTCAAAATCGGCGCTGATTGCTGAGTTAAGGGCCTTAACAAACCCTTTAATTAATGGCGGGTGCGCGTCGCATTTCATCAGGTGCCCGCCCAGCTAAATATGCGATGGCGCACGGTAAAGTCAGGCGAGTGTCCCGACATCAGCACGCGCGTGCAGGGCCTGCCCCCCACATGTCACCCAGAAAATTCTGCCCCATCAGTTACATAGCTATGGGAATTTTAATGAATAAGTTTAAACATTTCTTCTGCTTTTCAATGACATTGTTCAATTGAGGCTTTGGAGAGCTTTTATATGAAAACAATTAAATGGGGCTAATCAAGGTCTCTTTCGTACTATTGTTCAGGAATAATTACTGCCACTTCATATTAATAGGAGATGCTGAGATAGTTTGTGATTATACTGAATGCGTTTAAGGATCAACCCAGACATTGTCAATCATATTTTAAATGGTTTTTACAGTTTCTGATTCACCCAAGGATGTAGGTCTATGAATGCTGCTCATCTTCCAATGCTCCAGAACTTTATGCAGTCCCCCACCTGTGACTTAACTAGTTTTATAGTTCCAGCAAAACTCACTGCTTTTATATTGTGCACTTCAGCTAATAAAGGAAAGTATTCCAAAGGCTTTCTTAATCACCTTATCTATCTGTCCTGCTATCATCAGGGATTCTTGGTCATGTACTCCAAAATCCCTCTGTTCCTCTACACTTCTCAGTATCCTACCATTTATTGTGTATACCCTTGTCTTGTTTTCCCTCCCCATACGTATTACCTCCCACTTCTCCAGGTTGAATTCTATTTGCCACTTATCTGCCACCTGACCAGTCCATTGATATCTTCCTGGAGCATACAATTTTCTTCCTTAATATCAACCATATGGCTAATTTTTATATCATTTGCAAACATCTTAATCATACCCTCTACATTTAAGGCTAAATCATTGACACATACCATGGACAGAAAGGGACCTGATACCAAGCCTTGTGAAACACCATTAGAAGCTACCTTCCAGTCACAAAATCACCCGTTGACCCTTTGTTTCATTCCACAGTTTTGCATCCGACTTGCCATTTGTCCTTTGATCCCATGGGCTTTTACTTTTCTAACAAGTCTGCCACGTGGGACCTAGTCAAAAGCCTGCTAAAATCCATGTGGACTATATCATATGTGCTTTGCTCCTTGACCCTCCTTGTTAACTCCTCAAAAAAATTCAATCTAGTTAGTCAGAAGTGGCTTCCTTTACAAATCCATGCTCACTATCTTTGACTAATTTATACCTTTCTAAGTGATGATTTATACTGTCCCTCAGAATTTTTTCCAGTTAATTGTCCACCAGTTAATTGTCCAGGGCTGACAGTGTATCCAATCTTCCCAACTTAGATAAAGGTACAATGTTAGCTGTCCTCCAGTCCTCTGGCACCATGCCTGTAGCCAGGGAGGATTGAAAAATAATGGTTAAAGCTCTGCTATTTACTCCAATAATTGAAGGAGAAAAAGTTGCAGGGAAATGGGGGAGTGGGACTAACTGCATTGCCCTTTGAAAGAGCCAATGTAGACTCAGTGGGCCAAGTGGTGTCCATTCTGTGCTGTACGATTCTATAATCGTGCAATAAAAGATAAAGGGCCTCCATAGGCCAGAGAGTGTTGATTGGGAGATATTTTCTCCTTCTCTCTCTGTCCACTCCCATTTTCCCAGCTGGCTTTCGATTCTCCGCTCGAGTCTGTCTTTCAGCCGCCTTCACTCTCTCTGTAGCAGAGAGTCACATGTTCCTCAGCTCTGTGGTTGAACATCCTTTTCATTTAGATGTACCTGATGGTAAAAGGTGGAGCAGGGCAATGGAAAAGCTCTTTTCTCTTTTAGCTGAATTATAGTAGAGCTCCCAATGTTTGCACAGGGTCTGGTAGGTGTAAAGTAATATGAGCAGAGTTTAATGTAGCCATGGGAGCAGTTGCAGTGGGGAGGGAGGGTGGGGGAACCATAGAATCAGGAGCGAAGCTAGCTTGTGTGGACATACCTGTTCCCTTCCCGACAACATTAAATTATCACAGCGGAGTGTAAGGTCAAGGACTGCTTTTCTGCCCAGATGCCAATTGAGACCCATAAGTGGCCAATTAAGGGCCTCTTTCCACCACCACTGGCATTCTACCAGCGATAAGGTGGCGAAGGGGCACTTGGAGAGACTGCCCAGTAAAAACTGGCAGCCTCCCTCTGGATTTTGTAGGGGGATTCTCCCAATCAGCACTCTGTGGCCTATGGAGGCCCTCTCTTGGTGGCAAAGGCTGCTTTTTCAGAAACATCGCTCCTACCGTCAACAACGAACACCGTGCCCTACCCCCACCCATCCCAAAACCTTGCTGGCTCTGCCTGACTGGCCCAGGAGACCCCAACCTCACTTACTTTGGCTCCAGGGTGGTGTCCATGATGCTGTTCCAGGCCATGTGCAGTCCCAGCAGTAACCAGCAGTGGAGCTGTGGGACTGATGAGGTTTCAGCCCTCTAATTGGCTGGCATCTCTTGGAGGCAGAATCTCTGCCCTTAAAGGGACAGGAGCCCTGGCACCAGGCAATTAATTGCCTGATTGGTACAGCATCTGGTCTAAGCTTCCAGAAACGGCTGAGGCAGGATTGCCCCTGCCTTTCCTGATGGCTATTGGGGCACCACTGCCTGACAAAATTCAGCCCATGCTATGTAGTGAAGTTCCAAAAGGTATTCTGCTGTGAGTGATTGAACAATGCCTGAAGGAGGGGAAATGTGAGAACAATAATGCTGATAGATAAATGAGAATGACAGTAATAATCACTGATAATTTGCAAATGAAATCCCCCTGGAAACTGTCAAGGCAATATTTCAAGTGATGCTCCTCATGACATTTACCTTCTTTATTCTCCTGGGAGACAGCTCTTCTGGGGTTCTAGGCTTTTTCTGAGATGTAAAAGTGAGATGTAAAAGGTCCACAGCAAGCTCCTACTATGCAGGCAGTATACTCGGGAGCATGTTGTTGTGTCCCCAGTGATCTGTGCAGGCAGTGAAACCTATCCTTCACCATCCCCGTAATTCTCTGACTGGGCAATCAAGTTGATGAATGAGCTTTTTTGTGGTGTTCTTCAGCTTCTGTTCAGCAGAAAGGAGTCACAATTCATGGTGGTATAGGGTAAGCCTTGTCAGTCAAAGCCATCAGGCCACTGTCTTCTAATTAGATCAAGGAGACAGAAATTCCTGTGCATAAATATATCATAATGACTATTTCATAATCTGACATTCCCTTGCAAAATTCTTTGAAGCCGGTGACGGACTCTTTGCCCACTTGGGAAGGTTAATTGTTGGTGCTCATTAATGTATACATGACAAAAGCCATTCTGTCCGTTATGTATTTGTAGTAATTATAGTTCTAATAAATATAGGACTGTAACTTTAAGAATAATCCTGTGTTGTAAGATCACATGATATGTGTAAACCAATGAGTTTGCAGCGTGGGGAATCTCTCGGAGAGAGTTCTTCTTTGTTTATAGAGTTAGATGCACACATGTAGCTGCTGCTGCTGTCTTGCAAATAAAATTCAATAAAAAATTCAAATAAAAGTTGCCTGGAAAATCATCTATATAACAAACTGGCGATGAAGATAAACCAGACCCGGTATTGTCCATCACCCGACGATTGTGAGTATCCAAGATAATTAAAAAGAAAGGAAGATATACCCATCTGAGATGCCACAGTTTAGCAGAATTGATCCTTTTGAGCAAGCCACAGACGACTGGTCTCAATATATAGAACGACTTGCATTCTACTTTCAAGCCAACAAAATCACAGGGGAGGAAAAGAGGAGAGCAATTCTCTTGAGTATTTGTGGGACCAAGACCTACAGTTTAATGTGAAGCTTGACGGCCCCCTGTGCCCCTAATTTGAAGACCTTCAGTGAATTAGTAGACCTCATTAAGCAACATTTTCAACCCAAGCCCTCAGTCACAATGCAGAGGTTCAGGTTCAAGTCATGTAACAGAGCCCTGGGGGAGACCATTGCTATCTACATGGTGAAATTAAAACAACTAATAAAATATTGTGATTTCAGTGAAACCCTGAATGATATGCTCAGGGATCATTTGGTCTGTGGCATGCAAGAGGATGCTATTCAACAAAGATTGCTGGCTGAAGTGGATCTTGGTTTTAAGAAAGCATTAGAAATAGCGCTTACGATGGAAAGTGCTGTAAGGTATGCACAAGCAATTCAAGGTGAGAAAAATGGCGCCATTTCCCTAGTTGTGTGGGAATGGTCAGCTGAAAGTGGCGTGAAAAGCTGGGACTCTGCCGCAAAGTGGGAAACAACCCCCACTAACCGAAAATTTCGAGGAAACAGCTTAACAGCAAATTCAAAAATGAATTTTTATCAACATGGAATCAATCATACTCCTAAAGATTGGCAATTTAAAAAGGTGGAGTGTTATTTTCATCACAAGAGTGGCCACATATGCGAACATTGCTCAGCAAGATTAAAACAGGCTTCCAGCAACAAAGTGCAATGAAGAGCCAGAAACAACCAATTCTAACATTTATTCATTATTCAGCATGAAAGTTGGGAATACAGAGCCAATTTAATCATATTGCAAGTAAATGGTAAACCCTTAAAAATGGAAGTAGACATGGGTGCTTATACCAGTGAAGTAGAACACACTTTCAGATATTTAAATAAAGGTGCTCAACAATTAAATTTAGAACAAACCTCTACCAAGTTGAAAGCATACATAGACAAAGAAATCCAGGTAAAAGGTATCACAGAATAACTGTTTATTCTAGACACCAAACGGCACCACTACCAGTGATGGTATTAGAAGGCAGAGGACCAAGCCTTCTAGGTCAAAATTGGTTGAGGGAAATTAACCTTGATTGGCCAGTGAGATTTCAAAAGGAAGCTGGAAGAATTCTTGAGTTGGAAAAGGAACAAGGCAAAATACTACAGAAAGAACCTGGAGAATCCAAGGACTGCAACTGGATGAAAAAGGAATGTGTAGCCATTCAGCAACCTGAAGAAATGAAGACTGTCTTAAACAACGACATGGAAGAACAACAGAAGAAACTCAAGGAGGCTCTGCTGAATGACAGAATTCAAGATGAAGCGAGTGAGCTTCACAAAGAGAAGGAAAACCTGTTGAAAGATCTTCACACTCTACAGGGATCCCTCAGATCAAAGTTGGTACTTCTGGAAAATTACGAAGAGAAGCAGGAAGAACTTAACGTCACTCTGTACAAACTGAAGAACCAAAGCAAAAACAGAATTACCTGGAAAAACTCAGCAGGTCTGGCAGCATCGGAGGAGAAGAAAAGAGTTGACGTTTCGAGTCCTCATGGCCTTTCATGTCAACTCTTTTCTTCTCCACTGATGCTGCCAGACCTGCTGAGTTTTTCCAGGTAATTCTGTTTTTATTTTGGATTTCCAGCATCCGCAGTTTTTTGTTTTTAAACTGAAGAACCAGTTGGCAGAGGAGATACCGCAATGTTCAAAGTTCCAGGAGGAAGCCAACAGACACAAGAAGGAGACAGAAGACCTGAAGAATCAGCTAAATGAAGCCAAAGAGGCTTTGAAAACAGAAGTCGTAGAATTTTCCAAGATGTGAGTAGATAATGAAATCACAGGTAGCTCAACCACTGAACTCAGACAAGGTGAGATTTCACCTGAGAGAAGTCTGGCCAGCAGTCAAGCTAGGAAGAAGGTCGAGATTAAACTCGGTGTTAGAAAGAAAAGAGAAAAAGGAAGAAGGTTCCGAAAAGCCAATAAAAGGTGGGAAGGAAAAAGTTAACAAGTGAATCATTGGAAACTAAAGTTGCTCATTTCCTATGTCACTACAGAACAACTCCCGACACTATGACAGGTGCAACACCTGCAGAGTTACTGATGAGGTACTACCTTCGAACAAGACTAAATCTGATATTTCCCAATTTGGAGGGGATGGTGGAGAAAAGGCAAGGGAACCAAAAAGCAATTCATGATTTGCATAGCCGTGAGTGACAATTTACTGTTGGAGAAGTGGTATATGTAAGGAATTTTGGTGGAGGACCAAAGTTGTTACCTGGTAAAGTAAGCTCTGTGACTGGACCATTGTTATACCACGTGGAAGTGGAGGGTTGAATCACCCATAAGCATGTGATTCCTTTAAGAAGAAGGGAGATACCGCAACAAAATGATGTTCCACCTGTAACCATTACTGAACCTATGGTTCCTGTTGCGGTTGCTCAACCAAGGATAGACATGCCCAATGACTCTGCCGGAGTGGACGACACTGAACTGCCTGTGCCTAATGAGGTTCCTGATGTTAATGCGGTTCCAGAGAATCTGGTTCCTGTCAAAGAATCGGAAGTCATGGAGTTCCGATGTTCTACATGGATCAAGAAACTACCTGAAAAACTGGACTTGTAATTTCATAACCTATCTAAATATTGTAATGTCATGTGATAAATACCCTTGTAAATACCAAAATGTATACAAAAGTTAAAGGGGGAGGAATGTAGTATTTATAGTTCTGATAACTGTAGGACTGTAGCTTTAAGAATAGTCATGTGTTGTAAGATTATATGATCTGTGTAAACCAATGAGTTTGCAGCATGAGGAACCTCTAGGAGGGAATTCTTCTTTAGTTAGAGAGTTAGATGCACACATGTAGCTGCTGCTGCTGTCTTGTAAATAAAGTTCAATATTTCCACCAAGAAAAGTTGCCTGGAAAATCAACTCTATAACCTTATTGGTGAGTTCTTTATGATCCAAAACTAATCCCACAGGTGGCTCTTCTGTATTGTCTTACATAGGAACATCAAATATAGGAGCAGGAATAGACCATATGGCTCATTGAACCTTCTCCATCTTTCAATAACATCATGGCTGATCTTCTGCCTCAACTCCACTTTCTCACTCACTCTCCATATCCCTTGATTTTCTGAGAGACCAAAAATAAATTAATCTCAGCCTTGAATATACTCAATGATAGAACATCCACAGCTCTCTGCAGTAGAGAATTCCAAAGATTGACAACCCTCTGAGTGAAGACACTTTTCTTCAACTCAGTCCTAAATGATCTTTCCAGGGTCTCGCCATTGACCTTAATCAATGGGGAGAGGTGTTTTGCTGTGGCGGTTGGTTGGAAGAGGACCTTAGTTTTCCAGATATTTCGTGAAAGGTCCATTTTCTAATATGCTGCAGAGAAGGAGTCATTGACAATAACATGGAGCTCAGTTTCTGAGTGAATGTGCGCACTAGCGTCATCTGCATCTTGTAGTTGATTGCCTGAAGTTGGAGTGATATTGGTTTCTGACTGAAGGTGGGGTAGGTTGAACAGTTCCCTCTCTGTTCAGTGAATTATCTCCATGCCTGTAGATAGTTTGCTGGAGGTGACATACAGCATTACAGCGAGGAAGATGGAGAAGAGGGTTGGTGCAATGACACAGCCTTATTTGATCCCAATCTTCACTATCCCAGGAGGAAATAACAGTTTGGACCAGTACTTTTATTTCCCAGGTTTTACTGGCATTCCATTTTAAGGTACACAAGCCCACTTCCGCCCAATATTCTTATTTCCCAGTTTTTACTGTTTTTTCGTTCTTGGATGGCCCATTTTCCATATCTTGGGAGCCTCCTCTTGACAATGGCAGATGACAAAATTAAGCATCACCCCCAATGTGGCAGCTCAGCCTGTGGCTGACTGAGGAAAGAATACATCAGGACCACAATTTCAAACCCAAGACTAAGTTCATGGTTTACCAAGCAACTGTGATCCCCGTACTCATAAATGCTTTGGAGACTTGCGCTGGAGAAGTACCACCAGCCGTGCCTTCACAAGATCCCTCAAATCCAAAGGTGAGAAAGACAGTCCAGCAGCAGTGTCCTCTCCTAAGTCAACTCAAAATCAGCTCCATTGGGCAGGACATGCTGGCTGTATGCCTGACTCCAGACACCCAAAGCAGCTGCTTACTTGGAATTCAGTCGCAGCAGTTGACTCCCAGGATGACAGCATAAACGCTTTAGGAATGTCCTCAATGCATCCCTGAAGAGATTAAACATCCCCCCCAACTCATGGGAGTCCTTGGCTTGTGACCGATCAAAATGGAGGTTCATTTGGGAAGGTGCCAAGTGCAATGGCCGGAATCGTGTGTTCCCATTGGCGGTGAGCAGGAGGTGTGGGGGTGGGGAGAATTCAGTGGGAAGGACAGAAATATGTTTCACACCAGCGTGAAATTGCAGCAAGATCATCTGATAGTGTCCGCTATGGTAGATCACGAATCCCGCAGGAGGCCGGCGTGAACCTGATTTACTTCTCGCTAATAGGATGCAAAGTAAGGCCCAACTGGAATCATTCCCCCGATTTACCATTATGCCTGCAAGAAAACACGCTGGCCCAGAACACGTCTGGACAAGTGTGATGTGCAGAAGTCGGGAATTATCTTTAGGGCCTTGCTCAGATCGCAGACATCTGAGGAGAAGATGATGATGGAGCCCTCCAGCTACTGGACCCTGGAGGAACAAATGCATTGCATGCTGAATGGATCCTTATGCACATGGGTCCGCCGCGGAGCAGCTCTCGGAAGGTGGAAGGTCTCCACGCAGCAGCTTCGACTTTGCTGAGGCTTTGGACCTTCACGGACTTCACCATAGGCTCGCACCATCTTCCAGGGTCTCCGCTGATGCTTCGGGCCTGCTTCAAAACTTCATGGTCTTTGCCATGGGCTGGTACAGATGATCGGAGAAGGTGGGGGTGATGTGAGGGAGAGGAAGGTCCAGGTATGAGTGGGAGAGGAAGTTGTACTGGGTTGGTGGGGTGAGATTAGAAGGGGGGGATGAAAGTGCTGGGGGGGTGAGATTGGGAGGGGGGTGGAAACAAAGATGTTGGTGGGAAGGAAGGTGTCCAGGGGGTGAGGTTGGGAGGGGGAAGGAGGGTGTCAGGGGGGAGGAGGGAGTACAGGAGGGAGAAGGCTGTAATGGGGGAGAATTCTGCAAGTGGGGAGGTAGTTGCAAGGGGGGGAGGAAGGGGTAAGGGAGGATGTTCTGAGGGGGAAGGTGTCTGAGGGGAGGAGGGAGTTCCAAGGGGGGAAAGTGTCCATGAGGAGGCAGTAAGGATGGAAGAAGGAGTAAGGGTGGAGGAAGGAGTAAGGAGAGGTGGTGGGATGTCCAGGTGAACGTGCAAGGGAGGGGCCTGTAGAGTCAATGACTGTCTCCTGCGAAGCGAACTGAGGGTGGGGGTGGTAGGAGGGATTGGCGATTGTAAGAGGGGGCAGAGGGAGCCGGTAGGGTGGGAGGGTAAGGGTGCATTGGCAACAATAGAAGGAGCGGTGAGGGTGGTTGTTGGGGACATGGAGGGAAACATGGATTCTGGACGTGGGAAGGAGGAGGTCGGAGAAGTCATTGTGGATGGGGATGAGATTTTCAGGAAGGTAGGGAATGTGCACGTTCACCTGGACATCCTGGAATGACAAGTGCTTGGGCTGTAGTGTCATGGTGGGGAGTTGGAAGGTGATGCCAGGGGGGTTGACCGTGATGGGGGAAAGGATGGGGGAGCTTACGAGAAACTTGGCTACGACCAGGCTTTTCAAATCAAGAGTGAATGGAGCCTCATGTTTGGTGGGCACTGGTACTGCATGGGAGTGTGATCAGTGGGTGGGCAGAGATGCAGGTCAGCTCAGATGTACAACTGAAAGATAACCCCAGCAGGCAGCATTGAAAATGCTCAGGACATTGAGATGAAGGATCTGCATTTGTGTGAGAGAGTGCTTGTAAGAGGCTCCAAAAGGCCCTGCCGCACCCACACTTCTCCCTACAGAATCACTCATGGTCCAGCTGCGTGCAGCTGACCTGCTGAGGCGTCGGGCAGAGGGGATGGGGAGGGCGGGTGCAAATGCAGGGGGAGGGCTTGCAAAGCCTGTAAATGAAGCTCAAAGACAACATTAAAAATTATTCATTGAAAGTGAATATATTTTCAGATTATAAAGTGACAAAATGTGTTCACCCATGCAACCATTTGTGATCAGAATTTCTTAACTTTTCCAAGCATACCACTTCTTCTAGGTGCTGCCCTGACATCCGCAGCAGGGGTGGAGACAACCTGTGCAATGGTTGGCCCTGCTGCCTCTGATGGCTTTGCCTTGGATCATTTGGAGAGCCAAGGCCTTGAAGGCTCCAGCCTGCTTTGCCTGTCCTCCTGTGGGCCAGCTGCTCCCTCTGCGGGAAAGGGGATTCGGAGGGGGAGGACAGCCTCTGAAATTCCTGAGTGGATGACCCAGGGGTGTCCAGCTGCTGCTTCTCCTCCTTTCAGATACAAATGCACTACTCTGAATCACGTGGCACTCTGTTGAGGACTTTCAACAGCTCTACGTGATGTTGCCCCGCCTTGATCCTACCTATTGTGAAGCTTCATTGGGAACATATAGAGGCGCAGTTGAGGTGTCAGACAGCACACAAACCTCCAAACAACACAGCTACCTGACCATTTCAAGCACCGTGCACCGGCTGTCCCCATAAGGCAGAGACTGCAGATCATACATTGGACTTACCAGCCATTTCAGAACCCATCGAACTGGGGTGAAAGCAAGTCACCTGTAATCTGGAGGGACTGCCTAAGAAGAGAAATGATCTACCCCTTATCCCAAGGGTGTGCCCCCATTCTAGATTCCCCAGTCAGAGAGAAACAACCTGTCAGTGTCTACCCTGTCAAGGCCCTTCAGAATCTTTTATGTTTCAGTGAAATCACCTTCTAACTCCAGAGCATATAGACCTAATTTACTTAACTTTTCATCACAGGACAATCCTGTCATCCCGGGAACCAATGCGGTGAACTTCTGTTGAGTACCTCCACCACCTTCTCTCAGGTAATTAGAGCTGGGCAATAAATGCTGGCCTAGCCAGTGAAGCCCACATCCCATTAACGAATTTTTAAAAATGCAAGTATAACCTTCCTTAAATATGGAGCCCAAAGCTACGCACAGTTCTTTGTTGTGGTTTTGCCAGAGCCTTATACAATTGTAGCAAGACTTCCTCATTCTTGTGCTCTAATCCCCTTGCAATAAAGGCTAACATGCCATTTGCCTTCCTAATTATTTGCTGCACTCTGCTTCAAGTATTTATCTTAATTTTCCCTTAAAAGATACACTAGTCTTTGCCTCAACCGTTGTGACAAAACATCCAATGCTCCAGTAAAGAAATTTTCCTAACCTCGCCCTTCAGCCACTTAATGTCAATTTTAAGTTGTCAACACCTCATCACTCCCCAGCCAGAGGAAATGGCGTTTCCCTACGTATTCTATCAAAACCCTTCAAAATTTAAAAAGTCTCTTTTAAATCTCTCAGCCTTCACTGTCCCAAGAAAATAACCCAAAGTCTGTTTTTTAACTATTGGTGGGGCTGAGACAGAACTACAGCATGAGACTAAAGAGACCCTGATTCTCAGGCCTGGTCTACATGAGACCCATCAGTGCCCAATCCAAATTTAGCTGAAATCACTCGTTGACTCAGGCACTAGGAGCCGCTGCTGAGGACCATAAGGAATGGTGGCCAGTAGTGATTACTTCATAATAGGGAGACCTTTTTAAGGGTTTGGTTTTGCTTTCTCAGCTGATACTGAGTGTCACATCCAGGGCTATTATGGAGCATGTTTAATTAACAAAAACATTTCTTTTCATGCCAATGATTCTCTGGTCGTAGCATTTGATGCCAATTTTGGATAACAATGCTTTTTGAGAGCTTTAGCGGGAGTTTCTTTTGTACCTTCCTGAATGTGAGTTTAGCTCAGCTGATGGCATGCTTGCCTCTTGAGACAAGGTTGTGGGTTCAAGTCTCATTTAAGGGTGAACACATAACCTAAACTGGTACTTCAGTACATCACTGAGCAAGTGCTGCAGAAGCTTTGCCCTTTAGATGGGATGCTAAATTGCAGTCCTGTTTCCACATTTAGGTGATACTGTTTGAAGTAGTCAAAATTCTTCTCTTGATGTGGAACAGATTTTTTTTTTATTCTTCATGGGATATGGGCATTGCTGGCTTGGCAGCATTTATTGCCCATCTCTAATTGCCCTTGAGAAGGTGGTGGTGAACTGCCTTCTTAAACCGTGATGTAGGTATACCTATAGTGCTGTTAAGAATGGAGTTCCAGGATTTTGGTCCAGTGACAGTGAAGGAACAGCGATACAGTCCCAAGTCAAGATGATGTGTGTCTTGGAGGGGAGCTTGCTGGTGACGGCATTCCCATGTATCTGCTGCCCTTGCCCTTCTAGGTGGTAGAGGTTACAAGTTTGGAAAGTGCTATTGAAGGATCCTTGGTGAGTTGCTGCAGTGCACCTTGTGTATTGTACACACCGCTGCAAGTGTGCATTGGTACTGGAGGGAGTGAATGGTTCAGGTAGTGGATAAGGTGTCAATCAAGTGGGCTGCTTTGTCCTGAATGGTGTCAAGCTTCTTGAGTGTGGTTGGACCTGCACACATCCAGGCAGGTGGAGAGTATTCCATCACACTCCTGACTAGTGCCTTGTAGATGATGGACAAGGTTTGGGGAGTTAGGAGGTGACTTACTTGCCATAGAATTCCCATCCTCTGACCTGCTCTTGTAGTCACAGCATTTCTATGGCTAGTCCAGTTCAGTTTCTGCTCAATGGTAACCCCCCAGGATGTTGATAGTGGTTATTTGTTGTTACTTCATGCAAATAACCTTCTGAATTTATCTACATAATAGTAGTGACCATATTTCAAAAGTAATTAATTGGCTATGAAGTTCTTTGGAAGGACATGGAAAGCAAGATGGAAATGTAAGTTTTTTCTTCATTTCATAGAATTAAATGTGGTTTCTATTCTGCAATAGACAGGAAGGCTAGCTCAATCCTTTCCCCTTATTTTTGGAGTTATAAAAACAATTGACTCAAAGAACTCTTCAATGGATTGGAAAGTTTATTATTTTTAACTCTTGAATGTCCATTCATCAAATGCAGCCTTTCTGGTGACTAACAATCACTACTTTGTTTGTATTTTTAGGGATAGTTTTTTTTTAATGATATCAAACTTTCTTAAAAGCCTTGACATGAAAGCTGCATGGTGAAAGGTACCCTTGTCAAAAATGTGGTGACTTAGAATGAAGTTCCATGACAACCAGGTCAGACTGAATTCATGTCTTCAGCTATAGGAACTTGTTTCTGTTTACCTTCTATGTTGAGCACTGCTGTAAAGGGAGACTCTGCTCCCTCTATATGGGGGATACCCTTACCTCAGGGATTCTATGGAGACACTGCGTCTCCATTTAAACCTCATTATGACACAGATTCATAAAAATCACAAGGTTGTGGTTTTAACTTGTATCAACCCATTCATGAACAGCTAGGCTATTCATGTAATTTGACCACTGATACTTAAAAGTATTTATAAATCTGGACTGGTGCTGTAAAACAATTGGCCTTTGCTGTAAGATGGTTTTTAAGCTATAATATTCTATTATTACAAAATAAGTTCTGTAGAGATGTGTAGCTCTGAATCAAAAATCAAACTGAAGCAAAACAAAATTACTACGTTGCAGATGCCCATGAATGACAACCACTCTAGAAAATGCATTGATTTGTAGAAACTAGCCAATGTTTTCACCTGAACGTCCTAATAGGTTTAAATTAATTAAAGGGTTTCAAATTAATTAGTTAATAAAATTATTTGCTGTAAATCGATCAACACATTTTAGTTCAGATTTTTGTTTAGTTATCTTAAATGTTTTTTTAACAATATTTACTAAATTTAGAAATTATTATAAAATATAGTCATATGAAAATTTAAGACACCTAGCAAGTAAATAACCTTTACTTCATCCTCGGGATGTGATATGGGCATTGTTAGCAAGGCCATGTTTATGCCCAGCCTTGAATGCTCTGAGAAGCTAATGTTGGACCTTCACCTTAAGCCCCTGCAGTGTATGTAGTGGTAATGAATTATAATATTACACTGGTATTGAAAACGTTAGTGAGTAGTGAGCTAAAAGACTTAAATACTGTGCTCCCTCATATTGAGGGTAATTATATCAACAGAAATTTCTCAGGTTCTTGGTGTGTCTACACAACATGCTACTCCACAGTCACATCATCCACAGGCACAGGATCAGTTCCCAAATGCTTGCTGATGATGGTCAAGATTATTTCACCATCTACTTCATGCAGAAACTTGGCATCCTGTTCAACTCCACATTATATTCATCAGCAGGATGACTTAATTGCACCTCTACAACATTGTTCATCTCCGTCCTTACCTTTCCCATACTTACCATTATCCTGCTCCTGTCATTGATGGGCTCCAGTTCCCTAATTGCCAGGCACCCACATTTCACTTGCCACAAATTTCAACTTGTTCAAAATTTAGCTGTCTATCTCCTGATTCACACTGAATTCTCCATTCTCGTCATTGAATCCTCATTGAGTTTCATTAGCCCACTGTCATGCTCTCACATTTCCTACATTACAGCAGTGACTTCCCTTCAAAAACTACTTACTTAGCTAGAAAGTGCTTTGGGATGTTGAGAGGTTGTGGAAGGTGCTATATAAGTGCAAATTATTTCTTCCTGTGTCTGTTATGTTCAGAACCCACTTTGCTCCTTGGGGAGGGCATTCTCTGTAAAGTTCCATATTAGATAGTTCACACTTCACACCTTTTCCTTCTTCAGCGATAGCTTGCTGGAGAAAAGGATTTGGCTGCTACAACCAAAACTGTAGATATCTGCTGGGATTCCTTGTGACCTTGACCTTCAACTATTTTGCATTTGCATGGTGGTCATTTGAATCTCGTCAATTGTGGATGAACAGCCACATGATACAACATGCAGCTGAGGAACTTTTACACACAATTCAATAGTGTATTGAATAATTTGTGGACATACACAATCAGATCTTAGGACAGTGTTCCTAGAGAAATCATATAGTGCATTCAATCCAGTCTGTTTAATATTGTTTTCCATTTGAGTGGTTTAGAGGCTACTGAATGCTTGAAGGATACAGCTGCAATGTACCAGGTTATCTTTTGTAGTAAATTAAATAACAGACTAGAGAAAACTTTCCAGATAATGCCTAAAGAAAACGAATGTAAGCATGTCCTTTTGCTTCCCATCCTTCTCATATTGAAAGTTCTTATCCTTCAAAAAATATGTTTTGAATTGAAAAGGCGAAGACAGGAAGTCTACAGAAACTATTACTGGTTCAACAAAGAATATTGTCATGTTCCAGTATATTCTAAACCATCAGGCAATACTTAAAAATTTTGGACACAAACAGGTGATTAAAATGTCCACTGCAAATCGTGTGATCCTTGCCATTTTGGGCCCCAGAATAATCCCGAATCTCAAGTAAATACACAATTAAGTAAAGGCATTCACAGCCTGCCAGGAAATTTACCCATCTCTTTGTTTAAGGATGGACTGTCAACTAAAAGAGCTGTAGCATTCCAACTGACTCGTCTTTCTGTTTCACCATGAACAAACAAAACATCGAAACTCAGTTTGTGTTAAACAAATGCGAAATAGATCCCATTGACCTTTCACTGTATTATGATGGTCCCTCATCAAAACTAGATGGGATGAGCTTCAAAGTGTCAAATGACAACACAGGATGTGCCATCAACACCCTACTTAGCTTTGAACAAAGGATTTTTGATTTTGTACAAGTCACATGATGACTACAGCCATGTTCTCTTGTCTGCTTCAAAAAAATGGCAGAAGCTGCTTGCAGAGAGAGAGAGTTCCATCCAAGTCTATCAGAAAAGTAATTGAACTGGCTGAAAGTCAATGAAAGTAGCCAAAATAATAAACAGCAATACCTTGAAAGCGGGAGAAGGACACTTCCCATTCAGTTCCAACTTCAAGTTCATCTGAGAACCAACCTCCTGGAAATTCAACTACAAGAAGCCTCACAGCTTACTCATAACTGTCTGCTTACAAGACCTTTGCTTCAACTAAAAGCATCAACTCACCTTAGAAACTACAGACTTGCCATGAAAGACAAACTGAGGCCAGAATTTTTCACTCCCATTTGCGGTGGGCTTGTTTGGCGGAATGAATGGAAAATATCGCGATGTGGCCCTAGTTGCCTTTCCCGGCGACGTAACTCCAGGCCGTAATTGTCCCCTCCCCCTGTCAGTGGCGAGCCTCGTTTCCTGCTGTTCAACGTCGGGAACTTAATTTTAATGCATTTGAATCTCCTTATTGTGTCCACAGACCAGAATCATCACCCCATGTCAAATATACCCCATACGCTGGCGTAACTTCAGTGCAGCTGGACTTATGATTGTCTTTAAAAGAGTTGCATCTGCTGAGCTGAATTTTGAGGGGAACCCGGAGGTGAGTATACAGATTCTTGTGGAGTGCTTGCGAGGATTGCCTGTAGGGTATCAAGGAAGAGGCATTCTGAGGGTGGGGTGGGGGGGGCACAGGAAAGTCACTTTTTCCCAGCTGGCTTTCTGTGCGGTGCCAGGGCAAAGTCTCTAGTATGGGTGGGGCCGGGGTTGGGGACAAGGCGGCACAGACTGATGGAAATACAGAAGCATATGCCTGGCATTATGGGGGAGGTGCGGGGAAGATGAGGGAAGCAGCCACACACTTGGAAAAGCTTGTCAAAATTGTGCATTCTACTGCAGCTGAGACTATTCAGCAGGAGCTCCATTGACATGCTTGGAGTCAGGTCTCTGAAGCTTTTCTGCCCATGCAAGCAATGCAAAGGCATGAAAGTGCCGCCGAATGATCCAGAATCTGTTGCCCCTTTTAAAGACAGTCATAAATCAAGCCGCTCTGTAGCTAAACCAGTGTGTGGGGTAAATTTGACATGGGGGGATGATTCCGGCATCTGGGCACAATAATGAGATGCAAATGCATTAAAATTAAGTTCCCAATGTTGGACAGCAGGAAACGCGGCTTGACACTGATGGGGGGAGGGGACAATTACACCCTGAATTTATGTCACTGCAGACTGCAAATTAATGAGAGTTTTAGGGGCTATAGAATAATTGTTCAACTGGTCTTGCGAAAGGTGGGCATGGAACAGTCTCTGTTGGAGGTGCTCAGAACCTTCTTGCATTGTATTTATTCAGGTTTGGACCAGTAACCCTCCTGGTTCAAGCTAACAGCGCAGCCTTGCAGGGCGGATTGGGAGAATGCCTGCACCTCCGCTGAGAGCACAGCATGCAGTCCAATGGCCAAAACTGCCGCCGATGAGTCAAGTGGAGTGGGACGGAGGTGGGTGGGATTTTGGGCAGCTATGAAGTGCACTACACACTGGCCATCCAAGTGGCGGCCAGCACTCTCCTGCATGCGTGAAGGGGCCTCTAGATGTAGCAGGAGCTGGAAATTTAACTGAGAGAGGTCCTTAGGGAGACATATGCCCACCCATACATCTCTATCTTTGAATCTGTAGGGGGAGAACATCAGGATCATGGAGCCTGGTGATCTGGCTGTGTGCCTCAGTGCTTACAGGAAGCAGAGAAGAAGAAGAAGAGAGTGGTGAGGTGCTTGGCTCAGCAAAGGGAGGAGCACCATCCTTAAGATGAAGGGGTGGCAGGGCCTCCTCCAGACACATCTGAAGATCCACAGTGAACCGTCGCTCATAGGTGCCTCACTAGACACATGGTCTATAGACAACGCTTGTCATTTCTGCAGATGAGTGAGAACCTGTGTCGCCGAAAACTGAGCATGTCTAGGGAACTGGTCACTCACATATGCCACCTTCTGCAGTGTTTGGTGCCTTGGGGACATGAAGGGCATCCAGTGTCAGTGGCTGTGAAAGTGACCATAGTGCTCAATTTTTGTGCCAGTGGCTCCCTCCAGAGCTCCACAGGTGACCTGTGCGGGATCTTGCAAGCCTCCGTGCACAAGTGTATCCAGGAAGCCATGGACTTCATGAAGGCACTTGTGCACTTCGAATGGGATCAGGCAAGCAATGAAGCAAGAGCGCTGGTTTTCCGCAGCTGCAGGGTGTGATCAACTGCATTCACGTGGCGCTTAGATCTCCGTGGCAACAAGCAATCCAGTATGGATTGGACACAAGGGCTTCCACTCACTAAATGTTCAGCTGGTCTGTGAGCACAACAAATGCATCCTTCAGGTCTCCGCACGGTACCCTGGGAGCGTCCATGACTCCTGCACCTTTAGCAGGTCTCAGATCCTTGACATCTTCCAGGGTCCACAGAGGATTCATTGTTGGCTCCTTGGGGACGAGGGCTACCCACAGAGGATGTGGCTGATGACAGCCGTGTGGCGGCCTCAGATTGCAGTGAAGAGAAGGTACAACGAGGCTCATGGCGCAGCCTGGATTTTGATGGAGCACACAATTAGCATCGTGAAAATGGGGTTCCGGTGCCTCGACAGAGTCTGGTGGAGCCCTGCAATATTGTCCCCAGAGGGTGTCATGCATCATTGTAGCTTGCTGCGTGCTACACAACCTGGTGCTGCAATGAGGGGAGGACCTGGCTGAGGAGAAGATGGAAGAGCTGCATGAGGAAGATGTCGAAAGGGATGAGGATGATGAGGTCCTGGAAGGCAAAGACACCAGCGATGAGGCCATTGCAGTGGCCAGACGAGGCAGGTGTGCTTGTGAGGCCCTAATAGCCACAAGATTTGTGGAGGATGATGACGACATGCAGTGAGGACACTCCTGACTTCCTCACATTGTGTCTGACACCTGTCTGGCTGAAGGCACTGCACATATCCTCTGTGATCAGGCTCATGTAATGGAGATGCAGTGGAGACCCTAATAGTTACAAGATTCCAGGAGAATGATGATGACATGCAGTGAGGACACTCCATAGATCTTCACATAGCCTCTGTGAACATCTGACTCCTGTCTGGCAGAGGGCAGCTTGCTTGCTCTCTGTGGATAGGGTCATATCATGGAAACGCAGCAATGATACTTTAACAGCACCTGATCCTTTGGTAGTCTTCATCACCTGTCAGTTTCAGGACCACACCATCACCGGACACATAATGAAGAGATGGGGGCTAGCCCCATCTCAAAGGTGCTGAGAGCATACAGAGAGAATGAGAGAACTCTGTGATGATTTCCCATGACATTCCGGCAGCAATGATAAGCACCATCGAGGTGCAGGCCTCACTGATGTGTCGAGTGACTATGAAGCCAGGCAATCACTTTACTCTGAAGGTTACACACTGCACAGGGAAGAGGCCCTGGACTGAGACATCTGGCTTTACCTTGTGCCAAGGCTTCACATCTGAATGACATGAACACTGCTCATCAGAACAATGAGCCATAGACAAGAAGATATTCTTGGGAGTTTATTTGCAATCGTGCACATTATGTACAAGTTATTAACGCCCATGCCCACGCTGTGCAACTACATCTTCCTAACCTTCCTCACCTTTTCACTACTTCTCGGTGCTCTCCTAACATCCAGAGTGGAGGTGGAGGCAGCCTGCTGACTGCTATGCCCTGGTTGTGATGACTTTGGTGGGCATTATCTGGAGGGCTGAGAGCTAGAGGGTCCCTGCCTGCTTTTGCAGCCTGTTTTCATGGTACTGCAGTGTGGCAGTGGCATCCTCCTCAGCCTGCAGTACTGGAGCTGCGGGACTCACAGGAAGGGGGGGAATCGGTTGAGCCAGACACTCCTGAAGTCACCTGGGTGGATGACTCCGGGTTGTGCACCTGCTGATCCTCCTCCCTAATACTTCCCAAGGGCTGACTCCTTGAGAGGAAGGGGCAGCTGGAATGAGTTCCAGCCCCTCCAACCCCCTTGCATTGATAATGATGGATATCAGCAAGTGTCTCAGAGATGAAGTGCAGCTCCTGCAGCAGTGCAGGACTAATGCTCTGGACCAAGGACTCCATGGCGGCAGCCATCCTATGATGTTGAATTTGGTGTGTTGACATGTGGCGCTATCACCTCAGATTGAAGACTGACGGACTCCTCCATTGTGCCTTGCAATCTGAGGAGTGCAGCAGGCATCCCTTCCTGATGTTCCTGAGCTTGCCTTTGTAGCTCCAGCAACTGAGATAGAACCCAGTCTAGAGGCTCGTCATCTGACTCAGACTCAGCAGATTCCTTACCTTTAGCTGTCTTCTAAGTGCCGGAACCCTTGGATTTCCCTGTCCATCTACTGTGGATTAGGCAGTGCAATGTGCACACCAGATTGTGACCCTGAGGCTAATCTAGAACTAGGTCCCAACGAGGTGTGTGCCTCTGCACTGGTGGAGTGTATGGGTGAGCGCTGTGATGGGTCTTAAATGTCGGCTTCTGCAGATTTCTCTTCCGAGGTGTCCTTGGGGCCGGAGTCAAAGACCTGGCATGTAGCTGCCCTTGGCTGCTTCCCAGATGTGCCTGCGAGAGAAAAGAGAGATAATTAGTTCATGGCAGGAGACTGTGAAACAGGAGATATCACTCGTATGGGTGTCTGATGGATGTTGCAGTGCAGGATCCTTACTTGGTTGAGCACTGCCGACCTCACTGTGCAGGAATGGTCCACAACCTCGCCAGCCAGCTGGATGGCTTTGTTTTCAAAGGCCATGAGGAAGTTGATGTCAGGCATTCCTCCCCCAGTCTGGGATGTCTCCTTCTTCTTGTGGGCTAGCTTATCCTGCACAGAGACAGATGGAGAGAGTGTAAGCAAGATGCTTGCCAAGCCAGAAGAGATGGGTGCCTGTCATGTGTGGAGTGTGAGTGATGCTATAGATGGCATGAGGACATGATGGGCAGGGAGTTGAAGCGTTTGTGAGAGAATCAGTGGTGATATCCCTTGAGCTGGCAGTGAGTGTGGATGTGTGATGGGTTTGTGAGTGTGTGAGTTGAGAGTGATGAGAAGAATGACTTACCCTGGCGGAATGGAGGAGATCATTCATTCTCTTGTGGCACTGGGTATCTGTCCTCTTTTGAAGGGTGTTGGCACCCTCCACTGCCGCCACCACCTCCCATGCTGGATTGGCGAGCTTGCTGGCTGGTCTTCGCCCAGATCGGGGGTAGAGGATGTTATGGCAGGTTTTCACTAAAAAGCCTTAGAGAAGCGTCACTAAATTTGGGGGCTGCTGTCTTCTTTGCTTTTGGGGCCATCTGTCCCCTGGATCATTCCTCTGGTCTGTAGACATGAAGTAGGCTGTGCTCTGGTGCGCTTTAAATATGGCACCCGGAGCAAAGAAGCGCTCAGGTCATGGCATGGTGGGCAAATCCGAGCCCGCCCATCAACGATCCGCTGTGTTTCCAGTGAATGCATTTTTAATGAGGTGGGACTCACTGGGAGGTGTTGGACGAAATGATGCAAAAACCCGCCATTGCGGCCAACAGGAAAAGCATCTTTTTTCACGCCGGCCGCCACACTTATTGCAATTCAGGGAAAATTCCACCTTGAGACAATTATACTATGTAATTATATTGTTTTATTCTTCATCAGTATCTAACTTTTGTGTGAGTGATAATGTGGGCAAGTCGAGTGAGTGAGACATTGTGCTTTTTAAATCTCTGGGCAAGTGTGCGATAAAAAAAAACCTTTATTTTAAAACTCACAAAAAACTTGCTGATGGAATTATTTAAATTGGGACACTCACTCTGAGAGTAAGAAAATACACATCCATCACATACAAAACAAATCAAACATGGACAGTAGGAAAATGCATACATTCTGTTCAGGACAATGTCCTCTAAAACTGATCTAATATTAACTATTGATGACTGATCCAATTACTGAGAAAAACATTTTTCAAACCATCTACCTAATTATGACTATTTTGGTCAATGTTCATATAATCATAATAATGTGCAATAATAGCACCTTTATTTGCGTTACAACAATAGCTTCAAAACCAACTGCCCAGAAAAATATCCACACAATCTCAATTTCTATTACTGCAATCAATGTTTCTCAATGCCCACAATGGTAATGAATGAATATAAAATAGCAGCAGTGAGGCATGGACTCGAGAGAGCAAAAATCATACACATGACAGAAATGTGGCTGAGACGGTAAAACAATTGCTGAGAGAAAAAGATTATTTTCTTGTTGTTCAATCAGGGATATGAATCTCATACTGAGATGGGAATTGAAATGAATGACACCAGTCTAAACTCATATCCAATGCAATGTGAAGAGGGCAAAGCTATTTTGGGCCATTTTGTTGATGTATTAGACTTAAGTGTTGGTCTAACTAGAATTACTTTCCGTAACTCAAATGGTTTAAACATCGTCTCATGAAACATAAAAACTATTAAATGTAAAACTAAGCTAATGAATAAGGTCAATGCATGCATAGTCAGGGGAAAGTGGCAGTATAGACGGCTAGCTGGCTGCAAAACAGAATCAGAACCTAAGGGTAAAGGATAGCTAATCACAGTGACAGAAGATGGAAAGCGACTTTCCACAAAGATCAATGCCAGGTTCACTGTTGTTCACAATTTGTATTAATGGCTATGATGAAATCAAAAGTACAATTTCTAAACTTGCGGATGACACCAAATTTGATTGGGTTTGGGGGTGGGGGTGTATAGTCAATACTGAGGAAGAATGCAACAAATTACAGGGAAACATCAATAACCAGGCAGCTTGGACACTTAAGTGGCAAATGAATGTCAATGCAATTAGGTGTGAAATATTACATTTTGGTAAGAAAAATAAGGGGGTCACATATTACTTTGGAAATACAAATCTAAATGGGGCAGATGAACAAAGGAATCTCTAGAATACAATAACACAAATCACCAAAAGT
Organism: Carcharodon carcharias; assembly: GCF_017639515.1. Lineage (NCBI taxonomy): Eukaryota > Metazoa > Chordata > Chondrichthyes > Lamniformes > Lamnidae > Carcharodon > Carcharodon carcharias. Next base: position 113,636,267 of record NC_054479.1, on the reverse strand, counting down.
AGTGACTCAAATTAATAAAGGCTTACAAAAAAAAACACAAACCAAGCACTGAGATTTATTTCTGGAGGGATAGAATTGAAAAGTAGGGAAATTATGCTAATCTTGTATTGAATCATGTTTAGACCACCCTAGGAGTATTATAAAAAGGATGTAGTGGCACTGGAGAGGCACTTGTATAGGGCACAATTTCAGAGTTGCGGATGACACAAGTGTTGTAAATTGTAAGGAGGAGATTATTTAACTTCCAAAGGACATATGTAGGTTGGTGGAATGGACAGACAACTGGCAGATGAAATCCAATGCAGAGAAGTATAGTTGGATTTGGTAGGAAGAACAGGCAGAGGCCACAGAGAATAAAGGATACAATTCTGTAATGACTCGATGGAGCGGACAGGTTTTAACAAGAAACAGTTAAACTTTATTACTGAGAGCTTTTCAGGTGCTACATGCTCGAACAAGACTCTCATCAGGAATCTCCACCCCCACCCCACCCTCCCACCCCAACCAGATTGTCCGTGCTTAGGGTTCACTGGTCGGAGCCTTAACAGAACATCACGTGACTCCTGATAGACAGCAGGAGGGGCTACACCCTCAGCTACCACAAACACTAAAGGTGCTGCAGGAGCAGACCAATTGGGGATATAGGTGCACAAATCAGGTGGCAGAAGGAGAGTAGTAAATAAAGCATGCAGAATTCTAGGCTTCATAAATAGGGGCATCGAGTATAAAAGCAAGGGACATTATGATAAACCTGTATAAAATGATGGTTTGGCCTCAATGGTTCAGTTTTGGGCAGCACATTTCAGGAAGGATGTGAAAGTATTAGAGAGAGTTCAGAAAAAATCACGAAAATAGTTCCACGAATAAGGAACTTCAGTTACATGGATAGATTGGAGAAGCTGGTGCTGTTCTTGAAGAAGAGGTCGAGAGGGGATTTCATAAAGTATTCATAATCATGATGGATTGTAGAAAGGGAGAAACTGTTTCCTTTGATAGAAGGCTTGAGAACAAGAGGACACTGATACACAGATTGGCAAAAGAAGCAATGGGGGCATGAGGAAAAACGTTCTATGCAGTGAGTGGTTAGGACCTGGAATGCACTGGAATGTGGCAGAGGGAAATTCGATCATGGCTTTCAAAAGAGAATTGGAATATTATCAGAAGAGAAAAGCTTGCAGAGGGAAAAATGTGGAGGGGAGGTACTAGGTGAATTGCTCTTGTAGAGAGCCAGCACAGACACAATGGGCCAAATGATTTCCTCTGTACTGTAACTGTTTGATGATTCTATGTAAGGGAGCTGTTGATGTTACATTCAGTTTTAACAGAATTATGTTTTTATGTTCTTAAATTGTTGGGCTTGGGCAGTTATGTTATTGTAGAAAAATGGTAATGGCATTTAAGGTCACTTAAAGACTGTTCTGTTTACTGTAGATCTTCAGGAACTGATTATAATCAATAAATTTGCATTCCTTATTTTTGAGAACCGATGAAATATTTTTAAAATGTTCTTTATAAAATTCTAATAGATCATGATTATATCACACATACTGAGCTCTTCAAACCAACTCCACTAATTAACAGTAGCAGTATCCACATTTATTATATTGGTCCAAAGAAAAACAGCGATTTCATTGTTTTGGAATAAATTGTTTGTTATGAATATTGTGCAAGACATTTAGCTGAAACCTAAGCAGCCATTTTGACTAAACATGCTCTTTAGGTATTTTGTTTCGTTGCACAATGTTCTAGTCAATTAGCCCTCTATGGAAATGACAACCAAGAGCTCCATGAGTGGTTCAAGAAGATGGCTCACCACTACCTTCTCAAGGGTAATTAGGGTTGGGCTGAAAAAGCTGGTCTTGCCAACAATGTCCAAAGCCCATGAAACAATGAAAAAAATTAGGAGTAGGTAATAAATCCTGACGATGCCAGTGACACTTACATATCTTGAATGAATACAAAAAAATTAATATCCTAACAGCCCTCTACATAAAAATAAGTCTCCTAACTGTTCCTATTTTCTATTTTGATGATTATCTTAAATTTCTTTTAGCTAGCTACTTCTTACCTTTTACATTTTACCTCTTTATTATATGTGGTTTTCAATATTCATATTCTTTCAAATAAACTATTTTTATAATATTAAATAAAATGAAATAGTTTCAATATTACATTGTCACAATGACAGAAAATTTTGACTGAGTGAGAACTACCGATAGCTTCACCAGCTAACCAAAAACATATTGAACTGGTCAAGAAGGACCTGTTTTAGAAAAATACAAGAAAAGACATTGACCAAAGACGAGTCACCTGATGTCTTGTATTGTAAGTTGACCACTGTTCTGGAAAGTTCCGATATGGATTGCACTGCAGACCTGACCTGACATGTTGCATGGAATCTCACACCTGAAGGGTGTCAAGGTCCACTTCAGAAAGGAACTCTTGAAAGAAAGGCATTAAAAATGCAAAATGCTGGTCCTTGATCAACAGTAATTCTGTCAGGACATTGGGAACTGCTAACCAGCCATATACACCTAACAGACACTCAAAACCTCCTGTGGAGGATGAAATAACCCTAACTTCAGTTGATTTCTACTATCTTGAAATGTGCAAAAAGTTTCTGAGGTGAAAGATCCAAAATGTGATTACTTGTTCTACAATAATGACTGCAAGACATGTTAAGCAAATTCCTTTCTTGGAATATACAGACAGGATGTTTAAGAACTGGTTTTGCCAAGCCAGACACAGGGAGAAGTCATCGAAGACATCCGGAACATCTGCTGAAGGAAGCAATATGGAATCTCTCTCTCTCTAAGCTAAGACTGTCTCCAGCAAAGTTTAGTTACCTGAACTTCAATTCAACTCAAGGATTTTAAACAAAACCAGCTAACTTCAAACGGCCAACGCATTCAACAATCTATACCTCAGGGACAAGCAAAGGATTTAATTGTGTGGTCTTTTAACTTTTATTTGGACTTTAACTTTTCTTACTTCTGAGATCTGTGTGTGTGTGGTCGTGTCTTTTATTGGTTTTTCTTGTGTTTAATAACTAATAAACTTACTCTTTCTTTGACGCAAGAAAACCTGGCTCGATTGGCTCCTTATTAAAAAGTAAATGCATTCAGATTGGAAAAGGCATTTATGTGGAAAAGAAATGTTAAAACTCCTTTGTTGCAACCAACTGAAGGGGTTAAATAAAGGGGAGCCAGTTCACTCCTACTCACCCATTCGTAACAACATACACCCACAATTTCCAGGCTAAGCTGAGGTTCAGTGGGGATAGAGTTGCTGCTGTGACTGTGAATGTTTTTAGTCCTTATTTTCTCTCATTAATTTCACTTGCTCTCAGTTTTTGAAGAGAACCCTTTGAACCCTTTGTCCTACATGTTAAAAGAAGCTGTTTCACCTGGAGCAGTTACCCTGCAAGACATTGGAAAGTATCATATCATATTCCAGCCTGTTCCACTGAATGTGCCTTTCCTATTGTTTCAGTGAGTTGTCAAAATACTTTACATTCAAGGATTGAAGTGGTAAGGAGTTAAAAAAAATCAACAGCCTTGTGGGTGTTGAAATGTGAGGTAGCGAGATGAATGACTACAGTACAGGAATCATAATAAATATGTTAAGATGAAGCAGGATCTTAATAATAAGTGAAAACCTGTGAAAATGTTTGGCAGACAGATGATGTTTTATCGGGGTAGTTTTCTATGATTGATTGGCTGATGCCAAGATTATCCATTACAGCTCTTGTTGATCCAGTCAAATGGTGCACAGGCAGAAAAAGAAATGGGTGATGTTGATGTATAGACATTGTCACCGGCAAAGAAAATGCTCGAGGCATTTCCTGTAGGAGCTAAATCCTGTGGTTTGAGCAGAATTGACATGAACAGATGTTAGCACACGAAGAAGGCTGTACAGTTGGATTCTTCTGACTGATTTCACACAATTCAATAAAAGAAGAGAAAGAAAGGGTGTGGTTAATAGGTGCACTTTAGTTACATGCTAGTAAAGTCAATGGGCGAGAACTTGGGCTCTTTGGATTCCTTCTTTTTGAAGGGTGTTGCTCATGCCCTTGAAGCTCCAAAATAGTGTCTGCAAACTTGTGGGGTAAATTATGCTGGAAACCATAGTGGCAAGAGCATTAACATGCATGAGTGAATATCCGCCAGGAGTATGCAGAGCAGGCTAATCATGATGTCAATCAGTGTACCTTGCTAATTTGGCACCGATGGTGCAATTTTTGGAGCTCGACACTCCAGCTAATGCCCTCTCTTAACCTTGTGCAGCTGAACATCCTTTTAGCACCAGAAAGGAACTCCCCCCAATTCCCCCAAAACCCTCCTCTCACCAGTGCTATTTAAAGGGATCATCAACTACTTGAAGGCTAGGTTCTGGTTAATTTCTTCTGGTTGTTGCTTCAATTCCACAATATATGCTACTTTTTATAGTTGTTTTAAGGTGCCAAGTTTTATGAGGAGAGGTTTGGTAGCTGCTCAAGGAGTTTTTGTTGACTTCAACACTTCTGCACAAATCAGGATAAATCAGGATCTGCACAAATCAAAATACATCAACATCATCTAGTTCTTTTTTTTCTGCCTGTGCACCATTTGACTGGATCAACAAGAGCTGTAATGGATAAGCTTTGCATTACCAAATCAAACATAGAAATACCCCACGATAAAACATCATCTGTCTGCCAAACGTTTTCACAGGTTTCCACATTATTAAGCTTTTGCTTTATTTTAACATATTTCTAGACTTGGCTGTTCTAGTAGGCATTCCCCTTTGAATAGCATGATTTGGAGAATGAGCAGAGGTCAAACAGAGCAAGACAAGCTTCTGGAAGAGGGTGGAGGAGGAAGAGAGAGAGAGAGAGGGAAGAGATTTTGGCTGGAGACCATATTTTCCCAAGCCAGATGCTCATGTTCAGGGCCAATTCTCCTATCTAAATATCAGTGAAGAACAACAAGTGCAACATCTGTACTTTATCAAGGATACCCTCAATGAAAACTGTCATCTGCTTCAGCCACACTGCAACCTCAGAACACGGCAAGGACCACAATGCTAGTGTCTGAGAAGGTGATTGTGGTGATGAGCAATTATATGTCTGGCTTTTTCAAGGGTGGAGCTAAGGAAACTTGTAACAACTGAACAATCACTTATGTGTAAGATAGGTCACTACTCAATGAGCCCAAACTTTAGTTTGGTCTCTCTTGTCAGAGATCAGTGAGGGAGAGAGCTTGTGGTTTTGATAATATCACAGGCTTCCCCATTATGTAGTGTCATTGGTTGTACCGCATATCTCTTTGTGGGTGCTACATGTCCAATTTGATATATACCACAATAGAAATAGCAAGCCCTCGACATGTAGCTGATATGCAACCATATTCAGCGTACCATGCAGGTCAATGCCTGTTATCCTGACTGTGGTCATGATAGCTTCATTCTGTGGTAGTCTTCTGTGCCAACTGCATTTGAGTCATTAAAGAAAACCAAAGAAAACCAGGCTACTGAGAGGCGTATCTGTTTCAAAGGCTTGCTTAGAAAGCGTAAACAATAAACTTAAGCAGAATTTGAACATTCAACTTCATCAGTCACAATTACATATTCTAACTTGTAGTAATTTAACAATACATTCAGTTATATACAATGAGATAAAAGATTTGTTCAACAACTGAGAACAGTTCACTTCGTGACATAATCATTTTAGTATGATGGATGCTTTCTTTCATGAGTAATGAGTAGGATATCGTCTAACCTCATGTGAGGTCTCATTTAACTTGTTTTTCATCTGAGATGTTGATGTCGGAATCTGATTCAATACTCACAAATGGTATTTTTAACACTTTGAGGAATGACGTTTCATGTGATGATTAGCGAATCATGCTTAGCAGTGATCATTGATCCTTTTGTGTTGGTCACAACAAATTACAGGATGGCATAAGGGGTTGTTTGCTTTCTAACATGACCATTATGTTTCACAAGCACTTCATCTCCTGGCTTTAGCTGTGTAACTCTAAATTTCATGTTCCCATCTGCATTTTCTCTCATTCAATCCTTCTCTTCTCAATCACTTTTGTGTACATGTTGATCATTAGCTCCACAGGGTAACTCAGGAAGATGTGTGCACATAGAACATGCAAAGATGGATGTAGCTGGTAGCTTTCCAGTAGTCAAGTGAGGAGTCGCTCTGTAATTGAGAAAAAAGCAATGCAACTCCTGCTTCCATGACTTTCTTTTAATTCATTCATGGGATATGGGCTTCGCTGGCTAGGCCAGCATTTATTGTCCATCTCTAGCTGCCCTTGTGGAGGTGATTGAGAAGACATGTTCTCAGCTGTAACAGTACGTGTCACTTTTTTCAATGTACACTTCCCTGTGCACCAAGCATTGTATTCTTCTGAAAGCTGTCCCCACCAATGCACTTATCTGAGTCCATTGTAGCAGACCCCCTGTGCAGTTTGATCCTGCACTAGTACCTGTACTATTCTTGTCTCCTGTCCTGGCTGCAGCAAACTCTTGCCTGGTTTCTCACTACATGCAGACCCCACTTGTAACCTATTCTCTAAGATATGTACAGTGTCAGTATCTGGACTGAAATAAGTGATGGTGGTGCTGTATCTTTATCAGCACTTTCTTGTTAGTGTTCCTCTACTGCCAGGCATGTTACATCTCTTAGGTATCAGAAAGAAAAAGGCAGAAGGGTAAGGTTGTGTTGTGGGAATGGGAGAAAGAAAGAGGTGCATGCTTCCACCAACTGCAGCTTGTAAATCCGAAGAGAATGTGGGATGAGGGGGACTTGGGATGTGAGAAGGAGGATTTGGTTTGAGGCTATTACCATTTTCAATGGTTTCAGCCTCTTCACTGGTGATGGCCTCAGCAATGGGCATCCTAATAATGGCCAGCATTGTCTCCTCCATGTAGATTAGAATATGCAGGCATGCTCATTTCCCCAGCCCTATACCCTGGTTAGCTCCAGATGCCTCCAGATGTGCACCAACTTGTCATGCAAGGAAAAGGGAATTGTGCCAGGAAGTGTCATACAATCTGTTTGGCCGATGTGGCTGAATAGTTAGCAATGTGTGCAAGTTGTGAATTGTTGGTTTAAGGCTTGCAGCAGTGCTAAGCATGTAAGTGTGAGATGAATCATATAAATGTTAGATATGAGTCTTGATTGATAGAGATTTTTGGTAGATGATTGATAGAAGAGGGTTATTTGGACAGTGTCTGAAGCTAGTGATGCAGTGCTAGGATATGTAATGTGAATATGCATTCAATGACCTTGACCGCTCCTGCGAGGTCAATGAACTTTTTGCTCCACTGCACCCAGGTCACCAGGGCTTGGCTCCTGGCATTGATCTCCGTAGCTATCTGCTCCCACTGCCTTTTAGTCATATGTCTGGAGGGCCTTCTGATCTGCTGCATATACAGGACATTTATCCTCCTTTCTATCTCTTTCAGCAAAGCCTCCAGGCAACGTCTAAAAACCTAGAAGTCCACTCTTTGTTACGTTGTACCATTTTTCACTGTTTTCCAGGTCAGATTCACTTCCTGATGATGGCCAGCACCTGCTCCAGCCACGTTATATCTCCCTGTCCAGAGGCCCTGACCAGCTTTAGCTGGTGCTAGCAAGTTATGAATTTGGACTCTTTGCTGATGCATGCAGCCAATGAACAGCACAGTTAGTGCTGGCTGTATGCAGCAATCATTCAAATAAGCAGGCAGCATGATGTTGGCATACTTTCTGCATTGTATTGAATGGGTATGGATTAATCACATATCATGATCTCTGCACTCATTTCTGGGGTAATCCAATTTAGCTTACAATGCGTTTTGATCTGGGACAGGAACATAGGATTTAGGAGCAGGAGTAGGCCATTCAGTCCTTTGAGCCTGCTCTGTCATTTTTTAAGGTCACAGTTGATCTGACTGTCGTCTCAACTTCACTTTCCAACTGTTCTTCATTACCCTTGGCTCCCTTGTCTATCAAAAATCTAACTCAGCCTTGAATGCATTCAATGATCCAGCCTGCACTGCTCTCTGAGGAAGAGAATTCCACAGGCTAACATCCCTCTGAGAGAAAAAAAATTCATCTCTGTCTTAAAAGGGAGACCTCTTATCCTTAAACTGTGCCCCCTAGTTCTAGCCTCCTACACAAGAGGAAACATCCCCTCTATGTCCACCCCATTAAGTCTCCTCAGGATCTTCTTTGTTTCAATAAGATCATTCTTCTAAACTGCAATAGATATAGGCCTGACCCGTTCAAACTTTCTTCATAAGATAAGCCCCTCACCCCAGGAATGAGTCAAGTGAACCTCCTCTGAACTGTTTCTAACACAATTATATCCTTTTTCAAATAAGAAGATCAAAACTGTACACAGTATTCTAGATGTGGTCTCACCAAGGCCCTGTACAGCTGCTGTAAAATTTCCCTGTTTTTATATTCCATTCCCCTTGCAATAAACACCAACATTCCACTTGTCTTCCTAATCACTTGGTGTACCTGCATACTAACTTTTTGTGACTCATGTACCAGGATGCCCAGATCCCTCTATACCACTGTGTTCTGCAATCTCTCTCCATTTAAATAGTATACTGCTTTTCTATTCTTCTTGCCAAAGTGGACAAGCTCACATTTTCCCACATGAAACTCCATCTGCAAATAGTTGCCCACTCACTTAACCTATCTATTCTTTTGTAGACTCTTTACCTCCTCTTTGCTGCTCACTTTCCTATCTACCTTGGCATCATCGGCGAACATAGCTACGATACATTCAGATCCTTCAGCCAAGTCATTAATATAGATTGTAAATAGTTGAGGCCCTAGCACTGGTCCCTGTGGCAGTCCACTAGTTACAGCTTGCCAACATGAATAAGACCCATTTATCCTATTCTCCGCTTCTTGACAGCTAACCAATCCTTTATCCATGCTAATATGTTATCTCCTATGCCAAGAGCTTTTTTATTGTGTAGTAATGTTTGATGTGGTACTATATCAAATGCCTATTAGACATCCAAGTACACTACATTTACAGGTTCTCCATTATCCACCTTGCTAGTCATTTCCTCAAAGAACTCCAGTAAATTAGTCAAACATGATTTCCCTTTCACAAAACAATGCTGATTCTTCCTGAAACTATAATGATTTTCTAAGTATTCTGCTTGAACTTCCTTAATAATGGATTCTAGCAATTTCCCTATGACAGATGTTAGTCTAACTAGCCTATAGTTTCCTGCTTTCTGCCTCCCTCCTTCCTTGAATAAAGGTGTTCCACTTGTTATTTTCCAATCTGCTGAGACCCTTCTAGAATCCAAGGAATTTTGGAAGGTTACAACTAATGTCTCTACTGTCTCGACAGCCACTTCTACACAGAATCTATGTGGTGATTATATTTCTCATTTAAGGTTAAAACAAAATAAATAATGCTATTAGGCTATTAGTAAATATCTAATTGGGCAAGATTCATGTCAGTTTAATACAATGGCCTTAATAGATCATGTAACTTATGGCAGATGCAGTTTAAACTTTACCAAAACAATATATGACCTTGTGTTGGTGATTCCAAACATCTCTGCGGCAATTGCAACGTGAAGTTAACTATGTCAGGTCTTGTACTCATTTGAACAAAGTTGAGGATTACGCCAACATTTTGAGCGGCACTTGACATAAATTACATGAATTGCTTTTTAGGATATTCCTTTGCTTCGCTATGCTTTGTGTATCGCATGCAATTGCACCTAGAATACTAAGGAAGTCATGTTAAAGCTGCACATAGCTCTCGTTCAACCCCAATTACAGCAATGCATATGTTTCTTGGCATTGCACCTCAGGAAGCCTTGGAGGAGGAGCAGTGCAGATTCATCAGAATGATAGTGGGACTAAAAGGGTTAAATTATGAGGACAGATTGCATAACCTAGGCTTGTATTCCCTTGAGCACAGAAGATTAGAGGATGATCGTACTGACAGGTTTAAGATAATTGAAGGATATAACAGGGTGGATAAAATTTATTTTCTCTGGAGGGGGAGTCTAGAAGAGCGGTGCATAACATTAAAGTTAGAACTAGGCTGCTCAGGGGTGATGTCAGAAATTTGTTCACACAAAGTTAGTGAAAATCTGGAATGCTCTTCCCCCCAAAAAGTTGATGGGGCTAAATTTCCAAAATTTACAAATTGAGATTAATAAATCTTTGTTAAGCAAGGGTACTAAGAGCTGCGGAACCAAGGAGCATGGATGGGATTATGACACATAGCTCAGCCATGATCATATTGAATGGCGGAGCAGGCTGAAAGAGCTAAATGGCCTACTTCTGCTCTGATTTATTTTAATGTTCTTATGGTTGTACTTTAAGGTGAGCTGCTAGCAGGGGTTGGTGTCAACTAAAGCATTTTGAGGTTCTTACAATATTCTCCTGGGGCCTAATGTAAGCACCAGCTTGACAGAGCGCAAGGTCCCAATGTTAGAGGGAAATCTGTGATCTCTTAGAACAGAATTGCGGCATGGAGGAGTAAGAGAGTTAGGTAAAACTGAAATCATGATCCTGTGAGCAGAAGGAAAAATCATATTCAATGGTCAACAGCAAATAGATTTCAATGTTTTACCTGACCTCAAAAGAAAAGTAAAAACAAGCTTAACTTTTGGGCATCATCTGGTCGTGGACCGTTTCGGGCACTGTCTTCACTTGACAGGATTGTCACTGTGACTTCCTGCTCAGGCCATCAAGTTAAAATTGCAGTTGTGTCCCAATTTCATCAGCGGTACCTGACATGCATATGTCACAAGCAGAGTTTTATGCGTTTTCTTATGGTCTATGATAAATATCTTTTGCATGTGAGGTATGTGTATTTTTTTAACATCAGAGTGGTTGCCCCAATTTAAATAATCCCAACAGCAAGCCTTTTTGCCAAGTTTTAAATGAAAGAAGGTTACTTATTCATTCCACCATGGCAGATGGTGGAATTTATATTCATTAATAATCTAGAATTGAAAAGCTAGCCTCAGTAATGGTGACTATGGAACCATTGTTGATTGTTGTAAAAACTCATCTGGTTCGCTAATGTCCTTTAGGGAAGGAAATCTGCCATACTTCCTGGTCTGACCTACATTTGACTCCAGACCCACAGCAATGTAGTTGACTCTTAACTGTCTTCTTAGTAAGCTGCTTAATAAACCACTCATCTTAAGGGCAGTTAGGGATGGGTAACAAATGCTTGCCACTATGCAACACGCGCATCCCATGAAAGAATAAAATCATGACTCAGGGATTCGAAAGCACTTTTTGTAAAACATAAAATCTATAAGTTAATTGATTAAATAATGTTATTTAATGCAGAAATATTCAGGTTCCAAACTACTATGTCCAAAGTCATATAGATCAGAGGAATAACAATGTACATTTTACCTATGAAATGGATTATACACCTGCACAAATGGAAGCAACAATAACCACAATTTAGATAGCACCTTTAACCTTTTAATTAATTCATCTTAATTTAAATATAGTGATGCTATTAAGAACTTCTGTAGAACACAATATCTCTTTATGTTCCTGGAAGAATTGTTAGCAAAGTAATGCAAGTAATCATGCGGAAATAATGGTCAGAACAAGTATAAAAACAGCATGGAAATGACATAGTGATATGAACTTAATGAATTCAGGCATTCTGGATCTAAACTCGAAGATCAAGGTTTTATGGTTCTGGTGCTTGCTCAAAATGTGTCAGCTTTCACCCATGCATATTTATGCACACCAAACTCCAGGAGGGAGAAATAAGTTCATGTAATGCTGATTCCAATGGTGCTACACAGACTTACTCAATTCCCTCGGCATAGGCAGCACCACAGGCCACTGTGTTAAAAGAACAAAGCCATTGTTTTTGGCCCTGTCACAAACTCAGTGCTCTGGCCATCAATTCCATCCCCACTCCCCGGCCACTGCTTCAGGTTGAAACAGGCTGTTCGCAACCTCAGCACCCTATTCTATCCCCAGGCAAGGGTCTGATCCCTTAACCCCTGCATCACAAGGACCGCCTAATTCCATCTCCTTAACATCACTTTTCTCAACCCCTTTTTCTTCATGTCTTATTCCTATCCATGCCCTTGTCGCCTCTCCAATCCAATCCTTTCCCATCCTGCACCTTGTGGAACAGCACATTGAAAACATTGCTGCTGGTATCTTGTCTTGCAACAAGTTGTACTCACCCATTACTGCTGTTCTTGCTGACTTCCCAATGGCTCCAGGTCCCTCAATGCCTTAAATTTTAAATTCTCATTCTCATGTTTAAATCCTTTCATGCCCTTGACCCTTCCAGTTTCCAATAACCTCCTCCATGCTTACACCCCTCTTAAAGCACTTGGTTCCTTAAGCTTGGTCCCTTGTGAATCACCCTCCCCTCACTGCACCATTGATTTGCTTAAAGGGGTGCAATATTAATGTAATTTCTAGTTGTTGATGTGAAACCATTATTGTCCAATAGATGGTAGCAGCTGTTGTAAGATTTGAACCTCTTCACTGAGGGGGAAAAGTTGTTTTGGAACTTTTCAAAATTAGCATTCATACCTTAAAGAAGTGAGCGCTAAAGATTAATCAGCAGTATGATGAGCAGGTTTGCCTTTCCATTCAGTTGTCAAATTATATCAGTTGTCAGGATAATTGGCCTTTGAGTACTGTGCATTACTAAAGTGGCATTTTACCTGTCAGTTTAATTTAGTGTGAGTGGGTCATGCATAATTACAAGAGTTTTAAAATTGCATTTAACAACTCAAACGGCAAAAATGCATATTGCATGTATCATCATGTATAGAGTAGGGTGTCAGGGGAAAAGTGAGATTCTACAGCAAGACTATGCTTTTAACCATCATGTAGTGCAAAAAGGAATACTTAAACCTGTTGTCATTTGAAAAGTATCTCAGTGAAATTATAGCAAAGGCCTAACATGTTGTGAATAATCCAAAAAAACTAAAAGCCTTTGCTGTCGATACTACAGCATTACCTTTAATCCAGAACATTTTAGATGACTATTGATTCTCGTATTAGTTACAATCCAACAGAAATAGCTACTTAGCAACGTGAGAATACAAAATACAAATATATAACTATAAAATTTTATAGTGGGGGAGAGTTTGTGGAAGCAAAAAGGAATACATTTAGGGGAGGAAATTCACTGTCGTCGCACCATGCAACCTTAAATGATTTCAATGAAGAATGTAGGCCACACACACCTGCAATGCTGTCTGCCCCCAGGGAATCGATGCAAATCTGCATGGCATAACTTAAATGAATTTCTCCCCCATAAACTTTGAAACAGCCTCTATAAATTCCAAATGAACAGGCTAAAGACAGATTGAATAAGAATTGATGGTAATAAAGGGGAAATTTTAACTCCTCAGGCAGAGCATTGGAAGGTACATTAGGAAGCCTGGTTGATTTTAAGACAAGACAAGTTTTTGGGTGGGGGAGGGGTTCCTCTGATGTGGCTGTGGGGAGCCCAGGGTGGCGTTTACCTGATCTGTTTTTGCTTTTTCCACCTGCTCTCACAAAAGAGAGCTGCTTTACTTAGCTTGGAGGGATTTTGCTTCTGCTCACAACTTCTACTGAGTGGAGTGTAAAAATAGTATAAATGCTATTTCACCAGAGATAAATAGCAATCCTACCTGCCTGGATATAATATTAGCATGGGTCAGGTAAAGAGCATGATTTTAACCTACAGCCGGCTCATTTTCTACTGGGCAGAAGGAATTAAACATTCCCTTGTCACTTCTGAGGTAGCAGTGTTTTGGGAGAATTATAAGTGGGTATTCAGTAGAGTTGTGACTAGGGAAGTATTGGAGAAGTGGAACAAATTGTAGTTGTTAATGAATAGAATCAGTTTTGGTTACTTTCACAGACTTGACTAATCTATTTCAGTGTTGGCCACAACGATAACTAAAGTTTAGTATTAAACAACAAAATGGCACAGAAATTTACCAAGTTAAAATGCTGGCGTTGTAGAAATTTGTACATTAGTTACAAATGAAATTGAAAGCCCAAACCTTTCTAGTGAAACTATACTGGTGGCTTGGATGCCCTTATTCCTTTAAAACAATAGCAGAATTCGTAAACGGATGGACAGATTCAGTAAAATGCTCATTCCGCTTGTCACCATTTTACAAAATAAATGATAATGGAAAGAAACCTTTTTAAGGATATTCAAAAAAATTGAACTCAATGAACCGTTTTTCAGGCTGACACATATATAACTGCATATATACACAATGTGTATCAGAATGGTGGTCCTTCCTTGTCTTCATGTAGGCAATTAGGCGGAACTAGGAATTTCAGTTATCTATTTCTTTCTTTCAGGAAGTAAGTTATGTAAGAGAAGCAAATGCACAAACCCCTGAAATAAATTCAAGCACTCATTTGTCTTCTTTGCTGGCATTTTTTGTGTCTGCTTGTTGGTGTCAGCAGCTTAAAGTCAAAGGTTTTTAAGACTCCTTGATGAAGAAATGGGTTAATATACTCTGAAATGTGTCAGATCTGGCTCTGATAACCACAACGAATTTGCCTTTAATTAATTAAAGTAAATCTCTTATTCTATGTAGGAAGAGTCATCCAAGTCTCTTTTTACTTACATTGATGTTTGCAATCTTCCTTTTCCTCAAAGCTTCATTTGAGACAAAGTGAAAAGCTTTGTGCAATGATGCAAAGTATAATCCAGTGTAACAGTACTTTATTACACCTGTCTTCACTGATTGATGGATAATAATGTGACGAGTGATGTATTTTCAATCATCCTGAAGAAAGGTGATGCAGTGCGATGCCTTGAAAGTGTTTCAACAGATTGCCGAGATTTTTTTTATATACTTACCCAGGAAGAAGTGCACTGATAAAATCATTTAAAGTGTGACACTAATTTATTTGGAAGAATACCATTTTGTATTTGTATTGGCAGGTGAGTATAAAGGCAAACCATGCTAGAAGTATGAGTCAATCTGAATTTGGTCAGTCCTTCCAGCCTTGACCAACACTGAATTTCATGTTCAAATGAGATTGGAGCTTTATGAATCCAAAAATCAATGGGGTAGATTTGATGCGGTATTGCATGGCTGCAGCTGGAAGATTGCGGTGCAGCCATTGAACCAGCCTAAATAGAACATGGCCAACCTTGACAAATCTTCTGCAGTTGGCAGGAATTAAATAACCAGTGTGAATTTCCAGTGGGAACTTGCTGGGAACTTCCAGATTGAGTAGCAGAATACTGATACAGCTGCGGCTATTTAAAGTGTCACACTTGTCTTCAAAAGAGAAGTCTTTTGCCAAAGCCTGGTGGGAGTCAGTGGAATATATAAATGTGGCTTTGGGTACCCAGTGATGCCAATTTAAGAAGAAGCTTTCTACCTAAAATAATACTATCCATTAGTACCTTATACCAAGTAAATTAGCAATGCTGCTCCATGCAAACTATTTCTGCCCTTTAAATGATTACCACATAGTAATGGTCGATCGGTGAAACACTTGGAACCACTAATTTCAGGAATTGTGCCAGCAGGAGCTTGGCAGAGTGAAAATCCTAGCTGGCCAGAACTGAAGACATGGATTCCATTCCAAGTTGCAGGAATAGTTATTTGTGTGGTTGGGGCAAAGTATTGCATTGTGAAATTCGGCTATGTGGCACCCAGCTTTTCAGTGCCGTGGTTGCTGTTTTGACTCCAAAATGACATCTGCTGCATGTGTGGAAACACACCGGTGCTTGTAGTGCCAGACACCATTTTGGTGAGGACGTTAGCAGGTGGACAAGTAGCAGATGAAGTCGATGAACAGTAGGGTATACTTGCATTGGAGCCAGCAAACTAAGGTTCACTAAATTGGTATCTGGGATGAGGGGGCTGCCCTATGATGAGAGGCTGAGTAAATTGGACTTATATTCTCTGGAGTTTAGAAGAATGAGACGGAATTTCATTGAAACCTACAAAGTTCTCAAAGGGCTTAATAGGGTAGAAGCTGAGAGACTGTTTCTGCTGATTGGGAGTCTAAAACAGTCTCAGGATAAGGGGCTGATCATTTAGGACTTGGATTAGGAGAAATTTCTTCATTCAGATGGTTGCGAATCTTGGAATTCTCTATCCTGGAGGGTTGTGGATGCTCCATCATTGAATACACTTAAGGCTGGGATAGACAGATTTTTGGTCTCTCAGAGAATTAAGAGATATGTGCAGTGGACAGGAACATGGAGTTGAAGCCCAAGATCAACCATGATTGTGTTACATGGTGGATCAGGCTTGACGAGCCATATGGCCTCCTTCTGCTCCTATTTCTTGTGTTCTTGTGCCATGCACGTGAAGTCGAAGTAGGCACACCATGATGACAATCAGCATGCAACACTGATTTTATGCCAATGCTATAATTTTAGAGTTGACGTCCTCTCTTAACCTTGCACAACTGAACACACAGTAAGAGTCAGCCCTATTTATGGGAGGGTATTGGGGTGGGGTGGAGGGCAAGAGGGCGGTCATCAACCTCTTTCACCATTACTGGCACATTCTGCAATTGTATTGGATTTTGATGGTTCAAGTTCCAGAAGCCTACAGGAAGTGGTGTGGCATGTGCTGAAGGACTTTGTCTTGACTTGAAGGATTCTGCACGAAATGCTTGCCTTGAGTCATAAGCTATGGCACATTAAGGAGAATGAGCAGATGCGATGCAGAAAAAGACAGAAATAAAAACAGAAAATGCTGGAAAAGCTCAGCAGGTTTGGCAGTGTCTGTGCAGAAAGAAGTTAAGGAAGAGTTATACAGACTCAAAACATTAACTATCTTTCTCTCTCCATAGGTGCTGCCAGACCTGTTGAGTTCTTCCAGCATCTTCTGTTTTTATTTCAGATTTCCAGCCTTTGCAGTATTTTGCTTTTATTATAGCAGAGAAAGACAGAGCTGGAAGAGGGAGGAGGAGGGGGAGGACTTTCAGCTGGAGGCCATATTATATGAATATATGAACATACGAGTTAGGAACAGGGGTAGGCCATTTGGCCCCTCAAGCCTGCTCTACCATTCAATAAGATCATAGCTGATATGATTGTGACCTCAAATTTACATTTCCCCTACTCTTTGACTGCCTTGTTAGTCAAGAATGTATCTACCTCAGTCTTAAAAATATTCATTGACTCTGCCTCCACCACTCTCTGGGGAAGAGAGTTCCAAAGATTCATGACTCACTGACAGAAACAACATCTCATCTCCACCTTAAATAGGAGACCCTTTATTTTTAAACCATGTCCCCTAATTGTAGTCTCTCCCACAAGGAGAAACAACCTTTCAGCATCAACCCTGTCAAGTCCCCTCAGGGTCTAGGGTCTTATACGTTTCAATAAGATCCGCCCATGATGTTCAGGGAGCAATTCTCCCAGTTGAACCTCAGTGTGGAACAGTGCGTGCAATATCTCTGCTTCAATAAGGCAGGCTTGAAGGGGAGGACAAGTGTCGGGGCCGTGAGAGCTGGGTGCTGATGTTGCCAACTTATAGCAAGGGATGTGGGCTCAGTGGAGAACTGAAGGGAGGAGTGTAGCTCAAGACTGTGGTTTTTAGCCGTGCATTGGGCGGTATTCTTTTACTGTAAAATGTTTTTATTCCCATTATGCTTTTACCTTTATCTGATCTTTATCCTTCGGGCATAAGCCTTGCTGGGATGTCTGATTTGCTTGGGCAGTAGCACGGCCTCAACGCTGGGAGGACCCCACCCTGGGCTATGATGGCTTCTCTCGGCAGCTTGTTGAGCTCCTTGTCATTGATAATGGTGAGCTGTAGGCGGTGGAGGATGATGTGGGTCTTCTTGTTGTCCCCGGCCACATTTCCAGCCAGCTCCTGGATCTCAGTGATCAGGTGCTCAAGAACAACACCACATAGATGGGGGCTGTTGGGATGGGAATTCCAGGATTCAGACTCAGCAACAAAGAAGGAATGGCAAGTCTGAATGGTGTATGGCTTGGAGAGTGTGGGTAATCCCATGTACATGCTGCCCTTGTCCTTCTTGGTGGTGGAGGTCGCAGGTTTGGAAGGTGCTGTCTAGTCAGGGGGTGGGGAGGAGTGGTTGCTGATCCCCTGTGGATAGGGGGCATCTACCCTCCTCTCTAATTCCCCCATCAATACATCCAGCATAGCGTCAGAGAACCTTGGAGTATGCTGACTGCCCTGTGCACCATGATGATTTTCTTGTTGACACTCACTTCTCCAACCAGTTCCATTACCTGCTCCAGCCAGAACGCACCTTCCCTTTAAAAGATGCAGGCTGGCATTAAGCGGTACTGGCATTGCATGAACGTGGACACCTTTATTGAGGTGTGCGACCACTCAGCAGTGCAACTAGTGCTGGCTGCACACAGCTATCTTACAAAACAGCAGGCAGCATAAAATCTGTGTGCTGCCTGCTTTGGAAGCATCAGGAATGGATTAATTACTTATTGTGATACCAACGTCTGCTTTTGAGTTCTATCCAATCTTGTGACCTTGGTGTCTGAGCATCCACCCTGACATCAGCTCAGAAAACTAAAGTGTTGGCCTATTCTGAGAGCAGGTGCAAGGCTTGGGAAGGGCCCAAATAAGGGGTGGAACATTGTTGAGGCGTTGGGGTTCTTGCCTTTATGCTGGAGAGATGGCGTGAGACCCATGTTGCCTTTTTTCAGGAAGGCCTACTGAACCACAAGCCAATCAGGCAGTGGGGAAGCCGGCCTTCCCCTAGAATCAAAGCCCCAAGGGAGGAAGTCTCACCTAATGAGAGCTGCCAGTCAATCAGAGACAGGCAGCTCTTTAGCTCAGCAGTGTCACTGGGGAGGCTGTAAAAACACCTAATGAAATCCCTGGATCACGGAGCAACCCAGGCCACAGGTAAGGAATGTGGGGACCATGGTGGGGAGGGGTGTAGGGGCATCATCAGCAAAGGAAGGGGGACGGCACTCAACAGCTCCCCCTTCCCGACTTCAATATCGAGCCCCCGATCAGGCATTGAGTTTTTTAAATTCATTCTCAGGATGTGGGCTTCACTGGCTAGGACAGCATTTATTGCCCATCCCTAATTGCCCTTGAGATGGTGGTGGTGAGCTGCCTTCCTGAACCACTGCAGTCCATGTGGTGTAGGTACACCCACAGTGATGTTAAGGAGGGAGCTCCAGAATTTTGACCCAACGACAGTGAAGGAACGGCGATATATTTCCAAGTCAGGATGATAAGTGGCTTGGGGAGGAACTTCCAGGTGGAAGTGATCCCATCTATCTGCTGCCCTTGTCCTTCTAAATGGTAATGATCGTGGGTTTGGCAAGTGCTGTCGAAGGAGCCTTGGTGAGTTTCTGCAGTGCATCTTGTATATGGTATAAACTGCTGCCACTGTGCATTGGTGGTGGAGGGAGTGAATGTTTGTGGATGTGATACCAATCAAGAGGGCTGTTCTGTCCTGGATTGTATCGAGCTTCATCAGTGTCGTTGGAGCTGCACTCATCCAGAGTATTCCATCACACCTCTGACTTGTGCCTTGTAGGTGGTGGCCAGTTTTGGAGAGTCAAGAGGTGATTTCTCATTGCACGAATCCTAGCCTCTGACCTGTTATTGTTGCCATAGTATTTATATGGCTAGTCCGGTTCAGTTTCTGGTCAATGGTAACCCCAGGATGTTGATAGTGAAGCATTCAGTGATGGTAATGGAATTGAATGTCAAGCGACAATGTCTAGATTCTCTCTTGTTGGAGATGTTCATTGTCTGGTATTAGCACCTGTGTGGCATTAATGTTACTTGCCACCAGTCAGCTCAAGCCTGGATATTGTCCAGGTCTAGCTGCATTCCCACATGGGCTGCTTCAGTGTCTTAGGAATCACGAGTGGTGCTGAACATTGTGCAATCATCATCGAACATCCCCATTTCTGACCTTAGGATGGAAGGAAGGTCATTGATAAAGTAGCTAAAGATGGTTGGGCCTAGGACACTACCCTGAAGAACTCCTGCAATGATGTTCTGGAACTGAGATGATTGACCTCCAACAACTACAACCATCTTCCTTTGTGCTAGGTATGACTCCAACCAGCAAAGAGCTTTCCCCCTGATTCCCATTGATTCCAGTTTTGCTAGGGCTCCTTAGTGCCACACTCTGTCAAATGCTGCCCTGATGTCAAGGGCAGTCACTCTAACCTTGCCTCTGGAGTTCAGCTATCTTGTTCATATTTGAACCAAGGCACTAAGAGTGCCTTTGATTGAAGGACCCTGCCCCCACACCCCACCAGAGTTGACAAGGAGCCTGAAAAGGTTTATCTATTATGCACACAGCATGGTGACAGGCTCGCTGCAGCTGCATTGATACCAGCGCTAGTAGGATGAGGCCCTTAAGTGGTTATTAATTGGACATTTAAGGGCCTTAATTAGCGATGAGGCACCACGGGCCTTTCCACCCAGAACTTAATTTGTTGGAAATTGGTGGATTTCCATTGGATGCTGCCATCCAACCATAGTACCTGCCCTTCCTGCCTCCCACCAGCGAGAGCACAAGATTCCGACCAGGTTGTTATCCAATGCACCCAAGGAAGCTCTCTGGAGATATTTCTTAAAATAATTGATTTTCACGTGAATGGCTCACCTTTGGCTGCCAAAGTTTTGTGGTCTTTCTCTGCAGCTTCAGTGGACTCACCGGCCAGAATTTTTAGCTCGTCGGGCGGGTACGCGCCTGACCCAAATGAGCATAAAATGACGCACGATGATGGCAGGCGAGTATCCTAACGTCATTGCTCACTCGTGCGCTATTTCGGTCAGCGGGCAATTGCAGGTGTCAGCAGTGTGCCCACTGACAATTAAAAGGCCTATTAAGGCCATTAACAATGTAATTGAATTTAGTTTTTAGCTGCCTGTCCAGCCATACAGAGTCACATGAGGGGACATGTTTTTTAACACCCCAAAATTCTTTATTTTAATTTTTTTATATCTTCATCTCCCTGAGGCGTGAACTTGTGCTCTCACCCTCTTCCCCTTTCCCACACTCCAGCGTTGAGTGCTGAAGCATGTGTTTCATGCTGGGTGGGCCTTAATTGGCCCGCTAGCCTGACATCGCGGTCCGGCCCCAAGTGGGAGCGGCAGTCAGCTTCCCGACCGCTCCTACCCACCCCCTCCAAGGGCAAAATTCTGCCCACCAGCTCTCTACAGACAAGAGTTCCCTTTAGTACTGCACTGAAGCGACAGTCTAGCATATGCAGCCAAGTCTTCTGGAATAGGACTTGAAGGTGAAAGGTGGATAAAGTCAAATTAACATTTACTACTCTCTACTATATATGAAGTGACATAGAATCAATGAAGATTATAACATTATAGGTACAATAATATTTCAGTCAAGTTTCTGTAGTGTATCTTGATGATTTCTGTAGAATCAGAATGGCAAGGGTTAATTTCACTCCAGACTGAGTAATATTATGCAGTATAGTATCTAGAGAATGGGTAATTTAGGACAAAAGCATTGGCCTCATGGAATTCTGTATAATGGTTCATTATTTTCACTGTCATGAAGTTAAAATGGTAGATGTATGATTTATTGCAAAGTTTGATTGACAGACTGCAGAGTACTGCTTGTCTCTAGTTACTCACAAGAGAGGAACCAAGTATGTTTATTAAATCATTTTCAAATATTTATTCTGCAGGAGTGAATCCACAGTTTGCTGTCTCAGCTTCCTGAAGCCTGGTTTTATAGTCTAGTAATGGAATATGATCAATAAGCATGGCTATTCAATGTATATAAATAAGAATGTGATGATCTTACTCACATATCTCTTGTGGCACTGTTGGTGAGTTTTATTAGAACAGGTGTTATGCCAAGTAATATTACCAGTGTGACTGTGTTATCAGCATTAGGTGTGATTTGGAATCTGACTGGAATGGATGAGATCCCAGAGCCTAGTAATATTTTGAAGGAGTCTCACAGTCTGGGAGCATTAGGGTGTCAGGTTCTGCAAACTCGGGAGACAAGTCCTAGCTCTTGGGATCTCTGGATCATTCTTGCTATTTTAGGACTGTGGGGCAGTGCTTTCATTATAGAGGTTCTCTGATCATTTTTGAGATTCAAGGGGAAGAACAGAATTTAACAGGTTTGGGATTTAGCGGGGAGGGAGGTCCAGGAGAACAGGATACATACTGTCTGTGTCTCCCAGTGTTCGTGCCATTAGCTTCTCTAGATAATATTGTTCTCTATAAGCTGTGCGCAATCCTAAAACCTCCCTGCAGGCCATGCACAATTTGGCCCCTTTAAGTTAATGTGCTCTTGGGGCTGTGCAAAAAAATGTAATGGGATAGAACGTTGGGTAAATCAACAGCGAACCCCAATTAAAAATTAGAGGGAAAGTTGCCCGGTAAACTGAAATCCTTTTTACCCCCTTCTACCTTACACATCGTCAACCAGTCCCTATCTATGTTCTGGTCTTAAAGCTTTACAGAATATATAACTTTTTGCTTCTTAAAATCCATACATGCATGGGAAAAAAATGGACAGAAAAAGACTGGTTGATTCATCAAGTCTGTTTTCATGCAGTTAAGTTGCAACTAGCAGTGTATCCCTGCAGTGATTCCCATGTAATCTATTGGGAGAGCGAAGAAAACATATATATAAAACAAGCATTTCAGATCAAGTTAAGAAAAATAAATCCTGGGAAATTCCTCTCTGATCCTCGAGTTCCAGCAGATAACAATGACAATGAGGAACATGTCCAACATCCCACCTACCTTTTGCGCTTAGTAATATCAGCCTCCTCCAGGAGTTGGCCAGCATAACCTTGACCATTTGCAGTGAATCTGCGCCCAACACATAAGCAACTATTTTATTCCAAAGGGCAATGACCTTCTAGGAAAGAGAAACCTCCTGACATCTAACCTAGTAAAATGATTATAAACATGCATGCACCGTTGTTCTCCTTATTGAGGCTAACAAATGAATAACAGTCATATGGTGCCAGAGGGCACACTTTTTTTATATTTGTTCATGGGATGTGGGTGTCGCTGGCTAGGACAGCAATTACTGCCCATCCCTAACTGCCCTTGTTCAGAGGGCATTTAAGAGTCAACCACATTGCTGTGGGCCTGGATCACATGTAGGCCAGACCAAGTGAGGATGGTAGTTTTCCTTAACTAAGTGGACCAGATGGGGTTTTCCTGACAATCGGCAATGATTTCGTAGCCATCATCAGACGTTTAATTCCAGGTTTTTATTGAATTCAAATTTCACCATCTGCTTTGGTGGGATTCAAAGGCAGGCCCCCAGGGCATTACCCTGGGTGTCTGGAATACTAGCCCAGTGACAATACCACTACACCATCGCCTCCCCGCAATGTAACCATGACCCATGATATGTTAAGAACTGAAGAGATGGGAGGAGAAAGTTGATGAGAAAATCAAATGTACTTGATGAGCCAGGGTTGCTGTTATATAATTAGAAAAGAAACAAAGCTCTATGATATTGTATAGATTGACTTTAATAGTTGTTACAATTTTAGCTTTATATTGGGGTGGATTTTGCTTCAATCACAACAGGTGACAGAAACAATGGGTTGAATTTTAGCAATTCGGCCGACTGCTGGACATCGAAAGGAAATGCATACACGGGCAGGAAGTGGGTCTTTCCCATGACTTTTATGGGTGTCAGCCAATTAAGTGACTGCTGTTGGGGCTGCTATCCTATTCAGGACAGCAGCTCATCCCCAAGAGCTGCCAGCCCAATCAAAGGCCTGGCAGTTCAGCAGCATCAGCAGTGCCACCAGGAGCTGTGCTCAAGCAGGTAGGAGCTCTACAGCCTACAGAAGGTAGGGCAAAAAAAAATCTTTAAAAAAAAAGTTATTGGTGAGCGCTGGAGGGGAAGGCCCATTGGAGAAATCGCTTGGGGCTGCCGGGGCTCCTTCCCTGCTTGCAGCCCCCTCTCTGCTTAAAAACCACCAGCACCAATGCCCTCTGCCCCATCCTGCTGGGAAGTCACCTCCATTTAGCTGGTAGCCTCCTCATGTGGTGAGTGATCACTCCGCCATTGGCAAAAACACCAATGGCGCCATAAAATGACACCTAATTTATGAAAATTGGCTGCCTGCCTCCTTGAGGCAAGTATCCTGCCTGCTTCTGGTCTGGCACCAGTAAAATACTCTGACAGTGGGATAGGGTCATGGTACCGATCCAACATAACTCCCTATGATTTTACTGCCCCCCTCCCAGCCCCCCACCACCTTCCATCCTACATCCTGCTGGCTGGTAAAACTCAAGTCAATGTGCAGCTGGCTTTGTGGCTCTCCATGTTATGCATAAGTATTCCTATGTTTATTCTAGTTTTCTCCCATATTACTAATTTCAAATAAACTCTCAGTGCATAATTCTTACTCAGAGGGTATCTGACTGATTCAGGGGAAGGATACTTGCTGCCATAGTGCCAACATAAGGGACTAAGGCCTTTATTTAAATGGAGGGCATTCTTTCTTTGTTACGGGGTAACACTTACGACAAAGACTTCTTCAATTGTGTATTCCTTTTGAGCCTTCTCCTTTTGATTCCTATCTGTACTATTTGTAATTTTCATAGGGCAGAATTTTGCCCTCGTTGGGTAGGCACAGTGGACAGGCTCGGGAGCAGTCGCGAAGCAGACCACAACCCGCGATTGGGCCCCGACATGGATTTCACGCTGACTGGCCAATTAACGGCCAGCCAGCGTGAAATGCGCGCTGCAGCGCTGCCAGGGTGAAGGCGGCAGGAGCGCAAGTGCTGATGTTTGCGCAAGCATGCAGGTGCGTATAGTAAAAGCAGCCTAAGGCACAGAGCTGCCACAGGGAACTGAAGAATTTTATCAATATAAATAAAGAATTTTAAAATAGTGAAAACATGCCCCCTCTTGTGACTCTGTCACATGCGCAGGGACATGTAAAATATGAGTGTAAAAAGTTTTTACTTAATCACTGGACGAAACCTCATCCCACCCGTGGATGAGGTTTTGCCAAAAATGCAAAGGCCGCTTGGCCTTTTTGCCCGCCCGCCAATCGAACGGTTGGATAGGCAGCGAAAAATTCCAAACAATTAGTTGATTAAGGGGCTTAATAGCTGCTAAATTGTTTGTAGGCTGCTGCCGACTCCTGTGTGCGCCCGCCGACTGAATATTGTGCGAGTGCGCGATGACGTCAGTATGCTCACCCAGTGTCATCGTGCGTCATTTTATGCTTGTTTGGCTCGGGTGCGCGCCCACCCGGTGAGCACAACATTCTGCTCATAATTTTCTTTTGTATTACCTCTGTACACTCACCACATGCCTCTTGTTTCAGTCCTTTTTTGCTCTATCAACTGTTTTATTAAGAAACCCCTCAACTTTGACAAATCTTTTTATTCCTAGCCAGAATGTATTTAACCTGCACCATTTCCATCTCATATTTAAATGTTTTCCACTGCTAGGCTGTCGTTTAATGTGACAGTTTTTTTCCAACCAATCAATCTGGGCTAGGTCACCTTTCATGCCACTCAAACTAGTTACTTTCTAGTCCAACAGTTTTATCTTGGATTTCTCACTTTCTTTTTCTATTTTTAAAGTGAGTCTAAGTAGATAACAGTCACTATATCCCAAGTATTCTTTCACCTGCTCTGAGTCTATATGAAAAAAGCATGCTGATCACAACACCCTGTATCATTTAGACCACTTGTCACCACCACCAGCACAGGCACATCAATCAAAGGGAATTAGGTAGTGAGCTTAGAAGGGAGCACAAAGCTTAGCACTGAACATGAGTGAGGAGGAAGTGAAGGTACAGGAATCAGCAGGTCTGAGCGCCAACTTGCTTCCTTCTTCAAAACCTGGCATTCTGTCTGTTAATGGATTTGCTCAAGTAATGCTATTTGAACACAATCATATTCTGAAGTACAGGTCGAGCCTCCTTTATCTGTAAATCCGAAAACTGAACACATCCAAAAACTGCACATTTTTTGAACCTCATCGACATTTAGTGTGGGAAGTCTAGTTGTTTGTCTGCACTGTTTACCTTGTGATTTTTGTGGTGAACATGTCAAGAAGAAACTTATTACTGGTACCCTGTATCCAGTGATACATCTTACTTTACTAGCCATTTTATTTACCCAAGGGTTTCAGATAAAGGATACTTGACCTGTAACTTTCAAGATGTTCAACACAACATGGAAGGTGTGGCAATGACTATGGAAAAGTTCAGTATGGTTTAGATTTTTGCAAACTTGCCACAAGTCACCAAGTAGCCAAAGTAATTAACCTATTCCAGTTTCACAGTTCACCTGAGAACCAGCCTCTTAGATATTAAAATACAACCTGCTGTGAACCCTTCACTTTAAATCATTGAATCTATTTGAAAAACCACAAGCCTGCCACATGGGAGACTGGAAATTGTAAATCAGAGACCAAATTAATTGTAATCTGTAAAAGTGCACTATCTTCATCTGTATCCTGTGTGTGTGTGTATGTGTGTGTGTGTGTGTGTGTATGTGTGTGTGTGTGTGTGTGCACATGAGACCAAGTGTGTGACGTTGCATTAATACCAGGTAAATGTGTGAGAATAAATAACCTTCCTTACTTTTAAACTCACTAAAAGCTTGCTGCTAAATCAATTAATTAGAATACATACTCCAAGAGTAGAAAAAAAGCCACACCTCTTTTCCTACAAAACACATTGATTAAGGGAAAAAGTAAGAGCCAAATAAATTCCATGCGTGACAACAGTCATCAATGGACTAACAGAACTTTATTAATTTACTGATTCTTATATTGCGAACATTAGCTTTCCTACTGTTAAACCAGCTAAATCATTGACACAAAGACAAAAAAGACACATATAAGCACTGCCACATTATCTTCCATAAGAATAAGCCTCTTGTCAGGCTTGAAAAACAAATCTAATGTCTGAAATCATTTTACTGATGATGAACTGAAAACACTGCAAGAGATGCATTAGCAAAGGCAGGCAGAAAACTCATTTGGGACCAAAGACATTAATCAGACCCCCACATAAGTCTCACCCTTAGGCAATCTGTCAGAATGATGATGCCAATAATATAGAACATGATGAAAGTGGAGAACCTGAACAATGTGGCAGCAGAACTGTTACTTGTAGCAGTCAGGCCAATGGATGGTGGCAATTAGTTTTGCTATGTGTTATTATACTGGTGTTAAGCTAATTCTTTGGAGAAAATCCTTGCACTTAATAAATTGAATACCCACTTTAGTTAAGGTTTGGTGAATTGATTCTCATTACTTGTTAGAAAAGTTCAGAAACATTAAGTAAACCACACGCTACTATTGCTGAATCATTTCTATTCTGCCCAGTCGACACATTTGTAATTTGGTTTCCTCTGAATACTTAAGCAGACTGGAATCAATTCAGGAAATTTTAGTGGAGCTGATCTTTCAATCAAATTATCAGCAACATTCTTCTCTTTCACAGGAGGTCATTCATCTGAAAAACAGTCATGCAGTTACTTAAGAGATATAATACATTTTAGTCAAACGTCCTTTGCTGCCCTGAAAATACAGGGGAAAACCCAATAAGTTTATTTGCCCTTGAGATTGTTAGTATCCTTCTGGAACTCATACCTATGATGGGGATTTTTCTTAGCTTGTGATGCTTGGCTTTTACAAGCTACATTCCAAAAGTGTTAGATTTAGGTAAGGCAAATTATTTTGAAGTCATAATGCTTTAGAATACAAAATGACTACTGAATTTTTTTTAATGACCTGCATCCTTTTCTCAGTTCTTCATGAAGAAGGTGATCAACGGCTAGAACAGGTTGTCATGAAGAATGTTTGTAATCAGATCACTGAGGTTATTTAAGAAATGACTAGATGCTGGAATGGGAAGACAGTGGGGGTGGTGTTCTGGAAAGGTGAAACAAAAAGGTATGAAGAGCGTTTTACATCCCGGTCACTCTTCTATGTTAATTGTATAGTAATCGAATATTTAATTGTGTTCAGGTGGTGGGCGTTAACTGGGGATTCTCCTGTGCTCCTACACTGTACTCCTCACTAACGGAACCACAACAAATCCTATCTCATTGAAGACTGAGGCCACATAAGGCTGCGTTATTGCATCAACCCTCTTCTCTATTTTCGTCATTGCAATACTACACCTCAACTCCAGTAAATTATCCACAGGCATGGAAATAATCTACAGAACAGATCGGAAACTTTCACCCTGCAGCACCTTCAATTCAAAACTAAAACCATTCCAAACTCATAGAGCTTCACTATGCAGGTGACGCTTGTGTGTTTGCTCAATCAGAAAATGAGCTTCAGGTCATTGTCGATTCCTTCTCTGAAGCAAATGAGAAAATGGGCCTTTCACCAAACACTCAGAAAACTAAGGTCCTCTTCCAACCAGCTCCCACAACAAAACATCTCCTGTTGATTAAGATCAACAGTGAAATCCTGGAAAACGTGGACCATTTTCCATGTCTTGGGAGTCTCCACTTGACGAAAACAGACAGATATGACAAAATTCATCATCACCTCTAATGCATCAGCTCAGCCTTTGGCCAGCTGAGGAAAAGAGTATTGAGGATCGGGATCTCAAACCCGAGACTAGAGTCTTGGTTTTCTGAATGGCAGTAATCCAATGTTCCTATATGCTTCAGAGACCTACAGCAAGCACATCAAAGCACTGGAGTAGTACCACGAGTGGTGCCTTTACAATATCCTCCAAATCCAGTGGCAAGAAAAGTGATCCAACTGCAGCATTCTCTCCCAAGCCAACCTGCTCAGCATTGAGGAGCTAAGCACTCAAAACCACGCCAGCTGATGGGACATGTTGTCCTTCTGCCTGACACCAGACTCCCAAAGCAACTGCTCTACTGAGAACTTGGTCACGGCAGGTAACTCCCAGGAGGATAGTGGAAACGCTTTCGAGATGTCCTCAAAGCATCCCTGAACAGGTCAAACATACCCGGTGACTCATGAGAGACCCTGGTTTGTGACCAAAATAGAGAAGGTTCATTCAGGAAGGCACCAAACATATTAATAAATCTCACTGGGAACATGCAGAGATGAACTGAGGCATCAGAGAGAGCACAAAAACCTCCAAACAACCCATCTACCTAACCCTTCAAGCACCACCTTCCCCACATGTGGTAGAGTTTGTAGATGACGCATTGGATTGAACACACATTTCAGAACCGTCAAGTTGTAATGGAAGCAAGTCATCCTTGATCCTGAGGGATTCCCTAAGAAGGAGATTCCTATACATAGCAGTAGACTGAACAATGATTTTTGGGTTAAGAGGTGCACATATTAATCTGTACCTCTTTACTCACTTGTAGAAGCATTTATTTAAAGATTAGATTCAGTTCTATCCTTTACCACCTCTTTCCAGAATAGAACATTCTTACCTAAAAACTTGAATAGACATTAGCATTCCTGATTATTTGCACAACAGTGGAACCATCACTTACATGAATGAGATTAATTTGAATTATGCATCACTAGAGAAGGTACTTTGAAAATTAAATAACCAAGTTGAAGTACAGTTGATGAGACAAAATGTAGAAAATGTTAATTAAAAAATCTAATCGAGAAGCATGAGAAATTTATAGAGTACCAAAAACCATTAATTTAATCATTCTGAGACACTGTTTTTGCCACAGTTGATGATTTCTGATGGCATCTTTTACATTTATTTATTTATTAATTATTTATTTTATTTATTTTTAAGGCAGGGATAGATATATGTTTGACTAACAAGGGCATCCAAAGGTATTGGAGGTAGGCAGGAATGGCCACAATCAAGTCAGCCATGATCTTATTGAATGACCAAGCAGGATCGAGGAACCAAATAGCCTACTCTCTCCTGATTCATATGTACCTTGTCAGATTGTAAAACTTACGTAGGCTATATTTTTCTCTGTAGATTAATAGTGATACTTCCTTGGCATTCCTTCCAGGGCCATATGAGGATATATACTTGATGGAGAAAAAAAAACACATCTTTTTAGAGATCACGATTTTATGATTTTGGCTCACTTTCACTGCTATAAGGGAAGCTGAGCGAGTAATCTGGCCTTCATGCAAATTTTTGAAACTGATGTCATGAACACTGAGAAATAGATTCTTTTGAGAACAAATCGTTATTTTGTTAGGTGTGCAATTACTAAATATTATGGATTTCGAGTTTAATCAAATGTACAAGCCCACTGAAAAGGCAAAGCCTGCAGAGCAGGCCGAGGGGCCTAATGGCCTCATCTTGCTTGTATGTTCCTTTCTCAATAGCTAAACGGATTAACACAGTGAGGGACAGAGCTAAACAGGCTAGGACGGGCCTAGTTTAAATCCTAATCTGTGCTGTGTTAGTGGACATTGCAGGGACATAACTCTTACCTAAAAGAATTCTGTGGATTATACTGCATCTCACGTGGCTATTTCAGAGTTGTAACAAGTTGCGACAATGACAATAGTATACATTTTTACAAACTTATTATTTTATCTCACAGTTGAAATTTATCAAATCTTTGAAGAGGGAAACACCTTAGAACCACTTTTGCCATTTTAAACCTGAAAACAGCAGTCTTAATGTAAGGTCGGAATTGAATAAATTTGAATAGGAAAACTGATTGACACGATGATAAAATAAATAAAATTTCCTTGGTTGCTATCAGGTTCATCCAAGAGTAAATCAAACATGTACAGAGCTCTAGATTGCATTTGACAACCTTAATCTTTTTAAATAACATCTCCCATGGGCATAGGAGTGTGGAAACACAACCCTCCTACACGGATAGATAATTCTGTTGGTGGCTGGGCTTTCATTTGGACCATCTGGATTTGGATCACAAGTTTAACAACTATTCCAATTCAGCTATTTTCTACAGCTCTTATGCTGATCTTTGCCAGCAATTGGAGCACTCCATTTTGGAGGTGGAATATAAATTGGTAGGGAGGGTTATTCTGCACCTGCATAAGCCTAGAGTGATCGACTAAATTCACTTCCTGTCACCCAATGCTTTCCACCTTTGGCAGCAAGCATGAGGGATTATTGGCTCAGACCAGCTTTTATTTTTGGCTGAGGGAGGGAGTATAGATATTGGAAGACTACAAAAAGGAATGAAATGGTAGTCCAATGACTGCTAAAATGAAAAATGTATCTCACAATACAGATTTGGGTCTCGTGTAGTAGTAACAGTGAAGCGTAAACAGGTGGATTCTTTTGAATTAGGCTGTCTACCAGAAGGAACTGGAACTGTTACAGATCAGACTTAGCAGAAAGTATTGTACCACACAGGAATAACACAGTAAGCTCCCTTTAAAGAATCAAAGGTTATTCTGATTAATTTTATCTATCGACCAGAAGTGGCTGAATGATTGGATCGTAAAGATAACAAATTAGAATAAAAATTGTAACAGCAATGAAAGCAGGACTTTGTTATACTTCCAATTGGGAAAATATCTGTGTTACATTTATTATATTTGACATTAGATCGATGGAGTGATGTGAATTGAAAAATGGGCTTAAGTTGGCCATATCTTTAAAATAACACTTTTGGCTATGTGATTCAGCATTTGCAAATATGCAAATCTGTCTGGAGATTATCTATGATTTCTATGAGACACAAGGAGACTTTCTGTGAGAGCAGGCAGGATTTTTGAGAACTAAACTATTATGGGAATTTTCCAGACCACTCCAATCCATGCGGTGGATTTAATTGTGGGCAGGGGGGAAAAGTGAAGTTGAAAAATCAACTTCCCACTAGTGTTAAACGAGGGCAGGATCTTCTGCTGTTGCCCGCCATTGTGGGTCGCAATTCCCGGCAGAGGCTGGCATGAAACCGATTTGCCTCCCATTAACAGGTTACAGCCGAAGGCCCGAATGGAATTGCCCCCAGCCTGATCATCTGCATCGCCAGCGGGAAATCATGCCAATCCAGAACATGTCTGGACTGACGTGGTGTGTATATGTTGGCACTTACCTGAAGAAAGCCTGGGCCAGCTCGTGGGGATGAGGTTAAGATGGATGCCTCAAGAAACCGGTCACTGGGACACCATATGCAGTACTACGTCGGTGGAGCATCAAGTATGTGGATCTTCTCTGCACAGCAGCATCCAGGAGGTGGCTGTTCTTGGGGCAGCAACTTCACTCAGGGCTCAGAGCTTCAACCAACAACTTCATTCAGGGTTCGGATCTTTGAGCTACAGATGGAAGGCTGCAGGACGTATTGGTGGGAGCTGAGGGTCTGTGTTTGGGGGTCCAGCGTGTGTATAGAATAAAAGGGGAGGAGAAAAATGAAGAGGTAAGTTGGGTGTGGAGGTCTAGAGCGGGGCCGGGGGTGGTTCGTGCTGGTAGGGGGAAAACAGAGATTCTTCGGGGGTCATGGGATGGTTGAGCTGGTATGGAGCAGGATGGTGGGAGGAGCTGTGCTGGAGTGCAGGTGGGTGGGTTTGCGCAGGTGTGAAGGGGCATGGGGGGGTGGTATATAGGTGTGGACGGGGGGGGGAATAGAGGGGAAGGGGTTCAGAGGGAGGGGCAGTGTAGTCAAATGGAGGATTCCTTGGGGGAGAAAAGATATTAGATGCAACATCAAATGTTACTAGCACCATGGCTGCTCATAACAAATGCAGAGCCTCGTGGTGAAGATTTCGAGACGCTGCATGGGAGTTGGGTCATCAGGGGTGGGCGGAGATGCAGGTTAGCTCAACTGGACAACTGAAGGGGAACCCCAGCGTGTAGTATTTACAATACTCGGGCCCTGGGACAGATGGGGGTGTGAAGGGCAAAGGCTCAGCGTGCGCACGAAACTTCTTGCACCAGGCTCACAAGGGCCTGGAAAAGACTTTTGCCTCCCTGCGCATGCCTGATTCCAGGGGACATGGAGTGTCCCTCAGAAGATGTTGGAGGGGGTGGGGGTGGCTAGGCACAGGCTTAAGGGCTTTCACAAATAAACCACATCAGACATGATTAAAGTGCAAGTGAACTATATTTACAGAAGTGTGATATGTGTAACAATCATAGCATATCCGTGCGACCACTTGTGAATTCAGAACTTCTTAATTTTTCTTTCCCTAACACTTCTTCTAAGTGCTCCCCCGACATCCACAGCAGGGGTGGAGATAATCTGCTGACAAGTTGACTCTGTTGCTGTGGATGGCCTTGGTGGCCGTCCTCTGGAGACCTGAGGCCTGGAGGGCGCCCTTGGAAGGAAAAAACAGTTTGGACCATGACTCTTATTTCCCAGTTTTTACTGCTGTTCCAGTTTAAGGTATACAAGACCAGTTTGGACCAGTATTTTTATTTCCTAGTTTTTACTGTTTTTCCCTTCTGGGATACTTTGGCTGTCCTGCTGTGGGGCACGTGCTCCCTCTGCAGAGACAAAGGAAAAAGCTGAAAGGGTCATAGGCAAAGGGGATTCTGAAGGAGCAGACACCCTCGGATTCCTGAGTGGAGTTCTTAGGGGTGTCCAGCTGCTCCTCCTCCTCCCTTTGGGTGCTGGAAGGTTCCTGACTCACTCTTTGAGGGGAAGGGGCACCTA
Source organism: Carcharodon carcharias (assembly GCF_017639515.1). Lineage (NCBI taxonomy): Eukaryota > Metazoa > Chordata > Chondrichthyes > Lamniformes > Lamnidae > Carcharodon > Carcharodon carcharias. Next base: position 113,602,790 of record NC_054479.1, on the reverse strand, counting down.
GAGGGAGGTTGAGGTATCCCATCCCCCTCTCGCGTAGCCACTGAAGCTCACCCTGGGCTACAGCGATGAAGTGCAGGTCCGCGTGCATCTCTGGCAGAATCTGCTGGACCTGGTTCTCCACGGAGACTGCCACCTTCCCCATGGAGACCTCCATGTGTGCGCAGGTCGGCAGCACGTCATCGCCCAGCAGGCCAATGTACTCCTCCGCTGTTAAGGGCCTCCGGCATCTCTGCCTGACTTTCGTCTGTCTCTTGCCACCTCCCCAGCATCTCTTGGAAGGCCGGTTCCAGAGGCCCATCATTGGGCGCAAACATCGCAGATGAAACTTCCCCAGCACTCCTCCAAGTGCCGGTGAGCTTGGCTGACCCTGCCTCCTCCTGCTGCGGACTTGTGTCCGGGCAGTGAGCACCAGATTGTGAGACCCTTCCTAAACTAGAACTAATACCCACTGAGGTGTGTGTCTCTGGGCTGGTGGAGGGTGCAGGTGTCTGCTGTGATGTCTTTACAGGCGTATTTTCTTCATCCGCGATGTCCTCACTCTTTTCCGGGCTTGTGTAGATGCTGGACAGGGCTTCCTCACTTTCAGGCCTTGCCCTCTTCCTGGTAGCACCTGTAAGTGAGAGAGGAGAGTGTGAGTGACTGAATGAGCTGCTTCCGACATGGAGGAACGCTTGACCCTTAGGCTTCTAAGGCATGCATGGATCCTTACTGAATGGAGGCTGCAAGCCAATCTCTCCATCTTCAATGGGTCTGTCCTGCTCCATGCCTCCCCAAAGTCAGTCAATTCTTTTAAGTGTGGCCGATCATTTCCTGTCTTCCCCTAGCTCTCCAATTATGGCTTAACTCCTGCGTAAAGAAGATGGGGTTGACAGCAATTGAGGGTTTCAGGTATCTTTCCCATGTTTCAGCCTTACAAATAACCAACTGGATTGTATGTATGCCATGTGATTGATGCACTGCAGATTGCCCAGAACAGCTCTGGGGCAGTACCTTCTAGAGCAGTGAACCCATGCAGATATAATGATAAAGCTCAGAGAGGCATGTCTTTGTGGTGCTTGCTGGAGCTTTCAACTCCTGAACCCCTTTCCCCCCATCTCCCCCTCCCAGACAGCATGTGGGCTCCCTGTGTGGAAGGGTGAGAAACTCACAGTAGCCTATCCACCTGCAGAGTAGATGAACTGCAATGGGCTATGAGGCATCACTTTATCATGTTGCCACTGAGGCCCATCTCTGCTGTACCATTCAGTGAGGTGAGTGTGAGCAGTCGAGGGCTCACTTACCCTGGCGGCATGGATGAGGTCATTCATCCTTTCTGCTGGAGGTCTTGGGCACTGACTGCCCTGGAGACTTCCTCCCATGAAGGGTTCGTCTCCCTGCTCGGCCTCTTCCTCCTATCTTGTGGATAAAGGAAGTCCTTCCTCATCCCTAGCTAGTCAAACAAAATCGCTGAACTTGGGCACCAGAGTTCCCTTTCCTCTTCTGGCCATCTCCTCCCTCAGCATTGCGTAGGTTGCTGCCCAGGCACCTTTAAATATGGCGCCCAGATCTGAAAGCCACCTCGACACACGATACATCGGGAAACCCCGACTGCATAATTAAAGAGGCCAGGGTCGTGTGATACCTCACGAATTGCTGCAGCCTCCACAGTGGGAAATACTCTGCATTCCCACCCCCGCCACAGGATTTAGATGCGGAAGTAGAAATTCTGCTCTAAAGCTTGGCTGAGAGGATAACGGAGTTGTGCTCCCTGAAAGGATAATGGATATTAGGGTCAAGACTTTCTGCTTTGAGTGCAATTAGCAATCAGGGCACAAATTGTGCTAGCTTTGCAAAATGTATTTTTCAAGTTTTGCCTCAAACTTATATGCATATCGCCAAATGTAAGATCTTCCTTGAACCAGTGCAATCAGGCAGCATATTACAATGTATTTTTTTTAAAGCTGTATATTATCTGAGAGTGATAATCTGGTGCAGTTTTATTAATGCAGCTGAAAATGGACTTATCACAAACGAAAGCACTTTTAATCAGACTGCCTTGTCCACCACCTGTGAGTAACCTGATTTTAAATAACAAAAATAAAATTTACAAAATAACTTAACCGAACCATTTACTGATTACATTGATGTGCACTCATCAAATTTTCCGTAAATTAAAAAATACTACAAGGCCTATTTGTGCCCTTGCACCAAAAAAAAATCCGCTTGATTTTAAGATTCTCTTCAAAGGCTTGAAAATGGCAACAATTAGCAGGAAACTTGCCAGAGTGATTAATTTGATCTGGAGTTCTGGCTGGGTGAGCTGAATTTACAGTGAGAAGTTTTTGAAGCTAGCATAAAAGAGTGGAAAAATTCATTTGTCATTTGCGTTTGAATTTCTAAAATCTTTTGCACTGGTTTGGTTGGTTTTGGTTGAGTTATTCTGAAAATGCTAGCAGGACCTTTTAGTTTTAGACTCAGCTCAGAAAATAGGACCAAATCTTCCATAGAGCGACAATACCATCGGATCGCCGTTCCACTCCATTTTACTTACTTTAGCTGGAGCTGCACATTTCTCGGTCAGACTTCTGACCCGGGCCTGCTGAAAAACATGCAGTGTAACTGCTCCTGGAGGCTTTCAATGCACTGTAGATTCGTCAGGTAAAGTGAAGCCATGCCCCTTTTCATGGCACTAGCTACCATAAACTGGTAAGCTGATATGCCTGAGCCACTTTGACAAACTAGGAGAGAGAAGGTAAATGTGTAAGAGATGGGGGTGAGGAGGTAGGATGGGTTGGGGAGGTAGTTGGGATGTCACAGGGCATAGGTGGGTGTGGGTGTGTGTAGTAATTATGGTTTGATTTAGTGTATAAAATACCTTTAAGAATAATAATTGTTAAAGAAGATCACATATCTGTAGTAACCAATAGGAGAGTAGTGCGGGCTACCTCAGCAGTCAGTGTAGAGTTAGAGTTGGAGTTGAAAGCACACATGTAGTTGCTGCTGAGTATATTGTAAATAAACTTAATACTTGCACCTAAAAAGTGTCTGCAAATCAACTCTATCATAAATAGCACAACTCAGCCACCCTACAACAAACTGGTGACAAGGATAAAACAGGATTGCACAGAAGAAATCAAGTTAGAAAGAAATTGGCACTGTACCTCACCCTGTGATTATAAGTAATAAGCTCTGTTAGAATTGAAGAAGTTATTCCCTCTCAAAATGCCACAATTTGGGAGAATTGACCCTTTTGAACCTGCCACAGACAATTGGTCTCAATATATAGAACACCTGACGCTTTTTTTTAAGCAAACAAGATTACTGGGGAAGAAAAGAGGCCAACAATGCTCTTGAGTACTTGTGGGAGCAAAACCTACAGTCTGATATGAAGTTTGATGGAACCCAATGCCCCAGATTCAAAAAATTTTGATGAATTGGTGGACCTTGTGAAGGGTCATTTTCAAACCAAGCACTCAGTCACAATGCAGAGGTTCAGGTTTAATTTGCGAAATAGAGCCCCAGGTGATACAATTGCATACTACGTGGAAACTTTGGAGCAGCTAATGAAACATTGTAAGTTTGGTATGAGTCTGAACGACATGCTCAGAGATTGTTTAGTATGTGGTGTGAAAGAGGACATTATACAGAAAAGATTATTGTCCAAAGTAAATCTGGATTTCAAGAAGGTGCTAGAGAAAGCACTGCCCATGGAAAGAGATGTAAGAGATTCAAAATCAATACAAGGTGCGCAAAATGGCGCTGTCCTCCATATTGGGTGGGAAACCTCAACCGAAAAAGATGCGAAAAAGCGAGACTCCACCAAGAAGCTAGCTGAAGAATAAAGAAAAATAACTTAGCAGTGAAATTGAAGAATAATTTTAATAGAGGTAGAAACAGTCAGTCTTTTAGGGATTGGCAATTTAAAAAAATCGAATGCTATTATTGTCGCAGTAATGGACATACTGTAAGGCATTGCAAGGAAAGATTCAAGCAGGCTCATGAACAAAAGAAGCCCAAAAAAATCTACAATGCAGAAGAGCGTGAGACAAATTCAGACATTTACTCATTGTTTAATCTGAAAGTTGAAAAGACAGAACCAATATATGTCACAGTGAAAGTAAACGGCAAACCTGTTAGAATGGAAGTGGATACGGGAGCTCCCACTACAGTCTTTGGGGAACATACCTTCAAATATCTGAATCATGATGAACATCAATTAAGTTTAGAAGAAACAGCAGCCAAGCTAAAAACATATACGGGTGAAGACATTCAAGCAAAGGACATAAGCAGAGTAACTGTCCATTATGGAAGCCAATCGGCAAAGCTACCCTTGATGTTGGTAGCAAGTGAAGGGCCAAGCCTCCTGTGGAAAATTGGTTAAAGGAGATCAAGTTAGATTGGGCTGAAATTTTCCAGCTGAGAGCAAGTGGGCTACCAAAGCTACTTAGAAAGTACGCCACCATCTTTAAAGGACAAACTGAGGAAAATTCAGGGCCTGCAGGCCAAAAGGCATGTGGATCTGGAAGCAATCTCTTGCTTCATGAAGCGAGACCGTTACCATATATCTTGTGAGAAAAAGTCGACATTGAACTGAACAGACTAGAGAAACTGGGCGTTACACAAACTGTTCAGTTCTCAGAATGGGCAGCACCCAAAGGTCCCGTCCTTAAACTCTACCAAAACATCTGAATTTGTGGAGACTACAAACTAATGGTTAATAAAGTAGCTAAGCTAGACAGGCACCCCATTCCAAAAATCAAAGACCTGTATGCCATGCTGGGAGGAGGAACAACGTACACAAAACTTGACATGAGTCACACTTATCAACAACTAGATTTGGATAATGCCACCGGAAATTTGTCACAATTAATACCCACAAAGGGTTGTACCAATATACAAGGTTGCCTTTCAGAGTCTCCTCTGTTTGTGCCATCTTTCAGAGAACAAAGGAAAGCTTACTGCAGGGGTTCCCCAGGTCGTAGTCTATTTAGACAAAGTATTGGTGACAGGGTTCACCGAAAAAGAGCATTTGGCAAACCTAGAAGTCTTAAAATGTTTCTTGCAAGCTGGAGTGCATTTAAAAAAAGAAAAGTGCTCATTCCAGGTGAGGGAGGTAATCTATTTGGGTCATCTGGTAGATCCACTCTGTTGAGGAGAAAGTGAGAGCCATAAGAGAGGCACCTGTGGCAAAGAATGCCTCAGAGCTCAAATCATTCCTAGGAATGATCAACTATTATGGGCGGTTCTTATCCAGTTTATCTGCATTGCTGGCCCCCTGCATTCCCTACTCAAAAAGAAACAACATTGGTCTGGGAGGCGCCCCAGAAAGAAGCTTTCATCAAGGTGAAACAATTGTTGTACTTGTCCAATCTATTAGTGCATTATGACCAGACGAAAGAATTGGTGCTGACATGTAATGCATCTCCCTACTGAGTGGAAGCAGTGCTCTCTCATCGGATGGACGATGGCATGGAATGACCAATAGATTACGTATCAAGCATGCTCACCACAGTGGAAAAGGGATATCCACAGATAGAAAAAGAAGGCCTGTCCATCATCTTTGGTGTCAAGAAATTTCACCAATACGTACACGGCCGCCATTTCACAATAGTCTCAGACCACAAACTGTTGCTAAGATTGTTTAGTGAAGACAAGGCTATACTACCCATAGCCTCAGCAAGAATACAATGATTGGCTTTAATTCTGGCAGCATACGAATACACTTTCGTACATAGGGTGGCAATCAAATCGCAAATTTACAAGAAAACGATAAGCATGTCCCAGTTCCACAGGAACTTGTTTTACTTTCAATTTTTTAAAATTCCTCTCTGGTATGTTCTCAACAGGTTAGAAACTGGACAAGTTGGGAAACAGTCCTATCTCAAGTACATGAAGAAGTGCTACGTGGTTGGTCACAGGACCCTGTACCTGACGAAATGAAACTGTACTTCAACAGAAGACATGAAATAACCAGCCAGGATGGCATCTTATTGTGGGGAGCATGAGTGATAGTTCCTCAAATGTGAAGGGAGCTACTTTTAATTGAACTACATAGTGCTCATCCAGGAATTTCCTATATGAAGACCATAGCACGCAGCTATCCATGGTGGCCTGGGATGGATGGCAAAATAGAGAGTATGGTAAAGCATTGTGTGCAAAGTCAGCAACTGCAGAAGTTGCCAGTGACAGCTCCATTACACCCATGGGAGTGGCCAGGTAGACCCTGGGTGTGGTTGCCCATTGACTACGTTGGACCTTTCCTGGGAACAATGTTTCTGCCCATTGTCAATGCTCATTCAAAATGGTTGCACATATATGAGGTGAAGTCACCAAAGTTGGCCGCAACAATTGAAAAACGACATCAGGATTTTGCCATTCACAGGCTACCAGATGTAGTCGTTTCCGATAATGGCAGGGCATTTACGAGTGCTGAGTTTCAACAGTTTATCAGTCTCAACAGATCACTTATGTGAAAACTGCACTGTACCACCCTTCTTCAAACAGACTGGCTGAAAGGCCGGTTCAAATGTTCAAGACAGGCATAAAAAAGCCAACTGGCAATTCCTTGGCAAGCAAGCTAGCACGCTTTCTTTTTCATTACAGGACTACCCCTCACACAGTAACAGGTGCCACATGGAGTTATTGTTGAAATGTCATCTCAGGACAAGGTTGAGCTTAATAATGCCGTATTTAGAAGGGAAGGTAGAAAGGAGTCAGGAAAGCCAGAAAACTAGACACGACGAGAGGAAATTTACAATGGGAGGGCCGGTAAATGTGAAAAACTTTGGGGAAGGACCAAAGTGGTTACTGGGTGAAATAAGTGTGATGACTGGACCTCTATCTCACCATGTGGAAGTGGGAGGCCGCATCATCCGTAAACCTGTGAACCATTTAAGAAAGAGAGAAACAAATCACCAAGATTTGGTTCTGCCAGTGACCACGACCGGGTCAGCGTTTCCTGTTGAGGATACTCAGTGGAGGACTGACATGTCTGATGTTCCTGTAAGAGTTGAGGATACAGAACTGCAGGTGCCAAACGAAGCACCTGATGTTCAGGCAACTCCGGAAAAGAAGGTTCCTGACAAAGAATCTGAAGTCGTGGAGCTGCGATGTTCCACATGTTTCAGGAAATCACATGAAAGATGGAACTTGTAAATTCTTTACCCTGTGTAAATGTTATGGGCTGCATTTTCCGGTCGAGCGGGGAACGCCTATTCCCACACATTCCCGCCTCCCGACGGGGGGAAAATGTTGCCCTTCGTTGTCTTGAAAAATATGTACTTTAAATATAATATACATAGCTGAGTTAAAGGGGGAGGAATGTAGTAATTATGGTTTTATTTCATGTGCAATGTACCTTTAAGAATAATACTTGTTAAGGAAGATCACTTGATCTATAGTAATAAGAGAGTGGTGTAGGCTGACCTGGGGGGATAGTTCTGGTCATGGGGAGCTCAAGGAGTCGGATGTTAATTAGTGAGTCAGGTGGGTATTCAGGTGTGTCAGGGGTTAGTCAGGTGGTCAGGGGGTGTAGTCAGGTGTGTGGAAGGGGCTCGACAGGGTGGGGTTGGTCAGTACTATAGTTACCCAGGAGTTAGAACTGGTTTCAATCCTTCCAATTTTTCCTGGGTAACTATTTCGCTAAGAGAGTTGAAACCATGCAAAGTCTCTGACTTTATATCAGAATTTCTGAGGGTTCCTGATGCAGGGTAATTGTCCAACAGAAATTGAAACTTCCCGGGCAATTGCCATGCAGTCCCTGCATGGGGACTTCTGAGGGGACCCCGGCACATTTTTCAGGGTACCTCCAGAGTACAATCCCATCTCTCACCTGCAGAGAACTGGGCCAATGGATATGGTTAAGGTCAAATGTCAAATGCATGTGAGCTATTAATCATATCTTCATACCTTAAATAGTGTTTATGTTAATTGATAGGCTGTTGCAAATAATCTGATCCTTAAATAACATCAGGATAAACATATATAAATGGATGAACACCCTGTGGTCCTCTGTTCCCTACCTCACACTACTTATTCAATATGAGGCAGATGAGGAGTATCCTGAGGAGTCATCACACATGTAATGTCTCAAAACAGGCTCAGTTAGAAGAAATATTTAAGATTTCAATTTTCTTCATTTTTGTATGGTGTAAAACAAGTATGGTGCCTTTGCTGTGTTTTTCTGGTTATCTATTTCTTTCAATATACTTTCAAAGGATGTGAGTATTATTGACAAGGTCATAATTTATCACCCATTCCTAATTACCCCTGAGAACATTGTGGTTAGCCACTTTCTTGAACCACTTTAGTCCATGTGGTAATGGTACTCTCAAATGACTGTTCAGGAGGGAGTTCCAAGATTTTGACACAAGGATGATGAAGGAATGGCAATTTAGTTCCAAATGAGGATGGTGTCTGGCTTGGAGGGAAGATTGCAGGTGGTGGTGTTCCCTTGCATCTGCTGCCCTTTGTTCTTCTAAGTAATAGAAGTCACAAATTTGGAAGGTGCTGTCAAAGAAACCTTGGTGAGTTATTATTGTGCATTTTGTAGGTGGTCCACAGTGCATAAGTGGTGGAGAGATTGAATGTTTAAGATGGTAGATGGAGTGCTGATCAAGTGGGCTACTTTGTCCAGGATGACGTCAAGCAACTTGAGTGTTGTTGGAGCTGCACTCTTCCATGCACGTGGAGAGTATACACTCATTGCCCTGACTCACGCCTTGCAGATGGTGGACAGGCTTTGGAGAGTCAGGAGATGAGTTACTCGCTGCAGAATTCCTAGCCTCTGACTTGCTCTTGCAGCCGTGGTATTGTTTTGGGTGGTCCAGTTCAGTTTCTGGTCAATGGTGACTCCCAGGATGTTGATGTTTTAGTTTTAATGTACATTTAATGGAAATTTTCATGGTCTCCGGTGCATAATATATAAATAAGGTAATTGTTAATGTCGTGGCCTATAAAGTAGTGCAAATATCATTGGGACTGTGTATGCTTATGGAACCACTTCTTGGCTGCAAAACACACATTCAGAATGTTGGAAAAAAGTTTGAATCGTAACAGTAACCATCACCTTTTAACAAGGGATATATATTCTGTTCTTTGTGCAAAAGATTAGCTTAGCCCTCCAACATTGAGATGTTAAGCATAGCAACTGAAAGTGCGCTGAGCAACACGTCTCCTTTGGGTGCGTCTGCACATAAGAGTTTCACTGTGTGCTGGACTGTTAATGGGAAAAATATTTGTGGGATGAACAAAATCTGAAAATATTTGTTACAAAAACACATTTAGAATAAAAAAATTTTAAAGAGGAGCATTTTTCTAGTTTGTATCTAACAGCAGAAATAAAAACTCCAGATTTAACTGAAGGATCTGTTGTTGTCAATGCAGGCTCAGACTCAACTTCAGGAAAATGGTACATTCCAAGTCTGTTGAATTTGGTAGGAAATAAGAGGCAGTTTTGTTCAGTCGACAACATTTAGGGAGGACTCCAACCTGATACAAAGCATGTTGTAGTGGATTCCAAAACCATCATTGAGACAAATCCAAATTAAGATGAAAAATTCATCCTGCAGAACACAAACTGTATTCACACAGAAGGACAAACGTTCTGGTATCTCATAATGAACATATAAATTATGTTGAAGCAGATCATAGTGCTTCCAACTAAACTTGTTTCATATTAGTTACAACAAAGCTTGCTTTTTATTGTTCCATTTGCAGCCTTATGGTAAAGTGCACGATGGTATTCTGTTAATTTGCTATTCCATTGTAAAGTGCCTTATTTTTATAGATTGGAAGGCTACCTTTTATAATCTGATGGGATTCACAGAATTGCTTTCCATTCTTTCATAATCTGAAAATATGAAAATAAACTTCACACAGTTGTGCCCATATGGAATGTAGTATGCTATAAGAGCAGTCCTCTTTGCTGTTCTCCCTCTGCTCTGTTGTGGAGGTGTAAATAAAAGTTAGATTAACAATGGCTGTTTACAGTGAAACCACATGGTGTGTCTTTTCTCAATGCAATACACAACAGAAAGATGGTGAAGACGAAGGGATGAAATTCTTTTTCACATTTCACTTAAGAAATAAAGCACTTTGAGAAATAAAGGCTGTGACACACTTTTTGGAACTTCTAAGGTTGATTTTGAGGAAGTTTGAAAGATTGCACTGTGTGCACATTGTGTTCAGATACAGCTTGTGATTCAGTACAGTACATAATTGAATGAAAAGCATTGGCACTGGATGCATATTTGGAGACAATGGGGGAATTAACCCCTAACAAAGAGGATTGGTGTAATAACGAATGAAGGTTACACATTTGACTGAAAGCAAATAAAATAGGAGATGAAGATAACGTAAATGTTTTCCTCACCATGATGGGGCCAGGTGCTTTTGATGTGGTGTCTAACCTGTGTTGCTCGAGAGACCCACGTTCTATGGATTATGCTGAAATTAATGAGATTCTGGATTCATTATGGTATGACTAAGAACAAAATTGCACAGAGACTTGTGTTCCATCAAAGGAAAAAGTTGCCAAGTGAGAGTATTACAGATTAGATTCTCAAGTTAAACTCTCTCACCACTGTGGGTATGACCCTGATAATATGCTGCCCACATCATCAAACGTTTGGCATGGGCAGCCAGGTTGGAGCAGAAAGAGAACTTTCAAAGTGTGGGTTGGAAGGGGCATTTGATCATCAGGGGTTTCCCCTTGCAGATAGGGGAGCAGGCCCACTAAGATGGAATGCCCATTCTTCCTAAATGCCCTAGCCTTAAACTCACTCCCCAATCCTCCCTGACCAGCTGAAATCTCCCTGGCCATGACCCAGGACTTACTGGCTTTGGGGAGACCTGGGCCTTCTCCATCTTCTTGCAGTTCCAGCAGCAGCCACAAATGTGCCTTTAGCACTGCCAGAACTGATGGATCTGCTGACCAATTGAATTAGCTGGCAACCACAGAGGGTGGGACTTCCATCCCAGTGAGGGGCAGAAGTCCCTCTTGGCCCTTCTTAAACCCATCTGCAGCAGGACCTGCTCTATGCTGGCTTTACCTCCTGGAAAAACAAGCCATCCACCACACGCCCTCCACCCCCTTATTTCATTCAGCCCTCTGACAGTATCATGTAGATCATTTGCTTGAAACGGGAAATTGGATGAAGGGAGAGCATGTTAAAACTCCTAGAGTTCAAATTCCTCCTACAAGTCCAAAGTGAAAGCCAGAAAGAAACAAAGTCACAAAGGAATTGAAGGTATGCTGGTATCATAGAATCCACCAGCAAAGTGAGTTGGCATCTTTGATGAAGATGATCAATCAATGTGAAAGACTCAAGCATTAAGTGGGTTTGTTAATCAAAGTCAAAATTCATGGTTGACTCAGTCAGAGGTGTTGAGACAGTAGAGTCAAGCTAATGGAAATGGAAGAGGATAACCAGACAGATAGAGAAAAAAGCCAGATAGTTTAATTGGAAGTATTTAGGAAGGAGGAAGACCAAAGTTGTTATTTTCATTATTTCCTGTCAAATCATAATATTTTTGTTAAATACATTTTAGCGTTATGGAAGAAAATATATTTTACATGTAAGTTACTCTGATTACTTCTGGCACAGACACGATGGGCTGAATGGCCTCTTTCTGTGGCGTAATTTTCTACGGTTCTATGATATCAGTTATACATGTGCTTTAGTTAGAATTACAGTAAAAATGAATATGCAACTCAATCTGTTAAAAACAAAAACAGAATTACCTGGAAAAACTCAGCAGGTCTGGCAGCATCGGCGGAGAAGAAAAGAGTTGACGTTTCGAGTCCTCATGACCCTTCGACAGAACAGTTCTGTCGAAGGGTCATGAGGACTCGAAACGTCAACTCTTTTCTTCTCCGCCGATGCTGCCAGACCTGCTGAGTTTTTCCAGGTAATTCTGTTTTTGTTTTGGATTTCCAGCATCCGCAGTTTTTTTGTTTTTATCAATCTGTTAAATTTCAGGTATTGTTAATGGTTTAGTTATATTGTATTCTTGGAAATTATGTACATGTACAATTTTACATTTTAAAGTATAAGTTTTTTTTAAGTGGGGAAGGAGTGTAATGTATTGTAAGAGCTGCCTTCTCTGCTGCCCTCCCTCTGTCTGGGGAGGTGTAAATAAAGTTAGTTCAACAAAGGCAGTGAATCGACATAGTGAGTCTTTTCTCAGTGCAATACACACATAGTACATAGTCTATAACTTGTTTTTTTGTGCAAATGACCCTCAAAATGAAACTAACGAGAAAATACAGACTGAAAATATAGAAGTTCCCTAATTATTTTGAGTGTTGACTTATATATATGGAACCAACCAACCAGGATACATTAGTAGCAATGGGTGGATAGTTAGGCTTTAACCTGATTGCGTTGGGTGGGGGGAACAGTGATAGTCAGGAAAAAAAGCTTTGTTGAACTCTTTTGTAGGACCTTCATTGAAGAGGTAAATACATTGCGTTGGTGGCATAGCCACGACAGGCCAAATGGCTTCCTTCTGTGCTGTGACCATTCTGATTCCAAGGCCATGATTAGAAAAAAGGGTGGGAGGGGACATAAATGGCCTTTTGATCTTTGTGATCTCGTAAGTTCTTATGTTACATTGTGATGTCAACTGTCATCTTGATGGTTACAGAATCAGATCAGAAGCATGCTATTCCTGAGGTAATAATGTATGTTGCTGAAATATCATCTTAAAAATGTCAAAAGCTAGTAGAATTAATATATTAAACTGTTAACAAATATAGCCAGAACAGAAAGTCAAGAACTGAATTGCTCCACATCTCCACCCCAGCTGTCTCTACTCCCTTGGACTGATGTGTCAACTGCTATAATAGCCATTCTATTGAGTGGGAAGACAGGTGCGAATGAGAAAAAACAACTAGACTTGAGCTTTTCCTGACACACCTCCAAACCATGATGGAAACTGTGCTAATAATGGGTGAAAGAAAACCATTACCAATAAACAAATGAATTGCTTTTTAACTGAATACTAAATAGAGCTAATTGATAATAAAAATGCAATCATTTACTACAACTTTAGTTTTTCATTGCAACTGTGTGTCAATGTACCTTGTATAAGATGACAGTGTCTACCTCTAAATGTAGACTCATTTTGAATCGTTCTAATTGCTTTTGGAAAGGAGGTCAAGCAAGAATACACAATCCTACAAAATGCTTTTGGGCTAGCATAAGCAACAATTAATCAATTAAAAATCAATCATAGGAGAAGATTAATTAACCACAATTTCACATAATTGCTACTTCCCTTCAGATGCAACGTGAAAAATAATGACAGTGTATGGAACATAACTGCCTCACAAAGCAGGATTTCAATCCAATCAATACAGAAACTCTTAACCTGCGGATGAACCACAGCAAATATGCGGAATAAATTATATGCAGAATGAGACTCTTGCACATATATTATTGTTTAAATGTATGTCTGTTTTTCTTCAGTTTTAATTAAACAAAAGAATTCCTTGATGACCTTTAGCCCACAGTTTCTGCAAGTAGACATTACTATAATATGCTAAAGGCATCGCCAGGAAGAAAAATCTGTCTGGACACATCTAGAATTGCAGTCACATTTTACCCCATCTATTATTTCATCTCATATCTGCATTCACAGAATGTTCATATGTGACAACAGTTTCATCAGAGATGTTTAAGTACAAAAGGAAATGCACATTAAAAGCTATGATCAGCTGAAAGAAAGTCACATAGCTATGCCTCATGGCTGCTTGTGTAAATATCTTTACAGAACAAGCAGCTCACAGTAGAGACTGAAATTAAATAAATCACATGTACGGCATCTGCTGTGCTCAAAGAAGATACATGTTAGCAAATTCAAATAGACCCTGTACTTTCGTATTCCTGGCATCAATCGTTTATGATCAAACGTCAAAATGATGGAAAAAGAAATGTATACTAATCAGTTTCAAGCAATCGTGCTGTCTAGTATGTAATTAAAACGTGAAAAATGCAATTCCTTGGAAGCATCTTAATGAAAACACCTCCATGGCAAGCAAAACGATCCATTTATCCAATCATTCCTATTAGACAAGCAGTGTATAATGCATATCAAATTAATGGATGGCTCAGCAAATAATTCCTGGTAATACATGTCCCAATTAATAGGAATGTACTGCATTTATTGACCATTAATAAAATATAAGCTTCATTTTAAAAAACTGTGTGTAAAATTCCTGCAGATATTTGTAGATTTTGAAACTGAAGTTCAATGAGCAACTCATTTCACAGTTTTCTCTTGTTATATAAAATTAAATAAGCCGTTTTTAAATCTTTATGGGAAATTTGCCAACTTGATCATAGAGTCGTGTTTGGGAAAGCTTTGCTGATTTAGACAATTCTGTCAAATTCATAAATTCTTTGCATCGCAATTACATTTCTTGCACATGGTACCATTGTAATAACACTGATGAACAATGTTTTTATCATTATATTGAATTCTGCAGTTTTTTAGCCTTATGAGAGGAGCTGAAAGTTGGAATTTATTTCTGTTAAGATATACCACAATATAATATCCAAACACTCCTGCCTTCTAATGAAAGCCCTTTAATCTGCTGAGTTTTTTCTTCAGACTTCAAGCTCTCATTTCACAGTTAAAACAAGTTGTGCGATGATCTGTCAGGGATGTATTACCTATTTGAACCATTACTCATGATATTCTATACAACCATGATAACTGCTGGCAAAGAGCATTCAACAAAGCAATACAAAATCCAGGGACTACAGTGATCAGAAAGCTGGCATGCTCATGCAAGGGTTCCAACGTTCAGACAACAACTGGAGTACTCGAGTGCTTTATAATATTCCTGTAGAAAGATGGTGGAATTGTTGTGATGTATTCATTGCAGAACAACATAGTCATTTAGTAAGGCATATGTATTTTTTTAACTCATTCATGGGACATGAGTGTTGCTAGTAGGGCCAGCATTTGTTGCCCATCACTAATTAAACCTTCTTGAAAGTTTGCAGTCCATGTTGTACAGATACACCCACAGTGCTGTTAGGAAGGGAGTTCCAGGATTTTGACCAAACAACACTGAATTAAAGATATAATTGCCTGAATCTTCCATTCAGGGTCGGACCGCCTATCCCTGACCCCGAACGGACAAAAAAAACATACATACTAACCGCTCTCCGATTTTCAGGGCGGTTTACCAGTGGAGGATCCTTCCAAACTCACTTGGTACAGGAAACCTCAGAAGGAGCAGGGGAGAGAATCTGCACAGAAACCATGCCCCCTTTTTAATGGTACTAGCAACTTTATTGTGGTAATTAGAGCTCAAATATCCCAAAGCTTCTTTGAAAAGCTATGGAGAGAAGGTAAGTGGGTAAGATGGATGAGTTAAGTGGATAAGGGACTGGGGTGAATGGTGGGTAGGGCGGTGAGGTCAGGTCAGGTCAGGTCAGTGAGAAAGTTGAGAGATCAAGGGGTGGAGTCTAGTGGCCGGGGGTGTCAATGTGAGCGACTGGGGGGCGGGGGTCAGTTCTGTAGCTACCCAGGTATTAGAGCAGGTTTTAATCTGACATTTTCTGGTAACTATTCCAGGTAGGTAAGTTGGAACTTTCTGAAATCTTCAACTCCAACTCAGCGTTGGAGACTTTTTCCAAAGGGTTCTGGGGAGTAGGGGTATTGCCCATCAGAAGTTCAAACTTCCTGGGCAATTCCCATCGAGTCATTGTGTTGGGACTTTGGAGGGGTCCACTAGCATATCTTGGGAGGGTATGTCCGGTCTTAAAGTACACGGAGACCAGAAGACCTGGGCCATTGACTGAGACTTAGAGAAATTTGAGCTGATTAGAAATGCCCTAGCAACCTTTCAGGAGGTTGACAAAGCAGATCATTGCTGCATTAACCAACTGTGTGGTATACCTGGATGACCTGTTCATTTACAGTGACACCTGAAAGGACCATTTAGACCACCTGGAGGCAGTGTTCCCAGGCCTACGGAGGAATAATCTTGTAGTGAACTAGGCTAAAAGTGAAGACTGAAGAAGAGTCATACAAACTCGAAACATTAACTGTCTCTTTTCATAGATGCTGACAGACCTGCTGAGTTTTTCCAGCATTTTCTGTTTTTATTTAGGCTAAAAGTGAACTGAGGCAAAGGTGACTTATCTGAGGGACATGGCAGGGCAAAGTCAAATGCTAGCCCAGAAAGTGAAAAAAAAGCATCATAGACAATTTTCATATCCCCAAAATGAAGAGAAAAATGCTGCATTTTCTAGGAATGTGTAGACTCTACTGCAAGTTTGTCCCAAATCTTAGCACCCTAGCCGATCCCACTAACAGACTTACTCAAGAGAACCATCAATGTAGTGTGGACAGAGATATGCCAAAAGGCTTTTGAGAAATTGAAAGCCACCCTGACCAATGAACCTGTACTAGCCACTCCAAACGTCAGTGAGTCTTTTAGAGCAGCTATTGACACCAGTGATGTAGGGGTAGGAGTCATTCTCCTCTAGGAAAATGACTCTGGAATTGAATGCCCAATTGTTCAGCTTTTTGGAGAAATATCCAAACATCAGAAAAGGTACTCCACAGTTGGGGAGGAAATTTTAGGCCTCGTGTTAGCTCTTCAGCATTTTATGGCCTATGATGGCATCATGCACCATGAGACCCTAATAAACAGATCATAATGCCTTAATGTTTTGGAAAAATTTAAAGAGACCACTGCCAGATTGTTCCGCTGGAGCCTTTTAATCTAAAGGTTACCCACACTGGAGGAAAGAATAATGACATTACGGAAGCGCTATCCTAACAGATGGAGGAAACTGTAACAATATCAGATTACGATGTGTGAAAGTCCAAGTGTGTATTGAGAGTGTATGTTACATTTTTTTTGCTCCACAAGAAAACCATGTAAAAAATGTAATAAAATTCCATTTTCTACTCCATGGGAGGAAGGCATGTCATGCCCAGCAAAAGGCATGTCATATTCATAACCTTAAACATGGACTGTGAGTGTATGGAAGTTTCTGAAATTGCCTTTCTTTATTTAAAAACTGATGAACTGCTAAGATGGCTGCCAAAGGGGTCAGGTGACATTTGTAACTTTTGCCCAGCTTTTGGGAATTTCCAAATTGAATCATAATGGGTAGGGGTCTCTCCCTTGAATGGACATGGCTAAATAGCACTCCTTTGTGGAATTCATGTCTGCTGCTGTCAAAGCTTACCCCAAAACACAATGTCAATGGACTCTATGTATCCAGGTTTGCAATGTAATAAAAGAAAGCTGATGAAAATCAGTTTACCACAAGTTAAGTGTGAAAGACCACCATTTACCTTCTACTGAATATCAATGACCATCCACCATGTGACTAAATCTGTTCTCTGCTACTGCAAGACCACCATATACCTTCTATTATATATCAATGGCCATTTATCACGCAATTGAAACTGATTCACTGATACTGAAATCCTTTTATCCCAGAATTCAGAAGAGACCTGGGGCCATCTGCAGAATAACACTGACAAGACAAAAGCTGCAGAGAAAGGCTGTGTCGCATTTATCTTTTAAGAACTGAGGCTAAAAAGTATTTTAAAACATCTTTCAGCCCATCTCCAAAACTCCAAGTTCACCTCTAAAGAAATTGGAGATCCTGATACAACAGCCACGAGTTCCTGTCTACATGACCGGATCTGATCCCATCAATCTGAACTTATCTGAAATAAGTGGGAAAAAGTTTCTTTTTTCACTGGGCTTTTCAAAGCATTTGGTTTAATACTTGTCGAAGTGCATGATCTTCTTTCACTTTCTTGAGTGTGTAGTATGAGTTGATGTAGCATTTAGATATTTTGGGATGAGAGTGTGTGACTAAATAATCCTCTGTTTAAACCCATGGGAGTCTGCTGCTGATATTTTTAAAAATGAGGCCACACACTAATGATAGTTTAGAAACACACACACACGCATCTACATTTTCAAAAACAAACCACATTGATTACATACAGAAGGGAAGGGAATTGCTGTGGGATGGGGGGGTCGTGGGATCAGTTAACTTCTGTCCATAACACTGGGCAGTTGAGAATTTAAAAGTGCAGTTGTAAATGACTGGTGGCAGAGTTTTTCTGAGAACTGACACAGAGGAACTGTCATTGTAAGGGGTTATTGTTAAAAGAGAAACTATTTGACTAAAAAGCAGAGCATTTTGATTTTTAAAAAAGTGTTTATATTTCCAGCAGGTTTATTGCTAATACACACCAGGAAGGAGGTATGGAATTCCAATGACAATGTAAATTTAGGTGGACATTTAGGGGACAGTGATCATTGTATCACAAGTTTTAGGTTAGTTACGGAAAAGGACAAGGAACAGTCCAGAGTAAGAATAATCAACTGGGGGAAGACCAAACTCAAATGGGGTAAGAATATTTTTGACCCAGATAAATTGGAATCAGAGGATAGCAGGAAAAATGGTACCTGAACAATGGGCTGGCTTTAGAGAGCTGATAGTTCAGGCACATACAAAGTATATTCCCACAAAGTGGAAAGGCAAGGCAAACAAATCCAAAGCACACTGGATGACAAAAGTGTTGGAGAGTAAGGTGAAAAAGAAATTGCACTTATGACAGGAGTCAGGTGGACAACACAATTGAGAACCAGGCTGAATATAGAAGGTTCTGAGGAGTTGTGAAATAGCTTTTAAGAGAAGCAGAGAGAGTATGAAAAGAAACTAGCAGTTAATATAAAAGGGAATCCAAAAGTCTTCTTTGGGCTTATAAATAGTAAAAAGAGGAGTTGGATCGATTAGGGTTCAAAAAGGGAAATTTACACATGGAGGCAAGGGACATGGCTGAGGTATAAATTGAATCCTTTATACCTGTCTTTACCAAAGAAGAAGATGCAGGTCATGGTGAAAGAAAAGGTAATTCAGATAGTTGAAGTATTTAAAATTGATGAGGAGGATGTATTGGATAGGTTCTGTGCATTTAGAGTTGATAAGTCACTCAGACCGGATGGAATGCATCCAAGGATACTGAGGGAAGCGAAAGTGAAAATTTCGCAGGCACGAACGATAATTTTCCAGTCTTCCCTAGACTCAAGGGTAGTGCCAGAAAAGTGGAGAATTGTTAATGTTCAAAAAACTGTATAAAGAAAAGCCTGGGAACTGCAGGCCAGTAAGTTTAACCTTAGTGGTGGGAAAGCTTCTAGAAATGATAATTTGGGACAAAATTAGTTACTTGGGTAAATGAGTGTTAATTAAGAAAAGCCAGCACAGATTTGTTAAGGGCAAATCATATTTAACTAACTTAATGGAGTTGATGAGGTAACAGACTGTCAATGAGGATAATGCTGTTGATGTTGTACATGGACGTCCTGAAGGCATTTGATAAAATGCTGCATAACAGACCTCCAAACAAAGTTATTGCTCATGGAATAAAAGAGACAGTACAAAATTTGCTGAATCACAGGAAACAGAGTAGTATTTAATTGATGTTTTTAAGACAGAAGGAAGTTTTATGGTAAAGTTCCAAAGGTATTGGGACCCTTCTACTTCCTGATATATGCTAATGGCTTAGACCTTGGTGTACAGGGCACAATTTCAAAATTTAGGGATGATATGAAACTTGGAAGCATTGTGAATTATGAGAAGCATAGTGTAGAAATTCAAAAGGACATCGACGAGTTGGTGGAATGGGCAGACAAGCGGCTGATGAAACTTAATACAGAGAAGTGTGAAGTGCTTTATTTGGTAGGAAGAACACAGAGAATATAGAATAAAGGGTACAATTCTAAAGGGGATGCAGAAACAGAGGGATCTGCATAAGTCATTGAAGGTGGTAGAATGGGTTGAGAGTGTGGTCAGTGAGGCATACAGCATCCTAGGCTTTACTATTAGGGAAATAGAGCATAAAAGCAAGGAAGTTAAGCTAAACTTGTATAGAACACCAGTTCAGCCCTAACTGGTTGTCGAGAAGATATAATGATGTCTATAATGTTATTGCAAATTATTTTAAAATAGAGTTTAACGGTTGTGTGTGTGTATGTGTGTCTTAATCGGGTTAAAGCCAGCTGGTCAAGAAGCTCTGGTATATAGAAGTGAAGTAGGTTGGAAATGTTAATTAGGTAAATAGGGGCAATTAGCATTTTTTCTTTAAACAAACTAGTGTAGCTTGGTTTCAAAGAGAGGGAGTGAAATATTACACCTAACCAGATGAAGCTCAGAAATAGTGTTTGTTTATTTTCCCAAGGATTACTAATAAAGTGGGTATTATGAAAGGGTCTTATTATTAGATGAGATAAAGTTCAAAGGACATAGTGATACAATGAAAATTTGAATTCAAAGGGAAAAATATGTATAAAGGAAGAGAAGGCTGTTGGTAAAAAGGGGAGGGGTTGTAAGATCTAAAGCCTCCAGCCTATAAGCCTAAAGCCACTGTCTGCAAGGGCCCAGAGCTGAAAGAAACTCATTTTGAATGTACAAGAGTGTGCTTTGCAGGGGTCTGTTTAAATCTATGGGCGGAATTTTCCGTGCCCATTGACAGCGAGCGTGATAGGTGCTGGGCGCGGACAATATGGCGTGATCTAGTTCACGATGGCGGGAAGGCAGGTTGCGATTGTCTGCTCAGCCCATCAATGGCGGGCTGCGTTTCCTGCCAACGGTCGCCGGGGAGCTCATTGTAATACATCAGCATCTCATTAAAAGGCCATCCCGCCAGGCTCTGGACCCCTGCTGGATCGTCCGTCCACATCGGCGGGAAAGCACATCAACGTGATTCACAACAGCACACAGGTGACGTGCACTTGGCGGCCTTCACTTTGGGGAACGAGGTGAGTGAACAGCATCGTTCTGCAGAGATCAACAGGGTTGCCTATTGCTTTGCAGGCTTCAGGGGCACAGGGAGCCTGGGTGAAGTGCCTTGGAGGCGACTGTTCTCGGGACAGCAGTGTCCCGGGGCAACTGCTGCCCTGGCTTTGGATCCCGCGCACAAGCAATCAAGGTCGTGGGCAGGGTAGGCGAGGGAAGTGGCCATGCAGTGGATGCCCTCCATGTCCCCTTGGTGCCAAGTCCTGCAGCAAGTGGCAGATATGAGTGACCAGATCCCTAGACAAGTGCAGTCATCGGCGACTCTAGTTCTCGGTCATCTTCAGGATTGAGAGGCAGCGTCTATAGACCTTGGGTGTCGCTAGGTGCCGACCAGCCACGGCTTGCTGTCGCTCCTGGGCAGTGTGTGGGAGGGCCCCAACAACCCCTTCTTCCTGAGGTTGCTGCTCCTGCCTTTGCACATCCAGGAACCTCAGTCGCTCTCTCTCCTCCGTCTTCTTCGCTCTCTGTCGGTCATCAGGCATACAGCTAGGTCACCAGGATACATGCTTCTGATGTGGTCCTCCTGCCGCATGAAAGAGAGAGAGAGAGAGAGAGATGTAGTTAGCATGGGTGTACTTAACATTCCACCTGTATAAACTGACCATCCCTTTGCTACTGAGACAGTTCAGGTGTAGCCACAGTGATATGATTGGGATTGGGCTCCTAGTCTGCCTGCCTGCCCACACAAGCAATGCAGAGGTACCAATGTGCCACCAAGCCCTCCAGACCTTACCCCCACCATCTTGGCACAGACTGTGAATCTGTAACCACTTTACTGAACCGTGCAGTAGTTGGACTGCACATGTTGTACAATCTCCTCACCAACGCTGGCCATGTAGCAGTCACTGCTGGAGGCACTCACAGCCCTTGCAATCTCAGCATCCCAGTTTGGACCAGTGTCCCGTGTGTCGCAGGTTGACAGGGCAGCCATGCAGCGCACTCATCTGTGTCATCCGAGGGGTGGCCAGCACTTCCCAGGAAGCATTAAAGGGGTGGTCACACATGGCCAGGAAAGGGTGCTAAGTACATACTGTTAATCTGGTGCTGCGGAGGTCACAGGAAAAGGGGATTTGGATGGGCCGGACACTCCCAGAGTCACCTGGGTGAATGACTCTGGTGTGTGCACATGCTGATCCTCCTCTCTATGGGTGCATGAGGGCCCCTGGCTGACTCCATGAGGTGAAGGGGCAGCTGGAGTGAGATCAAGCTGTCCAGCACCCCTCTCATGTACGCACTGTTGGAGGCCAACTATGGCATCATCGATGGTGTTAAGCCCGAGCAGCAGTGATGTCCTGGACCAAGATCTCCATGGTGGCTGCCATCCTGCCAATGTTGACCTTGTTGTGTTGCAATTCCGCGCTATCACCCCAGAGTGCAGGCGGACAGACTCCCCCATCGTGCCTTGCAATCTGAGGAGTGCAACAGACTTCCTTCCTGAATTCCCTGAGTTTGCCTTTTCAGTTCCAGAAACCGTGACATGACTGAGTCCAGGGGTTCATCATCTGACTCAGGCTCAGGTTCCTGGCCTCCTGCAGCCCTCTGAGTGCCAGGGACCTAGGGATCCCTGCCACTGCCTGCTGTGGATCAGACTGTGCACTATGCTCACCAGTATGTAATCCCATGTCTACTCTAAAGCTAGGTCCCACCGAAGTGTGTGTGTCCCTGCGCTGGTGGAGGGTGTGTGGGAGAGCTGTGACAGGACTTCGAGGAGGGTGTCTTCAGGTTCCCCTTCGGAGGTTTCTTCGGGGCTTGATTGGAGGCTCTGATTCATGGACTCTGTCGGCTGTTTGGCAGATGTGCCTGTGAAAGCAAGGGGAGATAATTAGTGCATGACAGTGGCCTGTGAAAGAGGACACATCGCTCACAGCATGGTTGTCTGATGGATGTTGTACTGCTGGGTCCTCACTTGGTAGAGCACCACCAACCTCACCGTCAGCACAGGACTGGTCCAGATCGTGGCCGGCCAGTTGGATGGCTCTGTTTTCAAAGTCCATGAGGACCTTGATTTTGGGCATTCCACCACTGGTCTGTGACCTCTCCCTCTTGTTGTGTGCCAGCTTGTCCTGCATGGATAGGGATAGAGAAATTATAAACAGGATGTCTGCCGGGCCAGATAATAGATGTGCGGATGATGAGTGGTCTCATGGACAGGCTGAGGACAATGAAGGTGTATGTGAGAGAGTGAATGGTGATGTCCCTTGAACTGGCAACGAATGAGGGCCCTGTGGATGTGTGCTGGATTTGAGAGTGTGTGAGTTGAGAGTGATGAAAAAAGTCACTTACTCTAGTGGGACAGAGGAGATCATTCATGCTCTTGTGGCACTGGATGGCTGTCCTCTTCTGAAGGGCATTGGCATTGACCACTGCTGTCATATGCTCCCTAGCCAGATTGGTCACGTTGCTGCCCATCCTGTGGCCAGAGCGGGTGTACAGGATATCCGGCAGATCTTCTTGGCATCCAGCAGTCGCTCGAGGGGCCCCTCATTAAACTGGAGGGCTGTGGTCTTTTTCCTTTGTTGGCCATGTCTCTCAGGCAGCAGTGGTGAATGTGTAGCAATGAGCAGTGTGCTGGCAACTGCCTTTTAAACATAACGGCCAAAATGATGCAACGGTGGGGTGATGGCAGGAGTGCCAATCGGAGTCCGCCTGCCGTGGAAACGGCATGTTTTCTGGAAATGCATAACTAATGAGGCAGGTTTGGGACAATACGACATGAAAATCTGTCATTGTGGCCAACTAGTTAAAAGTTGTTTTACCCACCTACTACTGCACTAAGTGCAAATCTGGGAAAATTCCACTCCATCTGTTTTACTGTTGCCTTAATGGAGTTATAACTAGGAGTCAGGTTAATTAGGGGATTTTTGTAGTTATCATCATAATAATTTGCAGACATATGTATGTGCTTACAGTCTTTTAATTAATAAATGTTTAATTTAGTCTTATAAAACCCTCTTGAGACTCAGTAGTCTTGTTATAACTGAAGTCAAAGCTTGCATTTCAAAACATACAAATTGCAAAAATTGGTTATGACATTTATTGGGATTTGAGTGACTTAGTATTTACCATCAGCTGTGTCAGAATATGGTGTAAAGGAAATATCTTTTGTTTCCTAATATTATTGTGGAATACTTTAAAGATGGCTTGTGGGGACTATATGTAAATGTTTGAGTATGTGTGTCTAATTTAATTCAACTAAAGACAGTCAGGCTGCAAGGTTCAAAACATCAAGGGCATTAAGTGTAAAAAAAACAAGTACTTTGAAATGGAGATGAGTAATCCAAGGTGAAGTCACAGTAAATACAGTGTGAATGGAATTTGCATTTTTAGGTAAGTTGAGAGTTTGTTTGATTTTCAAAGCAATAAGAGATGTTTTACAACTGGCAAGATAAATAAGGAAAAGTTATTACGTCTATTTTCTCAAAAGTGCTGACCATAAGGACAACATGAAAGGTTTGTATATACTAGGAAAAGTAACTTCCAAAGAAAAGGTGAAACAATGGAATTTACAGATCAAAAGGGACCAAATATATTTAAAAAAAGATGGAAAGCTGTATGGTGAGTGACCCTGTAAGACCTTGAGAGGTGGACTGTGTGAAATAGACCTGTGAAAAAGCAGCCTCCAGCTACCCCAGAGAAGAGCCGGTATAGTCCAGAGTGCAAGTTTTGCTAAAAGCCTTAGAGTTCCATTGTCGAGTGAGAGAGAGGGAGAAGCTGTGAAATGCTTCCCTTATAGCAACAGTGGGTGCTTGTGGTAATATTGTTAGAAGTTTTTATAGATTAAGAATCTATTTGGACTTTTGTCTGAAAGGTCTGTGTGTTAGAAATATTTTGGGAATTGTTATAAGACTAAGTTTAACTGTATAACCGTAATCTTGTGTGTTTAGCTTCTTTCCTTTTGTTAATAAATGTTTTAATTTAATCTTTAAAATCTCCAATGGCGGTGGTGGACTCTTTACCTCTAACTTCAGTGTACATGCCTTCTCATAATAAATATAAATTACAAAATCATTGTGATAGCTTGACCAAGTTTCCCTTTGGGATTTGGTCAGCCTGGCAATTATTTATCTGCAATATCAAAACACTGGAGTATTACATCCTGTTCTGGATGCTACAGTTAAACAAAGAGTGAAGGTATCAGAGAGGGTGCCAAAAAGATTCACAAGATTGGTTCCAGCGGTACCTTATCAAATGCCTTTTGGAAGTGCAAATGTATTATTATCTACTGGTTCCCCTTTTTCTATCCTGCTTGTTACTTCCTCAAAGAATTCTAGCAAATGTGTCAGGCATGATTTCCCTTTCATGAAGCCATGCTGACTCTGCTTGATTATATTATGCATTTCTAAATGCTCTGCTATTGCATCCTCTATAATAGATTCCAACATTTTCCCAATGATTGATGTTAAGCTAACTGGCCTACAGTTACCTGTTTTTTGTCTCCCTCCCTTTTTGGATAAGGGTGTTACATTGGAAAACTATCAATCTTCTGGGACTTTGCCAGATTCTAAGGATTCTTCAAACATTACTACCAGTGCATCGATTATTTGTCTAGCTACATCCTTTAATACCCTAGGATACAACCCATCAGTTCCGGGGGCTTATTCCCATTAGCTTCCCTGGTACTTACTTTTTTCTCTAGTGATAGTCTTGTATTTATTTCCTCCACCCCTTTTACCCCTTGATTTAGTATTTTTGGAACGCTATTAGTTTCTTCTACTGTGAAGACTGATGAAAGGTATCTATTCAACTCCTCTGCCATTTCCTGGTTCCCCATTATTATTTCCCCAGCCTCATTCTCTAAGGGGTCTATGTTCACTTTGGCCTTGCTCTCTTCCTTTTCATATGTTTAAAGAAGGTCTTACTGTCCATTGTTATATTACTTGTTAGTTTAAGCACAATCTAAAGACCTTACTTTTACTATAAAGAGTAGAAATACTCACTAATCAGCTGCTCTCCATGCTCTTTAATGGTTTCTCATTCTTCTTGCACTCTCACTGTTAACGGCCCCGCTGCTCCTCACACTCCCTCACCGTTAATGGCCCTGCTGCTCCTCTTGCTCTCTCACTGTTAAATGAAGAGGGAACCAAAAGCTTGGTCAAAGAGCTGGGTATTAAGAAAGTAGAATGGAGTTTCAGGAAGAGCGTGCAGGAAGGTTTAGCGGCAGACTTAAGGAAAGAATCATATACCAAAGAAGGTGATGTGCAGGTCTATTGGCATGTAAGACATCCACTATTTTTTGTAGGGGAATGTGCACAATAATATGAGGGTAATTATTAGGCAGGGGAGAAGTAGTACAGTAAAGAGCTAACTCTACTAATAGCTCCTTATGCAATGCTCAGTACCTATGTCACAGTGATGCCACTCAATGAGAGAAGAATGTGAAGCATCTCAGAGAGTAGGTCCAGTTTATATCTTGGTCTTAATTAACCTTTGTAAATAGTTAGCATGTAAATAAATGTTTTTGAACAAAAGACTATTGCCTTCAGCAAGATCTCTTTACAGTAAGAAGCCAACGAATCCCTAGATAAACCCACCATAACAGATGGTGGCAGCAGTGACTACACCCACAGAGGAACAGCAGAAAACAAAAACAAAGCCTCAAGTGAAATCCAGCAACAGTGATGAGGAGTGGGTGAAGGACTTTGAGGCCAATCCAACAACTACACCAAAGATGACAAAATAACGAGAGCAGCCCAGCAACTGGCAAGACAAGCAGCGCAGGAAAAGATAACCTCGAACCAGACTATTACTTTACCCCTCACAGAATCCTTTCAAAATATAGGGGGGCCTCCCGATAGGCTGAGCAATGGCAAAATTGGCAAAGACATTTTACCCAGTATTGCAATGCCCCAGCTCTTGGGAATAAAGAGAATAAAGATCAAGTTAACACTTGATTATATGATGTTGGGAGCATAGTAGATGATGTGCTGGCCAGACAGGGGGCGAACAAAGAGACAGCCTCCTATGAGGATGTCATCAGAGCTTTTGACTCAAACTTTGTAAAAATACTGTCATAGAGAGGGTGAAATTTAATCAGCACAGTCAAAAACAGGGTGAAGGGACTGCCTCATTCATCAAATAATTGTACCACCTAGCTGAAAAATAAGAGTATGGAACACTAGAAGACGACCTGATCAGAGTTGGAATAGTCATTGGCATTTTTCTCTGACTTCTTACAATCTTAAGAAGATTTAAAATTAAGCAAAGCTGTACAACTCACCAGGCAGGCCAAAGAGCAGAGACAGGATAAGGTTTTGTCAGAGTTGTGAGGGAGGTTTCCCAAGAACAGCTTGATGAAGTCACTCAATTTGAAGATTGTAAAACCAAAAGTATAGCAAGGCAGCAACCATGGAAACACTCTAGAAAGGCGCCAACTGCCAGTTTCCAACGTTCCTGCCTTGGTGGGAAGAAGGTCTACAGGTGGGAAGAATGCCCCACTTGAATTGCAAGGTGCCATAGGTGTGGCAAAGTAATCCATTTTAAAGTGGTCTGCCAATCCTGGAAGTCTGTATTTGCCAAGCAGAAAGAGGAATCTGTTAAAGAAACCTCCATTCAAGAAAGTCAAGACCGCGACAAGGAGGAATGCACCTTCTTAGGAGAAATAAAGGAAGATAAAAAACAGTATTGGAGTGCTGACATTGATTTAAATGGGCATCTGACCAAATTCAAGCCAGACACAAGCGCTTGTGTCTCACTGTTATGTGACAGAGTTTTGTGGCTGAAAAAAGTGACACTACAAACCGTCCTGTATTCTGTTCCAAGGGGACCAAGTTAAATGTTCAAGGCCAGCTTTGGTCCTCGTATTTAAGAAAGGATATACTGGCACTGGAGTCAATTCAAAAGAGGTTAACTAGGCTGATTCCTGGGATGAAGGGGTTGACTTATCAAGAATGGCTAAACAGGTTAGGCCTTTATTCATTAGAGTTTAGAAGAATGAGGGGTGATCTTATTGAAATGTACAAGAATCTGAGGGGTCTTGACAAGGTAGATGTTGAGAAGGTGTTTCCACTAGAGGAGGAATCTCGAACTAGGGAACATAGTTACAGAATAAGGGGACACTCATTTAAAACTAAGATATGAAGGAAGTTCTTCTCTCAAAGGGTAGTGAATGTCTGGAATTCTCTACCCCAGAGAGTTGTGGAGGCTAGATCACGAAGTATTTAAAGACGAGGTAGACAGATTTTAGAAATATCGGGTAGTTGAGGGCTATAAGGAGCTGGCACGAAAGTGGAGTTGAGGCCTGGGACAAATCAGCCATCTTATTGAATGGCAAGGCAGGCTGAGGGGCAGAATGGCCTAGTCCTGCTCCTATTTCTTGGGTTCTTATTTGGATACAAAACAAAAATACAAAGATAGAGAAATTTCTGAAACATTGTACATTATCAATAGTCAAGAATACTCTTTGTTGAGCAGAAAAGCGTGCACAGCCCTAAAGCTGCTTATAAAAGTTGAAGTCAACAAAAACAGAAGATAATTAATTTAGGAGGGAATTCCCACCACTTTTTTTTTAAAAAAAGGGTTAGGTAAGCTGAAGACTATGTATCACACTCAAGACAGATGCAAAATCAATTTGTCTATTCACGCCAAGGAAGGTTTCACACCCACTTCTGAAAAGAGTCAGGAGTGAGATAGAAGTGATGCTGCAACAAGGGGTCATTAATTCAGTTGGCTGGATGGCTGCTTTGTGATGCAGTCTGATACCAACAGCGGGATCTCAATTCCCCTACCGGCTGAGGTCATCCGTGAACCTCGTCGCTCACCTGAGATGTGGTGATCCTCAGGTTAAACTAACCCTCTGGGACTACGGTGACATTCATTTCATTTGTCACTAAAAACTAACCGGGTGGTGCTCTAGTATGGGGCCAGTCCCAAAACCTAATGGCTCCATTTGAATCTGCGTTGATCTAATATACCTCAACAAGGCATTAGAAAGAGAAATACATCCAATGGCATCAGTAGAGTACTTGTCCAAACTTGCAAAAAGCACAGTGTTCACCAAACCTGACACCAACATTGGTTTCTGGAAGTTATCATTGGATCAGGAGTCAAAGCTCCTAAGTACTTTCATCACACACTTCGATGGCACTGTTTTCACCATCTGCTGTTTGGTATCACATCAGACCCTGAAATATTCCAAAGGACACTGTCCAATATACAGCAGGGCATGGGAGGTGTCATATGCTACATGGATGACATCAACTAAATAGCTAACGTTGCAAGAGGCTGGCTTGACGCTCAATGATAAATGTGAGTTTTGTAGGCCCACGATAAAGTTCCGAAGGCACATTATACAATCTACTGGGATTCCCACAGACGCACAGAAAACAAAGGCAATAAAGGAATTTTGCCACCTAGAACTGTAACAGAGCTACAAATGTTTATGGGCATGGTCAACAAACTAAGTAAATTCCTGCATCGCCTAGCCCATATAAATTAACTCCTCAGACAACTTTTATGACATGAACAGGTGTGGTGCTGGACTGAGCATCAACAGCAGTTGTTCAAACAAATCAAAATGATGCTAACATCCTCAGGGATCCTAGTCCACTATGACCCAGAGCTTCCCACAATCCTGGCACTGATGCATCTGCAATAGGAGCAGTGCTATTCCAGGTCCAAGGTGATGGTAATGGAAGACCTGTTTACTACACATCCGCATCATTAACCAACACCGAGCAGCACTATACAGTTATTGAGCAGCAACTTGGGCATGTGAGGAATTCTTTGATTATGTGCTGGGCCTGCACTTTAAGATTCAGACCGTTCATAAGCCATCATCAATCCTGTTAAATAGAAAAGAAATTGCAAAGATATCACCCAGGCTTCAGTGATTCTGACTTAGTAGTGCGTATAGCCCGAGTCTAGAGGACTATGAACAGGGTCAATATCAGACTACAGCTGATACACTGTCCAGGATAGTCACCACTTACCCAGTACGGGAAGATAAAACCTTCATAAAAGAAGTTGAAGCCTTCACAGCCTTGACAATCAGATACTCGCTAGCAACAGACTAGAAAGTGCATGGGTTTTGTGTAGCCCAAAAGGCAAGAAGAAGAGTGCACCCAGATTCATACATACTGCCAGGACAGATGGACACATTGTATTCCATGCAACTACGTCTTAAGGAATTATTTCAAATAATGTGACTACTTCAGTATCGTACATGACCACCTGGTATACAATGCAAGAGTGGTGATACCATGAGCTCTCTGCCTGGTCCACCAGAAGATCTACCAAGGACATCTTGGTATAACCAAGTGTCAAGCCAGGGCACAGTGCTCTGTATGGTGGCCAGAGATTTCACACTCCATTGAAGAGATGGTCTCCATTTGCATTACCTGCATTATTCACAGACAGGAGCATAAAGATCCACTTCTGCTCTCCTCTTCCCATCAAGCCTTGGGAATGCCTTGGCATGGATTTGTTTGACTATAAAAGGGAAAATATTTCTTATAGCAGTGGACCGCTGGATAGGAGGTGCAAAAGCTACATGGCCTTATCTCTTAAGTGGTTATTACCCCCTTGAAAAAATGTCCTGTGCACATGGCATTCTGGACATTGTCATCTCTAATAATGGGCCACAATTTGCCAATTAATGCTTCCAATCTTTTGCATCATTGTATGGATTTATGTATGCCACAAACTCCCCAAAATAACTTCTCCATTTGAGTGAGGGTGAGTGAGGAGTACACACTAATAAAGCCCTACTGAGGAAGAATGATGATTTTGAGCTTGCTCTGGTTAGTTATTGCTCCACACCATTACATAATTGGTTTGCCCCATGCGAGCTTCTGATAGGCCGCAAGCTAAAGACCTAACTTCCTTTCCTGCCCCACACATTGCTACCAAATGCCAGAATGGAAGACCATGTTTGGGCTAGGAAAAAGGAAGAAGCCTACCAAGCAAGTCAAGCTCATACGTTTAATCAGAGGCACAGAGCTCAAGATTTTAAGGGGAGAGATGGTATGTATCAGATAATTGAGAAGCCACAACAACTGAGATCATATCTAATCAAGACACAGGCATCATTTGAAGGAACAAATCTGCCCTAATTTCAATGGACAGAAACTATTAAACAGCCTGGGCAGAGTACCCTGATCCTCAAGAGAGTGTCAGTACAACAGGACCAAATGAGGGAAACCAAGAGTGACAACCCACATGAACTGACCTCAATGTGACAGAATTCCCATTTACCCCAGGAGGAGCTCCGCACTCATTCGGGAAGACGGTTGAAACCACCAAGAGACTTTCACTTTTAAAGGAGACAGTTCAAGGGATGGTGTAGGAGAATGTGTGTATAATAGCATGGGGATAAAGATGTGGAGGAGAAATGCAGATTAAAGGGTTAGCTCTAATAATAGCTACTGAGCATGTGTGTAAGGAGCTATTTGTCACGGTGATGTCACTCACTGAGGGGAAATGAGTGTGAAGCATCTCAAAGAGTAGCTCCAGCTGTGTCTTGGTCTTATTTAACACTTGTTAATAGTTATCATGTAAAAAAATGTTTTTGAACAAAAGATGATTGCCCCCAGCAAGATCTCGTCTGGAATAAGAAGCTAATGAATCCCAA
This sequence comes from Carcharodon carcharias, assembly GCF_017639515.1. Lineage (NCBI taxonomy): Eukaryota > Metazoa > Chordata > Chondrichthyes > Lamniformes > Lamnidae > Carcharodon > Carcharodon carcharias. Next base: position 113,571,392 of record NC_054479.1, on the reverse strand, counting down.
GATAAATCCAGAATAACAGAAGTTTGACACCAAAATGTATATTTAGGTCGAGGGCAGAATTTTCCCTTCTGGGAAAGTATGGTGGAGGGAGGGTTTCGTGGCACATTTCCTGCGGGTGGCAGCTCGCATCTAAGTTCTCACTTGGAAGCTCATTAATTATGCATCGGTGAGTAACTCTCCAAATCACATGGCGTGGAGGGCACTGATTCATCCGCCCCACCTTTACCATGTGGGGTTGAAGGTGCAGGCGCAATATTTAAATGGCACCCAAACACACACATTACTTTTAGCAGGTTGTCAGGAAATGTCTTGTTATGTCTGCACCTTGGAAAATGGTTGCACTGAGGTTCAGCAATAACTCATATGAGGGCCGCATCCATGGACTTTGCCAGCACTGGGGTGTTCTCTATTTGAGGAATGGCTACAGGAGGCCCACCGGCCTCACTTTGCTGGCCTGGGAGGCGGTTGCAAGAGGGGTCAGCTCATCTGGCACCTCCCAAGAAACACAATACAGTGCAGGAAGAGGATGAATGACCTCATCCATTCCATCAGGTTAAGTCAACCTTCAGCTCACTCCAATCTCACACACTCATAATGGCATCATGCACTCAAAGGGTTACATTGCTCAGGGATCTCGAAATGTTGCTGGAGGAGACATCAGCACTGATTGTCTCACACTTTATCACCAGCATCTCATCCTCAGCGCACACAGCATGCATGTATACTTCCAGTCTCTGCTCCAAAACTTCTCATTGCATTCTGTTCCATTTATCCTCATGCAGACTAAAATCACCCACAATCGCAGGATCATATCCCAGATGGGACAAGGGATGACAGATGCCCAGGAGCTGACCCACTTTGAGGAGGATGCTGCCAAGCGAGAACAGAGATCGCTCTTGTGGGGAAGGCGAGATCAGCTACTCATGGCAAACCAGTACAGATGAGCTCTCCATGAGTTGATCACATCCTAATAACCAGTGAGTGACATGCAATGTTGTATTCTTCCTGTTTATGAACTAAATCTATCTTCTCTCTCTTACAGGCCCCAACAGGCCCAGACAGATCACCAGCTCTACCACGAGCCCCAGCCCCCAGGCCACCTCAGAGGAAGGTGCATCAGAGGAAGAACCAAGACTGCATTCATCTGCACCCTTCACCAGCACATAGATACACATTCCAGTAGTTCATGGATCTAGATTAGACTCAGGGTCACATTCTGGGGAACACCTCACTGACACATCTCTACAGCAGTTGGAGGCAGTGACAGCCCAGGTCTCTGGCTATTAGGACTGCTGGAGAACAGGCACCCGCTGAGTCTGAGTCGGGTGATGAGCTTCTGCAAGTGGCTGTCTCTAACATGCTGGAGTTGCAATGACATTAGGCAGAAAATCAGATAGAGTTGTGAGAGGCAGTCAACAGACCACAGCAAATGATGGAGGAGTCCATCTGCATTCTGTCTGATGTCATGGCTCCAAAATGCCAGTGCTCAAGTCCTCCATAGGAAGAGTGGTGGCAGCCTTGGAGACCTTGGTCCAGTAGGTTCTGCTGGTTTTGCACATAGATCTGCACTCTATCGCTATAGGCATTGGTGGTGTCCAACAATGGCAAGGCTAGAGGGGGCGGAGGGGCATCTTGATCCCTCCAGGAGCCCCTTTCCTCAGGGAATTAGGCAGGGCCATTCACTCAAATGACTCAGTGTCCAGCCAATCCCAAGCCCCTCTGCCTGTGAGCCCATAACCTTTAGCTGTATAGGCTGAGGAGAGTGCACCTGCCCCAGCAGGAGATCCAAAGCATGTTGGGGCCCTCCAAGTCTCGGCCCTCTAGAAGATGCAACGAGGCACATAGGTCGACATAAACCATCATCAAGTAGGTCATTGGCATTCTGTAGATGCACTTCTGATGTTTGGACCGCTCAAGTGGGGCTCTACAGTATTCTCCGAAGGGTGTCCCGATGTGGTCGGTTGCGCTCCTCACAACCTGGTGCTTCAAAGGGGAGATCCCTTGCCAGAGGGAGACATGGAGGAGACTGAGTGCTCCTCAGATGATGCAGGGCAGGAACTTGAACAAGTAGATAAGGGTCAGCTACCATATGAGGATGATATTGTAGTAGCACAATGTGGAAAATGTACCTGTGCCGCACTGATGGCCACAGAGGAGTAGAATGCAGGCAACACATTTTGCAAACCCTTCCATTAAAGAGTTTGACATATCTCCCTTACATAACAAGAGCGGAGTAACTATTATGATTCAGCTACATATCACATGAATTTGAGGCTCACTAAGGGAGGCGATCGGAGTAGGAGCATGGCGCACCCTTACAATGAGAGGGCACATAGATGCGTATGCATGACTCCTTCAAATGGTAAGACTATTCTCATAAGCAGTAAATGTATTTACAAAAGGTATATTATATATACAGTGATTGAACACCCATGACGCAGAAATGAGATTAAAATTTTTTTAATTTGTCTAAAAAAAATTGACCTTCAAGGGCACTGGCAAGAGATGTCCTCCCATTCCATGGGGTGTTAGATCCTGCCACAGAATGGCACATAGGATCCACCACATCTCTTGACAAGTGCAGATATATGTGGCATTGTCTTTCACTCATCTCCAGATAAGAAAGTCTTCTTTGGTAGACCCTTGGTTGTGCCAGTTGCCTCCGTGGGATATACGTAACCTCCTTATCCTCTGGGTATTGTTGGGAGCCTCCTGGACCATGGACCTCAGGCCAGGCCTCCTCTTGAAGCTGCACTAGGGGACGCTGGGCCCTCCTCCCCCTCCCCCTCCCCCTCAATCGGATCACTGCCATCAAGAAGGCAGCATTGAGCTCAGGCTCCATTATTCAATCCTCCTTCTCCCTGTGAACTGATAGATGCAACAGATTACTGAATACTGGGCAAATATAGCAGACCTCCCACTCGCAAAAAGAAAGCTAATGTCATGCCCTAGAGCTGCATCTGTGCCATTAGCTTTCCACTGAAACAGACTTGCAGCTAAGGCACAGATCTAGGTGACCACGATGCCAACCCTGATATTTGATGTCTCAATCCCAACAAGATTGGTAGAGGTTTGGACACATTCATGAAATGTGCCACCATACCAAAGATACTCCTGCAGTATGTAATCTGGTATGCTGAATTTAGTAATTATAATTTTGGGAAATGTAAGACTGTAGCTTTAAGAATAATCCTGTGTTGTAAGATCACATGATCTGTGTAAACCAATGTGTCGGCAGCTTGGGGAATCTCTAGGAGGGAGTACTTCTTTAGTTATGAGTTTGATGCATATATGTAAGTTGCAGTTGCTGTCTGGTAAATAAAGTTAAATGTTTCCACCAAGAAAAGTTGTCTGAAGATGAACTCTATAACAAACTGGCAACAAGGATAAATCATATTCAATGCTGTACCTCACCAAGCAATTGTGAGTATCTAAGTTAGTTAAAAATAAAAGATATACTCATCTGAAATACTATAGTTTTTTTTTCTATTCACAGGATTTGGGCTTCAGTGGCTGGGCCAGCATTTATTGCCATCAGTAGTTGCCCTTGCGAATGTGATGGTGAGCTGCCTTGAGCCGCTGCAGTCCATGTGGTGTAGATACATCCACAGTACTGTTAAGAAGGGAGTTCCGGGATTTTGAACCAGTGACAGTGAAGGAACGGTGATATATTTCCAGGTCAGGATGGTGAGTGGCTTGAAGTAGAACTTCCAGGTGGTAGTGTTCCATCTATCTGCTGCCCTTGTCCTTCTAGATGGTAGTGATAGTGGGTTTGGAGGTGCTGCCTAAGGAGTCTTGGTGAATTCCTGCAGTACATCTTGTCGATGGTACAAACTGTTGCTATTGTGCGTAGGTGGTGGAGGGAATGAATGTTTGTGGATGTGGTGCCAATCAAGCAGGTTGTTTTGTCCTGGACAGTGTCAAGCTTCTTAAGTGTTGTGGGAGCTGCACTCATCCAGGCAAATGGGGAGTATTCCATCACACTCCTGACTTGTGCCTTGTAGATGGTGGTCAGTCTTTGGGGGATTAGGAGGTGGGTTACTCATTGCATGATTCCCAGCCTCTGACCTGCTCTTGTAGTTACGGCTAGTCCCGTTCAGTTTCTGGATTTTGGCAGAATCAATCCCTTTGAGCCAGCCATAGACAATTGATCTCAATATATAGAATGTCTTGCATTCTTCTTTCAAGCAAACAAAATCACAGGGGAGGAAAGAGGAGAGCGATTCTCCGGAGCATTTGTGGGAGGAAGACCTACAGTTTAATTTGAAGCTTGATGACCCCCAGTGCCCCAGATTCGAAGATTTTTGGTGAATTAGTAGACCTCATTAAGGGATATTTTCAACCCAAGACCTCAGTCACAGAATAGAGCCCAGGGGGAGACAATTGCCACCCACGTGGCAAAATTAAAACAACTAACAGCATATTGAGATTTTTGTGAAATCCTGAATGACCTGCTCAGAGATTATTCAGTATGTGGCTTGCAGGAAGGCACTATTCAGCGAAGGTTGATGGCTAAAGTGAATCTTGATTTTAAGAAGAAAAAAAAAATGTTAGAAACACTTACAATGGAAAGAGATTTGCTAGGAATTCAAGGGCGCAAAATGGCGCCGTTCTCCTTGTCAGGCGGGAACAGTTAGCCAAAAGTGACATGAAAAGCTGGGACTCCGCCGCAAAGCGAACTGAAAAATGAGAGGAAACAGCTTAGCAACTAAATTGAAAAATAACTTTTATCGACGTGGAAACAGTCTTCTAGCAATTGGCAATTTTAAAAAGTAGAATGTTATTTTTGTTGCAGGAGTGGACACAATGAGACAGTGCAAAGGGAGGTTTAAACAGGCCTCCAAACAACAAACAAAGTCCAATGTAGTCTATAGTGTCAAAGAGCCAGAAACAACCAATTCTGACATTTATTCATTATTTAACATGAAAGTTGAGAAAACAGCCAATATTTGTTACAGTGCAAGTGAATGGTAAACCATTAAAAATGGAAGTAGACACCAGTGCTCCTACCACTGTAATAGGAGAACACACATTTAAATAAGAGTGGTCAACAATTAAATTTGGTACAAACATCAACCGAGCTGAAAACATACACAGGTGAAGAAATCTAAGTAAAAGGTATCACCAGAGCAACTGTTCATTATGGACACCAATTAACAGAGCTACCAGTGATGGTGGTAGAAGGTGAAGGGCCAAGCCTTCTAGGGCGTGATTGGTTGAAGGAGATTAAATTAAACTAGTCCGAAATCTTCCAGTTGTGAGCAGGTGGACTACCAGAGCTGTTAAAATAAATGACAACGTCTTCAAGGATGAACTGAGAAAAATCTAAGGCCTACAGGCTAAGATTTATGTGGACCCAGAAGCAACCCCTCCCTTCTTGAAAGCAAGACCAGTGCCAAACGTCCTGAGGGAGAAGATTGACATGAGTTGAACTGGCTAGAAAGGCTGGGTCTCATAAAGGTGGTTCAGTTCTCAGAGTGGGCAACACCCATAATGTCTGTCCTAACACTGGATCAGACCGTCTGGATCTGTGGGGATTATAAATTAACAGTCAACAAAGCAGCCAAACTGGACAGGTACCCTTTTCCCAAGATTGAAGACCTATATACCAAACTAGCAGGAGGGACAATGTATGCAAAGCTTGACTTGAGTCACGTACATCAGCAACTGGGAGGTGGATGATGCCTCCCAGGAATTCATAACCATAAATACCCACAAAGGGTTATACCGATATATTTCCTCAATTGTGCCATTTTCCAGGGAACAATAGAGGGCTTACTGCAGGGACTACCTCATGTTGTGGTCTACCTGGGCGATATACTGATAACTGGATTCACAGAAAAAGAAACATTTGGCTAATCTAGAGGGAGTTCCGAAATGATATTTAGAGGCAGGAGTTCACCTGAAGGAAAAGTCCACTTTTCAAACAAATGAAGTCATTTATTTGGCCACCAGGTAGATGCCCAGGGGTTACATCCATTTGAAGAGAAGATTAAACAATAAGAAAGGCACCTGCACCCAAGAACACCTCTGAACTTAAATCATTTTTAGGGATGATAAATTATGGGCGATTTCTACCAAATCTAGCTCCTCTACATTCACTGCTAAGGAAAAAAATACAGCGTTGGTTTTGGGAGGCACCTCAAAAAGAAGGCTTCATGAAAGTAAAACAGCTCTTACACTCGTCAAATTTGTTAGTGCATTATGACCAGATGAAGGAATTGGTGCGAACCTGCGATGTGTCCCCCTATGGAGTTGGCGCAGTACTATTTCACAAGACGGAAGATGGTGCAGAGAGGCCAAAAGGCTATGTATCACTTACCACAGCTGAGAAAGGATATTCTCAGATTGAAAAGGAAGGTCTGTCGATTATTTTTGGCATAAGAAAATTCCACCAATACGTGCACGGGCGACAGTTCACAATAGTATTAGACCACAAACCACTTTTGGGTCTGTTTAGCGCGGAAAAGGTTATACCTCACATAGCCTCTGCAAGAATACAAAGATGGTCTGCATTTTGGCAGCTTATGAATACACCTTTGTACATAGATTATGGATTCATATAACAAATGCCAATGCCCCAAGTCACCTTCCTTTGCAAGAAAATGATGTATGTGTTCCAATCCCATAGGAGCTTGTGTTAGTGATGAATTTTCTAGATTCGTCACCAGTCTGTGCCAGGCAGATAAGAAACAGGGAGAATTGTTATCTAGTCCTGTCGAGTGAGAGACCAAGCGTTATATGGTTGGACCCAGGAACCAGTCCCTGATGAATTGAAGCCGTTTTTCAACCGAGGACACAAGATGAGCAGTCAAGATGGTATTCTACTCTGGGGTGCATGGGTAGTAGTTCCTGCACAAGGAAGGGAACTAGTTTTAATAGAGCTACACAGTGCCCATCCAGGGGTCTCCTGGATGAAGAGGATAGCATGGAGTTATCTTTGGTGGCCGGGGATGAACGACGATATTGAAAAATGTAGTAAAACACAGTGTGCAGTGTCAACAGCTACAAAATTTGCCGGTGGCAGCCCCATTACACCCATGGGAGTGGCCTGGTAGTCCCTGGGGGTGATTGCACATTGATTATGTAGGCCCTTTCCTTGGAACCATGTTTCTACTGATTATAAATGATCATTCCAAGCGATTAGATGTTTGAGGTAAAGTTGCCAATGTCTGGCACTACTATAGAAAAACTATACCAGAGTTTTGCCATCCACAGATTGCCAGAGGTAATCATCTCAGATAATGGTACTGCATTTATGAGTGCTGAGTTCCAACGATTTATCAGCCTCAATGGCATCAACCATGTAAAGACTGCACTGACAATTTATTGTTGGAGAAGCAGTATATGTAAAGAATTTCTGTGGAGGACTGAAGTGGTTGCCTGGTAAAGTAAGTTCTGTGACTGGGCCATTGTCGTACCATGTGGAAGTGGAGGGTCGGATCACCCGTAAGCAAATGGATCATTTAAGAAAAAGAGAGATACCCCGATAAAATGATGTTCCACCTGTAACCATTACTAAACCAATGGTTTCTGTTGAAGTTGCTCAGCCAAGGACAGACATGCCCAATGTCTCTGTTGGAGTCAAAGACACTGAACTGCAAGTGCCTAATGAAGTACCTGATGTTAATGCAGTTCCAGAGAATGTGTTCCCTACAAAAGAATCTGAAGTCGTGGAGCTGTGACATTCCATGTGGATCAGCAAACCACCTGAAAGACTGAACTTGTAATGTCACAACCTGTTTAAATATTGTAATGTCATGAGATAAATATCCTTGTAAATAAAAAATGAACAGAAAAGTTAAAGGGGGAGGAATGTAGTAATTATAGTTTTGGGAAATATAGCACCATAGCTTTAAGAATAATCCTGTGTTGCAAGATCACATGATTTGTGTAAACCAATGTGTCGGCAGCTCGGGGAACCTCTAGGAGGGAGTACTTCTTTAGTTATGGAATTTGATGCACATGTGTAGTTGCTGCTGCTGTCTTGTAAATAAAGTTAAACTAAGTTGCCTGAAGATCAATTCTGTAACACTGATTAAGGTCAACTTGTACTTCAGCAATGACTGGATGCCCTTTGGCCCGTTGTCCATGCCAGTTGGAGAAAGGCTTGATAGGCTTTCATTGATGATCTGGCAGATGTGCAGCAGCTACGCTTCCTTAATGGTTGTTGTCATTTTGCATTCTCACATACCTCTCCATTAGTGCTCAGTTGGAGCAACTATACTGTGAAGCCAATGACTCTTGCAGTCTCTCCGATTGCAACTTCAAGGAAGTCTCTCTCTTCTCTCAGCTCTGACTTTATTTCAATGTTGTGGCTTTAAGCAGTTTGAGGGTGCCCCCTGAGAGGGCCCCTTAGTCCAGCAGTGGGCTCCTCCCACACAGCCTCAGATCCTTTCCATACAGATTTTTTTCCAGTTTATATTTTAAAATGCGCAAAAACTTTGGGGTTTCAAGATGGTGTTGCTGCATTTTTATTTTGAGACCAGCTTCAACCCTACCCCTGTCAGTGTTTGGGCCCATCCAAGCCTCCTGGAACCTCATGATGTGCAGGGAGAACTCCCTCCAGTTATTTTCTTGCCTCTCCCAGTAACCCTGGATCCATTGCAATTGTGGTGGACATTCCAGCTCTTCCCCCGAGCCCTTCACTGTTGACCCCATTCATACCTCAACCCTCCCCATCTTAAGGCTATGTGGATAGTCACATACAGAGGAGAACCACCACCACACCCCCCACCCCCCACCAACTCCATCCAGGAGAGCTTCAAATACACCCCCCACCGCCTTTATTACATTTTCCCCATTTACCAGCTGTAGACGCCTCCCTAAACCTTGACCATCACATCTGCAGCTCAGTATCAAGCCAGTCAACACCTTTGCCATCAACTGTAAGAGCATGAACACACCCTGAACACCAAGCTGTGCCTTATCCCAATTCAGCACACAGGCCTTGAACCTCCCTGAAGTGGGACCTTGACATGCGTGCCCACGCATAGCCCTGTAGCATGGCCTACAAAGCCCTAGGACTGCCTTTAATCTCTCATGTCCATCTCTTGGCCCAGACCAGGGACTATGGCTGTCTTTCAATGAACTTTCCATTCCTTCTGTACTGATCACAACATAGTCTCCCTCACCCCGTCCCTCCATGAGTCTCTGTACAACCTAAACCTCATGTGCAAGCCTTTCCCCAATGTTTCCAGCAAGTAGCATTTTTAATGAGCGTTCATGACATGGTAATGCATGCAAATGGAATTCCTGATATGGATCAGCAGGAAATCCGCCCTTCCATCAGTCTGTGAGGAAAGTGGTGAGGGGAAAATTCCAACCGATTTCCCACCGGCAGGATTCTGATTTTTGGCCTCTCACCAAATTTTCCGCTCCCACCTGCCACGAAGCCTCCCGCTGGTAGGACTGGAAAATTCCACCCAAAGTCCTATTTTTCAGCTAATAAATACACGTTTTGGGCTAATTTCACATGAGGTGTTGTCTTTAAATTTTCAGCTCAGAACACGTCACTAGGGTTAAACTCACCTTATAACTCAGCGCATGGGATCAAATAGGCAATATGGGCCATGTTAGTGATGAATGATCAAAATTTTTTCTTATTCCCTACACCAACAACAGTGGTTCATATTTTATACTTGGCATATAAGTAGACCCCCATTTTTCGAAGCTTCAAAGGTCAATTTATACACTGTGATCCATGGTATTCCATCTTTATCTACTGGTGCAACAGTGTATCTTTTTGCTGCAATCATATTATACCAAGTTGGTCGAAAGGCCTCCAAATGTCAAAAGTAAGATGCATTGAAAACTTCTCACTTTGAATCAAATAGCCTGCTTTAGCCTCATCACCTTCAACAACCCTTTACTTCGACTATCTGACGCCATTCTATAATCTCCCTTTAACATTGTGAATGTGAGAAATAATTTTGGATCAATATTCACTGCATAGCCAGTTTTGAATAAAAGCAAGTCCCCCAATGTAAGCATCCATTGAAATCATTACAAGCTATACTAAATTGGCCCCATTAGTGGTAAAAATGAAACTGTGTGATGATAATGCTACCTGATATTCAAAACACAATTATGCTGTAAAAAGACTCAGTGTGCAGTGAACATTAATCTTACCTGTATGTCAGTTTCTGGCCTACATGAACAGCATCTATGATATGTAAATACATCAAAGTTGTCTTTTTTCACTCCTTTGCCTACAGTGCCCTTGCTTTCCCAATTCTCTACCATACCGCCTTTTAATCACTGTCACCCACCCTTTGAATTCCTTCTCCTTCATAACCTTCATTTTATTCAGTTCGTATCTATTTTACGATCTTTAATTATAGACAAGAATATGGAATTCCTGCTCTTTACTGCATATTTTAGGTCTGCTGATAAATTAAAGCATTATCATAAAATCCTGATGCACATAAGAATCACATAAGCACCATCCAGAAGACTGAAGTTACACCAGCTTTTTTCAATAATTTCATAATAAATCCCATTTTCAATCATGATATCAGACTCAGAATAACTTTACAGATTATACATTATGTTTTGAACTGATCACCACACAGCGTTTGTCAGTGAAGATAAATAGAAACCCAACGATGGGACTTTATGCAATGACAGTAAGTACATATCAAGATGAATGAGACTTTCCGTGTTTAGATGTTAAGGGAGTAAAAGTCACAAATCTTTTGCTGATGCACTAAAATGCAATTCTCTGTAAATGATTCTCTCCATTGGTAACATCTGCAAATTGCTATTTATAGGCACGTGTAGAAATAAAAAAGGGAAAATTTAGTGCCAAAACACAGCATTAATTGACTGTTTGCTCTTTTCAATTGTATCCACTGATGAAAGCTCATTTGGAAAATCAATGTATGTGTCTGTTCATAATTTGATCAATTTTGGTCCCTAAAAATTTATACCAGTCAATGATCAGCAAACATTAAACCTCATGTGTACAGCAAACATTGATACTTACTTAAACATCTGGAATAAGAATCTCTTATTTTACGTATGCAATGTTTGTGTCATAAAAGCAAAAAACTGTGGATGGTGGAAATCTGAAACAAAAACAAAAATTGCTGGAAAAACTCAGCAGGTCTGACAGCATCTGTGGACTCTAGTCAAAAGGACTCGAAACATTAACTCTGTCTTTCTCGCCACAGATGTTTGTGTCATGTTGGGAATACTTTGCTGTGCCCAGTGAAACAGGTGGCCGGAACCTTAACCACCCACTCTCCATCCCCAAAGCCCCCCACCTCAAAAAATGGATAGGTTAGGCAAAAGGTTCAAATCTTAAACACAATCGCAACCTGCTTTGAAACATCCCACTTCTAGGTTTAATGGAGGTGGGACAAGCAGCATGCAGTTAACCCGCTCCTGGAAGACAGTTTGCCCAATTAACTATTTAGAAGAGGCTGGCAGGATTTAACCCAGTTTAACCCCAGTCAGCTGGGAGTTGCAAGCCTCTGGAAATCTGGCAGTTGAAAGGAGACAAGGCATGCTTCAGAGAAGGCAAGTGCTTCAATCCAGCTCCAAGATCCTCTGATACACCTCCTCCTGGTCAAACCCCCATAATCACATGCCCCTGCAATTCACCCACCCACCCCCAACTGTGTTGGAGATTGGACCCTCCCCCATGCTCCACTGACAATTGCAGGTGACATAACTGCAGCTTGCTCCAGAATGCTCTCTGTCTGACTGGAAGCCATGCCTGGCAATTAGACTGATAATACTCCACAGGAGGTGGGTAAATGCAAACTTCTGGGTTTTCAAATTGCAGAACCCACCCACATCCTGGCCTACACTGGCCATCCCATCAAAATTCAGCTCAAGGCCTTCAAGGCAGATGGAAGAGCATGCATGTTCAAATATTTGTACCTTTGCTTCATATTGTGCACTTAATTGGAGCAACAAGTTTAACTTTTCTATTGTAATTGGAAATAACCTTTGAACCCAATTTCCAGAATTTTGCTTGCCCATTACTAGTCCTTGACTGTTAGATGATGATGTTGCCAACCTTAACTACCAAGTTTTGACAAAAGGAAGTTAGAAAGATAGTCAAAAACAGTGAAAGAAAGAAAGAGCCTCAAAAACAGCACCGTGGGTGTAGTTACAACAAAATGGACTACAGCAGTTCAAGAAGGAAGTTCACTACCACCTTCTCAAGGGCAGTTAGAGAAGGGCAATAAATGATGTCACTGTCAGCAACCCCTCCTAACTCTATCACCCATATCCAAGAAGTAAATAAGAAAAAACACTGAGGGGCCACCAGAAAGTTGAAGTGACAGGGACAGAAAATAAATAATATAGAAAGTGCAGAGAAACAATAAGAAAGTGAGCAAGCAGACAGAGAAAAAGGGAGTGTCAAGTACACAGATAATGAGGGAGAATGTTGGCTGGCTTTATGATTTGCCGTTTCACAAGGGAATCGAAATACAAAGAACACAAGTACAAACCGACAGCAGAAAAATACATGTAATACATTGCAATAAAAGCAGCAGTCAATTCCATTATAGGTGATTGATCATGTTGCAAAAAGAACAGGCTAGAAACAAAACCAAGGATAAAACAATAATCGTGCAGAATTTCCTGGATTCCATTTATGCAGATTACCGCAAAATTTATGACAGTTTCAATGTCATGACTGTCGATGGAAATCTATTCCAAAGTTTCCTGCCAGGTTCTCTCACCTGTGCCAGAACATAAAAACTGGTATTAAAGCAAGTGCCGATAGAGGTAAAAGTGAATGGGTTCTCTTCTGCCATGGAGCTTTATTCTCAGAATCTTTTACCACTGCTGTTCCTCCTCTATGATTAATAGGAACAGCGGTATAGTTGGGATGGCCATTCTGAAGTGGGCTATAACTCTAGCCCCTCTTTGGGACTATTCCGGATCAGGCAAACTCCTCTGATGATCACTTTCACTTACGGTTGAGAAAGACAGGCCCCACAGTCACTTAAATGGGCCTGAAGAATTAGTCTAGCTCTCCCTGAAAGAAAGGAATCACCAAAGAATATAATTATCCTCCAGGTAGCCTTTGAAACAAATTTCAATAAGATTATAACAATTTGGTTATTATAAGTTTTCGGGTATCTCTCCTCAACAATGTACCTCTCCTAAAAAGAGTAAGGAGATGGGTTTTCATGCTTGGATACGGAAGACTGTATGAGACAATATATTTTCTAAGTGATATAAAAGTTTAGTAAAGTACCAAACATGCAATTCACTTTTGATGGTAATCACAACATTGATAGTTCTAGGAAAGTATAATCTTGTGTCTAATAGAGAATCCAAGTCTTATTAATGTTACAGAAAGATACTTAAGATGTTGATTAATATTTAAAGTAGTATTTGATTTACCTTAAATCACAGAATAGAAAGCTACAAAGTCTAGTGAGATGCCTCCATCCTGATTAAGGGGAGTACTACACTACAGCAGCCATACCTTTACTTTGAGAGATTCTGGAGTGAATCCAATGAATATAAAAATCCTACTATGTGGTTCCAATATTTATGCCATAAAATAGCTGGACCAGCAAGAAGCACATGTTGGAAAACATCCTTTGTTTTAGTCAACATCAAACTGGATATTGAGAGGTGCAGATGGTGGTCACTATGCTTGGTTTCAAGAATTCAGTTAACAAGTGATTTAGGGGCATCCTTAAGATTATCCATCGTTAGATTGTGGTATATTACGATTTATCAATGCCTTGCTGAGGTGATGTAGAGGCTAGTTCCTGATTTTTTTTCAAGAACTGCCTTGTATTAGAAGATATACGATATCCTATGCTACAGGATGTTAGTGTTCTTGAGCAGACAATTATGCCCAGGCACGTTTATAAATTTCTAAACCTTTGTCCAGCAGATGAACTCTGCTTTTTTAAGTTTTAATCCCTCCTTCATAGGAGAATCTCCCTTTAACTCTTATAAGACCATAAGACCATAAGACATAGGAGCAGAAATTAGGCCATTCGGCCCATCAAGTCTGCTCCACTATTCAATCATGGCTGATAAGTTTCTCAACCCCATTCTCCCGCCTTCTCCCCGTAACCTTTGATCCCCTTACCAATCAAGAATCTATTTATCTCGGTCTTAAATACACTCAATGATCTGGCCTCCACAGCCTTCTGTGGCAATGAATTCCATAGACTCACCACTCTCTGGCTAAAGAAGTTTCTCTTCATCTCTGTTCTAAATGGTCTTCCCTTTACTCTGAGGCTGTGCCCTCAGGTTCTAGTCTCTCCTACTAATGGAAACATCTCCCCATGTCCATTCTATTCAGGCCTTTCAGTATTCTGTAAGTTTCAATCAGATCCCCCCTCATCCTTCTAAACTCCATCAAGTATAGACCCAGAGTCCTCAAAATGTTCCTCATATGTTAAGCCTTTCATTCCTGGGATCATTCTTGTGAACCTCCTCTGGACCCTCTCCAGGGCCAGCACATCCTTCCTGAGATACAGGGCCCAAAATTGCTCACAATATTCTAAATGTGGTCTGACCAGAGCCTTATAAAGCCTCAGCAGCACATCCCTGCTTTCATACTCTAGTCCTCTCGAAATAAATGCCAACGTTGCAATTGCCTTCCTAACTACTGACTCAACCTGCAAGTTAACCTTAAGAGAATCCTGGACTAGGACTCCCAAGTCCCTTTGCACTCTGGATTTCTGAATTCTCTCCCCATTTAGAAAATAGTCTATACCTCTATTCTTCCTACCAAAGTGCATGACCTCACACTTCCCCACATTGTATTCCATCTGCCACTTCTTTGCCCATTATCCTAACCTGTCCAAATCCTTCTGCAGCCTCCCACCTCCTCAATACTACCTGTCCCTCCACCTATCTTTCTATCATCTGCAAGCTTAGCCAGGATGCCCTCAGTTCCTTCATCTAGATCATTAATGTATAAAGTGAAAAGTTGTGGTCCCAACACTGACCCCTGCAGAACTCCACTAGTCACCGGCCGCCATCCTGAGAAGGACCCCTTATCCCCACTCTCTGCCTCCTGCCAGACAGCCAATCTTCTATCCACGCTAGTACCTTGCCTCTAACACCATGAGCTCCATAACTCCATATTTATAGCTGGATTCTTTCATAATTCCATCTGATTAGCCCTTTTGAATGTACTTTTTGTTTTGGTAGGGGGACCAAAAAAAGACTGACTTTGGTTAAGTGTCGTTCAAGTCTCAATATGAATTTTTTGTAAAGAAAATTATGATCAGACTTCAGAAATCAGAATAATACTGATATTGAATGATTTTAGCTGCACTGCACCTACATTTTTGTGTGAAAATCTATGCTAACACAGCACTGGTGTAAATTCAGAAAACTTGCATAAGCTTCTCTTTTGCATGGGCATTGGGCTATGTAAATGAGCAGCACAGGACTTCAGCAGATGGATCGCAAAGGATTGAGTAAATTTGCATCTGCTGGCGTTTTGCTGTTAAACAATTGATTACAAGTAAATTTCCTCAGAAAGAAATGAGGCAATATTGCTCTTGTGCTGTGGTTATGCTGGAAAGTTTTGAGCAACCCTGAGCCATTATTTTTTTAAATGAGCACCAATCTGGCTTGTCAGTATGAGTCTGGGATGGTTGGAAACATTTTCGCAAACCTTTGTCTGAGCTGAACATCTGGGTGATTTCATTCACGAGATATCCAAAATTATCTTCTGTAAGAAGGATGCTTGCAAATTAACAATCTATTTCTAAAAGGTAAAAAAAAAGATGCTTTTCCTATAGTAGCAGATGCTGGTAATAGTGTTGCAGCTAATTAGCTGCTAATTTTACATAAGCATCTATCAATATTCTATGTAGATCTCAGAGGGGTATAAAAACAGGAAATAGGTCATTTATTTTCACATCTGTCCTGAAACTACTTACAATACCACAGAGAACTGGGGACTCATTTGAACGCTATCTACTCATATATCTTGGATGACATATTTCTGATTGAGAATGAATACAATGCACAGTGAATTCAGCTGAAGAAAGAAAAAACACTATTGACCTTTATAACTTCAATGAACAGGGTACATCCCTGCTATAAACAGATGCTCAATGTGCTGGGTATTTTCTACAGGATGTTTCCTAGTTCATGTATTTTAAGGAATGTGTAAAATAATAAGAAAGCAATAACTAAAGTTTTGAGAAATCATTATGTTGTAAAAGAATAATCCACAAATCCATGTAATTCACACCAAAATATATTTTTCAGAGATTGTGTAGGAGGGATAATTCCCTGTCAATAATTTTTTCACATGACAAAGACAGTTCACTAAGGATAAAGATGTATTTGGGTGCTAGTAAAAGTGGTTTACAATTGGGTTTCATAAGATGGTGAATCTTTTATGCTGCTGCACTAAAAACAGCAATTAAGCCAATTATTATGGGCAAGCAAAGAAATGACTGGCTCCCATGACATTCTGTAATGTTGTATTGTCGTGTGGAAGGCTTTTGCTGTTCACTATTAGTTGTAATATCATAAAAGCAATCTTCATACATGTTTATTATTTCACCATAAATCATCTCTCTAGGTGACATACTCATCTAGAAGTATAAATCAAAGTAAAACTAGACCTCATATTAATGCCAGAGATTGAATGTCAGTGTTATAAAAATATATTTTATTATTATGTGAATAGCGGCATTAAAAATATATCAACTAGCTTGGTGTCTCAATACAGAGTGTATAGCAAACACTAAGATAAAAGCAAAAAACTGCGGATGCTGGAAATCCAAAACAAAAATAAAAATACCTGGAAAAACTCAGCAGGTCTGGCAGCATCTGCGGAGTGGAACACAGTTAATGTTTCGAGTCCGTATGACTCTTCAACAGAACTAAGTAAAAATAGAAGAGAGGTGAAATATAAGCTGGTTTAAGGGGGTGGGTGGGACAGGTAGAGTTGGATAGAGGGCCAGTGATAGGTGGAGATAGCCAAAAGATGTCATAAACAAAAGGACAAAGAGGTGTTGAAGGTGGTGATATTATCTAAGGAATGCACTAATTAAGGGTCAAAAGCAGGACAAGCAAGGTACAGATAGCCCGAATGGGGGCTGGGGTGGGGTGGGGTGAAGGAATCGAAATTGGCTAAAAGGTAGAGATAAAACAATGGATGGAAATACATTTAAAAACAATGGAAATAGGTGGGAAAAGAAAAATCTATATAAATTATTGGGAAAAAAGGGGGGAATCGGAAAGGCGGTGGGGATGGAGGAGAGAGTTCATGATCTAAAATTGTTGAACTCAATATTCAGTCCAGAAGACTGAAAGTGCCTGGTTGGAAGATGAGATGCTGTTCCTCCAGTTTGTGTTGAGCTTCACCGGAACAATGCAGCAGGCCAAGGACGGACATGTGGGCATGAGAGCAGGGTGGAGTGTTGAATTGGCAAGCGACAGGGAGGTCTGGGTCATGCTTACAGACAGACCGAAGGTGTTCTGCAAAGCCAGTCTGCGTCTGGTCTCTGCAATGTAGAGGAAACCGCATTGGGAACAACGGATGCAGTAGACTAAATTGAGGGAAGTGCAAGTGAAATGCTGCTTCACTTGAAAGGAGTGTTTGGGCCCTTGGTCAGGGAGCACACTAAACAATTTCTCCTTAAACTCCTCTCACTTCCTCCAAATAAAAGGTGTGGCTATGGGTACCCACATGGGCCCTAGTTAAGACTGTCTCTTTATGGGGTATGTGGAACATTCCTTGTTCCAGTCCTTCTCCGGCCCCCTTCCACAATTCTTTCTCTGGTACATCGATGACTGCTTCGGTGCTGCTGCATGCTCTTGTCTGGATATGGAAAATGTATTAATTTTGCTTCCAATTTCCACCCCTCCATCATTTTCACATGGTCCACCTCTGACACTTCCCTTCCATTCCTTGACCTCTCTGTCTCAATTTCTGGTGATAGACTATCCACCAATATCCATTACAAGCCTACCGACTCCCACAGCTACCTCGACTACAGCTGCTCACACCCCGCTTCCTGTAAGGACTCCATCCCATTCTCTCAGTTCCTACGCCTCCGTTGTATCTGTTCTGATGATGCCACTTTCAAAAACAGTTCATCTGGCATGTCTTCCTTCTTCCTTAACTGAGGTTTTCCACCCACAGTGGTTGACAGGGCCCTCAACTGTGTCCGGCCCATCTCCCATGCATCTGTCTCACACCTTGATCTCCCTCCCAGAAACATGATAAGGTCCCCCTTGTCCTCACTTATCACCTCACCAGCCTCTGCCTTCAAAGGATCATCCTCTGCCATTACCGCCAACTCCAGCATGATGCCCCCACCAAACACATCTTCCCTTCACTCCCCTGGTGGCATTCCACAGGGATCATTCCCTCTGGGATACCCTGGTCCACTCCTCCATCACCCCTACACCTCAACTCCCTCCCAAGGCACCTTCCCATGCAACCGCAGAAGGTGCAACACCTGCCCCTTTACTTCCCCTCTCCTCACCGTCCAAGGGCCCAAACACTTCTTTCAAGTGAAGCAACATTTCACTTGTACTTCCCTCAACTTAGTCTACTGCATTCATTGCTCCCAATGCGGTTTCCTCTACATTGGAGAGACCAAACGCAGACTGGGTGACCGCTTTGCAGAACACCTTCGGTCTGTCCACAATCATGACCCAGACCTCCCTGTCGCTTTCCATTTCAACACTCCACCCTGCTCTCATGCCCTCATGTCTGTCCTTGACCTGCTGCATTGTTCCAATGAAGCTCAACGCAAACTGGAGGAACAGCACCTCATCTTCCGACTAGGCACTTTACAGCCTTCCGGACTGAATATTGAGTTCAACAATTTTAGATCATGAGTTCTCTCTTCCATCCCCACCGCCTTTCCGATCCCCCCTTTTTTCCCCAATAATTTTCTTTTCCCACCTATTTCCATTATTTTTAAATGTATTTCCATCCATTGTTTTATCTCTATCTTTTAGCCTATTTCAATTCCTTCACCCCACCCCCACTAGGGCTATCTGTATTTTGCTTGTCCTGCTTTTGACCCTTAATTAGCACACTCCTTAGATAATATCACCACCTTCAACACCTCTTTGTCCTTTTGTCTATGACATCTTTTGGCTATCTCCACCTATCACTGGCCCTCTATCCAGCTCTACTTGTCCCACCACACTGCCACCAGCCCCCCTTAAACCAGCTTATATTTCACCTCTTTTCTATTTTTCCTTAGTTCTGTTGAAGAGTCATACGGACTCGAAACGTTAACTGTGTTCCCCTCCGCAGATGCTGCCAGACCTGCTGAGTTTTTCCAGGTATTTTTATTTTTGTTTTGTATAGCAAACACATTACTTTCTATGTTCAAAACATCTGAATGTTTTACAGTGGAACTAAAGCCTGTTAGAACACAAGCAAAATGGTGTACTCAAGGTTCTATGGAGGAAATGTTGAACTTGTGCAACTGGCACAAGATAGGGCATTGCTTACATGATTATAGCAATATTGCAAGGAACCCAAGATGATAAAAATCCCAACTTTACTAATGTTCAAAAAAATAGTTCCTCACAGGAGGGGTAAGAATAGCCACATTGAAAGCTATATGAATTAACTTTGGAAGATTGATAGCAAAAGATGACACAACACTGGAGGCATGAATGAAAAGTACTAACATCTCTTACTTCAGTGGCTGGAAAGCTATTGCAGATAAATGTAATACAATGTTATTCAATGAAAAATAACATAATAATTGTAATTATCTCTATTATAATTTGATCTGTCCACCTGATAAGATGAGCTGTATGAAGCAATTAAATATGTGTCTCAGTGCAATGTCTGCTTTAACATGGTAATTTGTATAAAAATTTGAGAAATAACATTTATCCTATTATTTTCTGAAACAGTAAACAAACTACAGGAGGACTTATCCATTGTCCCTTCTACCACAGATTAAAATACATCCAAGCCTACATTAAGGCCTTCTGTTAATGCTAAGGAGCTCCGAGTGTCTTGCAATATTTCCTCCCAATTGCCAGCATAACCTCAGTAAGAACCTCAGGGTTTCCTATGAAATTTGCCAAAGTTACAGTAGCCAATCTGGAGGGAATTGTCAGCGTCTCAGAAGAACGTGGAAAAGATTGTCTGGTCTCACAGCAGTGTCATGAGCAGATTGACTAGAAATGTCATGCCACCTGTTCTGTCAAGTGTACTCAGCCTGATTGCACGATGTTATGTTGCTGAATCACAACATTGTGGGAGTGATTTTCAATACCAGTGTATTTCAGGTGAACAGTAGGGAGGGTGTGGGCTGGACCTGCCTGGAGGAGTTAGTAAGTGGGTTGTTCTATTATTTGTGACTGGGCCTCATTTAATTCAGCGAGTTGCCAACATGAAATATGCTCCCTAATAGCAGTTCACTGATCTGGGGGCTGTGGAGGGCCTGCAGCAACACCTTAAAGTGGAAAGGTGGATATGTTGTTAGATTGTTAGTGAAAGGAACCACCACTTTTGAGCAGCAGGCATTTTGTTTTTTTTTTGCAGCACCAATAGCAGTAAAGTGCTTTGGAAGCCAGATCAAAAGCCTAAGTGACTGCAGTAAAAAATAAGTGCCAAACCTCCTTCCAGCTTTTCCCAGCTGCAGCTAAGGATATTGCTCAAAATAGCCTTCCTCTTGATTTCTAGAGTTGCCAACTCTGATTGGATTTATTCTTGGAGTTTAGGTGCATAGCATTCAGTTACATGACATTCACTGCAGTCTGTAAATGATGTTGTATGTGTTTAATGGCTTGGTACCTGTGCTTTGAGAGGTTGTTAATAGCTTTAACTTTAAATGACTGACCTGTGTACAATGGTGCTGAAATTGAAGCTCGTAAATGACAATGCATATTCTGCTGCATTGGTAACCTGCGAATCTAACACTTCTCATGTAAATTCATTGTCACTGTTGTTCCCTTCAGAGCTGGAGATCATGTCCTCTTTATCACTTGGCTTTTCCACCAGGTACGGCCTGTCCTGTTCTTGATGCTCATGGCAATAAAGCAAGCAGGACAGGAGGCTGTAGGCCCAACTGGTCCTGCGCCACTGCCATAACATTTTCAGATAGCATGGCATGGGACCACTCTGATGAGCGAATGGCTGGTTAGGCGTGCAGGAGGGGATCAGAAGTCAGACACAAGGATATTCCAACAGGGAATTCCTTCGGCTGGTGATAACCAGTGCCTCCCACCCCACAGAGGCAGGTAAGATGGTGCAGGGCAGGGAGGGGGACAAGTGACTAGGGGGGGTTCTTAGGAGTTCTGAGATAGCACCCACAAAATTTGAAAAATGAGCAGTTATGTACTGTTATTTTGCTTTAATTTTATATATGCTGTTTATTATCGATGTGATGTATGTCTTTTATTTTTATATTTACAAGTATTACTTGGGGAAGAGGTTTTCACACCAAGAGTTTGAAGCAAGCTGGGCTGCAAGATTGCCTGTGGTACTGGAGGAGGTTGTGCTTTTGAGAACAGATTTCCCAATCATAGTTGAAGAAAGGAGCTTCAGGTGTGGGGGTGGTGGCTTGGAGGGGTGGGGGGACGGGTGGAGGCGAGGGGGGGTGGTGGGTGCAGATGAGAGAAGGAGATGTGGGAAAATCTGAGACAGGGCCACAGCTGAATCCTCAGTGAGGGAGTACCAGATGTGGGGGCGATGGGGCAGGGGACACTGGTTGCCATACTTTGGTTAGTGGGGCAGAGGTGTAAGAGGCTGGCAGAGGTGGAAGTGATGGAGGTGAGAGTGACAGGGTTGGGACTGAGTGACAGAAGCAGCTGAATTAAAAAGCTAGGGTAACAAAGCCGGGGAGGGGAGGGGAGGGGAAGGGAGGGGAGGAGCACATTTTGAGCAAGACTTTCTGCCAGGTGTGAGGCACCTAGGTGGCTGTGACAGAAGATTTTTTTTTATTAAGAGGATTGTAGAGTGGAAGCTTGGGCAGTAATTTATGCAATTATTAAAAATGTACAAAATGTAAATCCTGGGCTACTTACTGGAATAGAGATCATTCCTGCTGCGTTGAGTGGTGTGATAGGTGCTGGGGGCGGAGGGGGGTGGCAGTGGGAAGCCGCAGGGGGGAAAACAAAGGCCAGCACCAGAAGTGGCAGATAGGAAGAGCAGGAGAGAGAGAAGCAGAGAAGGGCCCAAAGAGATCCGCAGAATCTCAAGTAAACAATTAAGAGCAGGCCAAATCCAGAAGAAAAGGATGAATAGGTCAAAAGCAAAACATTTTAAATTTCAAAGCTGAAAATTAAGTTTAAAACCAGCCAGAAAAATAAAAAAAAATGGAAAAAATTGCTATGGTCTGACTTGTTGGTCTAACTAGAAGTTAGAGTTCCAATGTCATGATGCTCTCCACAGGACATCAGGAGTATGTGTGAACAGGACAAGCAACTGGGTAACTCCTTAACTAATTAGACTGAAGAATTGTTAATGAGCAGCACAGACCCCGAGCCAGGAAGCATCAGTTAGAATAGTTAACTCAGGTACATAAACAGAAATAAAATGTGAGAAAGAAAGGTGTGATTAGGAGAAAAAGAAACAAAGAAAAAGGTATGTAAGCATGTTTTTAAGTACAATTTATGATAATTAAAAGTTGAAAGAATGAGGCTGCATTTTTGTAAATTTGTTGTTTGAAATGCAGAGGTGGTCGTTTGGTAGTAATTTAGATCTATCACACCATTAGAAAAATACCTACACTAAAAAGGACAAGCCTTAACTTTCTGTGACAAGTTTAATCTGTGTTTATGACGTCGATACAGAAACTTGAAGACATTCAATACATTTGAAAGAGGAACTGATGGGGAGATGCCGCTTCTGTGCAGCCTACAGAGGAGTGATGCATCTTGGACAGAAACTTCTGGATCTTCCATTTTAACTGCACAACTGTGCTTGCATGTATTTACTATTGGATTTGGGAGGGAGCCTTACAGAAACTTCTGATTCAACAATTGCAACAATTCCACTTCAATGTTACAATGTCATTCCTGCTCCTCCTCAACCTGCAGAAAACAATCTGAAGCGTATCTATTTTAGGTCTCTTCCAATGCTTCACCAGTAAAACTGGTCAAATTGTGCACAGTACACACTCTGATCAGTTCTGTTCTAAAATGGCAATTGCATATGTGCATTACAGGAACCTTGTTTGTATATTAAAAATGGTCTCTCCCTTGTAACAGGCAATGCTTTCGCCACCCAGCACCAGGTCACCTGTAAGAATGATAGTGGGTGACTCCATTTTGAGGCAGTTAACATTGATTTCAACAAGTTAAAATCAGCCCTACAGTCTTCCATTGGGTGGAAATAAGGAAACAAAGGGAATTCTTAAGGGAGGCAAAGAGGAAGCAAGGAAGGAATGAAACTGATTTTTGGAATCTCAACAGCTCCCTTACAGCATTACCTCTAAAAATACCTGATGTAATTAAAGCATCTAGATCCAAACAGACTACAATGGCTGTACCCTCTGATGTCACAATGTAACTAGAAAGTATCTGCAGAAATCACCATCATTGTGCAGAACACTCGAACAATCAATCAAATTAAGTAACTTTACCAAGTGTCCTCATCAACTTATAGTTCCAGTGCTTTAACTAAATGTCAAGGCTGCAAGTCTAATTTGATATATAATTTATGGCCAGCATACTACTGTCCTATCATTACACAGGAATCATGTAACATAGCAATATGACATTCATTATACCTTCCAAGAGACTGATTTTAAGCATGGTGCTTTGGATGTTTGTGAAGTTAACCAGTAATCATCAAAATGTTTTGCAATAGCTTTGATCTGTCAAGAGTTCTCAGCAATATATTAATATATGGCTCCTCTAGCTAAATGTCAAGGGCCATCATGAGAACCATTTATTGGCTCATATTTTGCTCACAAATGCAAATTGTTGCTCAAGTTAATATCTTGTGAGACTTACAATTTATCCTGCAGGGTTTGTTCCAAAAGTCAACTATCGGAGTACAATAGAATCACACAGAAGTCTTTGGTTTGGCTGTTTTCTTTCAACAAAATACCCTACAGAATATTCCGGTTAATTAGGACTGGAAAACTTTACATCCCAGTTTATCAGGGGAAAATTATTCTTAAATTTGGATGAGCTCATGCATTCAACAAAGTCCAATTTACTTGTAAGTTTTTCACAAACATTTGGGCTTAGACTTGAAGCAATATTACAATATAATATATAGAAAAAAGGGGGGGATAAAAAATTAGTAATAGCTCAGGCAAGAAAACATAACATAAAGGCAGAGTTCAAACAAATTGGTCTTGTGCCAACAAAGAGCAAGTTTTGAATTAAGCTATAAACTTGTACCAATTTCAGGAGCTAATGTTTAAGCTTTTCCCTTTTTATGAATGTGTGCACAAACTGTATTCATAGTAATGCAGGCATGACTTGAAAAGGAGCTCCAGAAAACAAAGCAGAGGAAATTCAGTTAGAGCATCCAAAAATACATTTTATACTTAAACATTGAATATTGCTGCAGTCTATAGCTTGGCCCCGTTTGGCCTGAACTTCTAATGCATCACACAAACTCTTGACTAAGCCACAGCAGCCAATGAGGGAACTACCTTGTAGAAGCATTAGGGTAGGTAAGAGGACACTTAAGACACTAGGCGTTCACAACAAGATGATAATGGTGTGCTGGCCACTGGTGTGAAGATTGGTGCAGAAGTGTAATGTTCAACCCAAGGCAACTTAACATTTTCATACAAAACCACCAGGAACATTTACTAATGTATTAATTACAATATTTAGGATCAAACCATCAAATGTTTTGTTATTTTCACTTGCCTCTCAATTACACACCAAATCTCTCGGGTCAGTTTAAACTCTGGATGGCCAAGCAATGATATGCTTTGGCAGCTCCCGTTCTGGCAGTGATAATGGTCAGAGAGTCTGTGCCACACATCAGCTGAGGTCCTATGTACATCATAGAACCATGATTTGCATATTAAAAGGGCCCCTACTGTCTGAAACAGGCAATGGCTGCCCTGCGATAGACTCCTGTTAATGTGGCAGCAAACTGATTGGTGGTGGTAATGAGATGGTTAATCTAGGCTAATTTCTCTTGTACTCTTTGTTCCTCATTCCAACTGATATATTGGGGCCATTTTGTCTGCCTTTTGGCCCTGATCAAGTGGAAAAACTGCACAGTAAAAAGATGAATATTTAATGATAAACTAGCACCTGTGAATTTCTTGGAAACAAATAAAATGATTTAGCAAGAGTCAGTATGAAGCAGGATTGCACATGCTGTTAAAACATGGGGCAGAATTTTTGTCCTGTTGGGCGGGCGGGCGGGTGCCCGACCCGATCGGAAGTAAAATAGTCTGTGATGGTGTCGGGCGAGCGTCCCGACATCATCACGCACTCTCGTGATCTATTGGTCAGCGGGCACGCACGAGAGTTGGCAGCGTGCCCGCCGACAATTAAGAGGCCTATTAAGGTCCTTAAACAAGTAATTCATTTGTATTTTTCCCTACCTGCTCAACCATTTGGTTTGCAGGCAGGAGAATTGGCAAGGCACCATTGCATTTTTTACGAAACCTCATCCACGGGCGGGATGAGGTTTCCAATGGTAAATAACTAAACAATAAAGTTTTTTTAACATAATTTTTAACTTATCCTTCTTCATGTGACTGAGTCACATGTGGGGATATATTTATATCATTTGTAAGGTATTTAATTTTTATTTTAAAATTCTTCAGCTCCCTGAGGCAGCTCTGTGCGTTCAGGGAGCTTTCATTGCTTGCTCCCCCGCGCATGCGCAGGCTTCAGATCTCATGCTCCTCCCAACCCCACCCCGGCAGCGCTGAGGCTCTCAGCGCATGTTTCATGCTGGCGGTCCGTTTTGCGGCCATTCCTGAGTCCACCTGCCATGCCCGCCCAACGAAGGGAAAAGCCTGCCCACAGATTCCTTTATTCTTCCTCTTGACTCTCTCTGCTGGTAAATGTGTATGGTAGCATTAAGTGGACAAAATATGCAATGCTGCTTTCAATACACTCCATCCCACCCCTCTCAGAGATTGAGAGGCATGAAGCAGAATACTCGGTGCCTGCTGGTGTTGGGCATGTTAGACGGCATGAGCGGACAATATGGCGAGAAGGCCAAAAATCAGTTTCATGACTTCGTGAAACCAGTTTGCGATCATCCGCTCAGGTCGTGTTTCCCATCATCGGATGCCGGGAGCCTCATTGTAATAGAGCTAAATAGCATTATAAGGCCAGCTTGCCAGAAATATCCTCCCTCCCCCACCCCCCGCAACCAACGCAAGACTGTCCACCCATGTCGGTGGGAAAACATGCCAATGTGTTTCACAACAGCACATATAAGGTGTGCACTTGGAGTCTTGCACTTTGAGGGGAACTTGGAGGTAAGTGCACAGTAACATTGGGCAGTGCTCGTGAGTGTCATCTGTTGGACTTCAAGGTTGAGGCGACTTGGGATGGGGGGGGAAAGGGTTGTCCTGTGGTTGAAGGTAGTGCACAAGCATGTGCAGGTAGGGGGAGAGAAGCGGCCATGCATTAGGGAATCCTTGTATAAAGTGACCATTCCTCTGCCGTTGAGACAGCTGAGACGCAGCCACTTTGACATGCGAGGAGTTGGGTCTCTAGCTTATCTGCCCACTCAAGTAATGCAGAGGCATGAAGGTGCCACCAACTGGGCACAGACTGCAAACTAATGAGTGTTTCAGTGGACTGCAGAACAGTTGGACAACTGGGCATGTTGTACAATCTCCTTGCTAAAGCTGGCCATGGAGCAGCCCCTTGCAATGTCAGCATCCCGGTTTGGACCAGTGTCCCCCGTGGTTCAAGCTGAAAGCAATGTCAATGGTAAATCACACCTGTCCAGAACACGTCTGGACCAACGTGACGTGTAAAAGTCAGGACTCACCTTAAGACGGCCTTAGGCTGCTCGTGGAGAGGAAGATAATATGGAGGCCTCCAGCAACAGTACCCTGGAACACCACACGCAGCACTGGGTGGAGCATCAACCATGTGGACCTTCTCTGCACAGCAGCATCCAGGAGATGGTTGTTCTCAGGGCAGAAATTTCACTCAGGGATCCAACCTTCATCCAGAGACTTTGCCCAGGAATTGGACCTTCATTCAGAGACTTCACCCAGGGATCAGACTTCCATCCAGAGTCTTCTTCCAGGGATCTTCATCCAGAGACTTTGCCCAGGAATTGGAATCCTGTAGCTGGAAGGCTGCAGGAGGTGTTGTTGGGCAGCGTGGGTCTGTTGCAGGTTTGCAGGGGTGCTTATGCAGGTCTGAAGGGATATGGAAGGGAGGGTGCAGAGGTCTGAAGGGCTATAGGGTTGTGCAGATCTGAAGGGCTATTGGTGGGGTGCAGAGGTCTGAAGGGGTTCACAGGGAAGGGTTGGTGGAGTTGATGGTGGACTCCTGGGGTGCAGATTGAGGGTAAGCGTGGTACGATGGTTTGGTGAGGGTTACAGGATGCAGAGGGAGCCAGTAGGGTGAGAGGGTGAGGGTATGATGATGTCACATGTTGGGGTGCCGAGGGTCACTGGTGGGGACGTGGAGATAGACACAGACTCAGGGGTTGGGGGTGGGCAGGGTGAGGGCAGGCAAGTCAGTGGTAATGGTGATGGGATTCCCAGGGAGGAAGGGGATTTTGACGATAATCTGCACATTTCCAAAGGTGACGGCGGAGGTTTGAAGTGTGATGGTGGGGAGGTTGAAAGTTATCCTGGAGGGGTGAGGTGGGGTGGGGTCAATGGTTATGAGGGATAGGGTGTCGGTGACTGGGGCAGGTGAAAAGGTGTTGCAGCAAAGGTAAAAGGTCACTACCACCATTGCTGGGCTGGTCACAACTATACAGGGTCTTTGAGATCTCGAGATGCTGCATGGGACTTGGGTCATTGGGAGTGGGTGGAGATGCAGGTCAGCTCAACTGGACAACTGAAGGGGAACCCCAGCATGTAGTACTTACAATGCTAGGGCCGTGGGACACATGGAAGTTTGAAGCCCAAAGGCTTAGTGTGCGTGGGGGAGTGCTTGCACATGGCTTGCCTGTGTCCTGATATATACGTTTGCCTCCCAGTGGATGCCTCATTCCAGGGGATGGGGTATCCCCATGAAGATGAAGTGGGGAAGGGGGTGGGAGCACAAGCTTTAAGGACTATAACTAAAACAACATGCTAAAAGTTATTAAAGTGAAAGTGAATATATTTAAAGAAGTTTGATCTTTGCGACATTCAATAGTTTGCTCGTGTAACCAATTATGATTTCAGTATTTCTTAATTTTCCTTTGCCTGCCACTTCTAAGTGCTCCCCTGACATCCGCAATAGGGGCGGAGGCAGCCTGCTGACCAATTTTCCCAATTGCCTTGGATGACCTTGGCAGCTGTGGGAAAGCTGCTCCCATTGCAGTGACAGAGGATGAGGTTGAAGGGGTCACAGGCAAAGGGGCCGGACACCCTCGGAGAGCCTTAAGTGGAGGTCCCAGGGGTGTCTAGCTGCAGGTCCTCCTCCCTTTGGGTGCCTGAAGGCCCGTGCCTGACTCCATGAGGAGAAGGGGCACCTGGATAGAGGTCGAGGTGCCCACACCCCCCTCTCGTGTAACCCCTACAGTAGCTCACCCATGGCTACCGCGGTAGAGTGCAGGTCTGCGTGCATCTCCAGCAGAATCTGTTGGACTAGGATCTCCATGGAGTCTGCTATCCTCCCCATGGAGACCTTGATGTGTGCACATGTTGGCACCACTTCATTATCCAGCAGGCGGATGGACTCCTCCATCTTACATGCCACCCTGTTGAGGGCATCGAACACCTCTGCGTGATATTCCCATCCTCGTGCTGCCTCTCCACCATAAGTTGGAAGGCCGATTCCAGATGCCCATCACCAGACTCAGGCATCGTAGATGCCTCTTCCTCAGCACTCGTCCAAGTGTCAGTGAGCTCAACTGACCCTGCCTTCTCCTGCTGTGGACACATGTCCGTGCGTTGACCATCTGAATGTGAGGCCATTCCTATACCGGAGTTAAGACCTACCGAGGTTTGTGTTACTGGGATGGTGGCGGGTGCAGGTGACTACTGTGGTGGCTCTACAGTTCCACTTTGCTCTTCTGTCATGTCATTGCTCCATTTGGGCCAGGGATTGTGTTGGAGCTGGACAGGGCTTCTTGTGGCTCAGCCCTTGCTCTCTCTCTGGTGACATCTGTAAGTGAGAGGGGAGAAAATGAGTGACAGTATGAGCTGCCCCCAATATGGAGGCACCCATGACCCTGAGGTTTCTATGACATGCATGGATCCTCACTGGCTAGAGGCTGTACACCAATCTCTCCATCTGCCCCACTCCATTCCACTCTACCCTTGCCAGCTGGACTGCTCTCTTCTCAAACTCAGTCAAGTCCTTCAGGTGTGGCTGACCTCCTTCCGTCTTCTCCCTCTCTTGCTGGTTATGGATTAACTTCTCCTGCTTAGTGAGGACAGAGAAGATGGAGTTGACAGGATTTGTATGTAGCATCCATTTGCACATAGCAATTTCATGTTTCGCTCATGCTTCCTGTCTTAGAGGTAACCCACTGAATTGTGTGGCATTTCATTGATGCACTGCAGGTTGTCCAGAAGGGTTCAGGGCCACCACCCTCCAGAGTAGTGAATCCATCCAGATAGAAGGATAAGGCTCAGAGAGGCATGTCATTTGCGGAGCTTTCTGGTGTTTTCAATATCTGAGCTCCTTTGCCTCCACTTCTCCCCTGCCTCCTGCTTCCAGACAGCATGTGAGCTCTCTGTGTGGAAGGGTTTTGGAGGCACAGTGGCCCCTCCATCTGCAGAATGGATGGACTTCAATGGGGCTATCAGGTATGACCTTATGGCATTGCCACTGAGGATTATTTCGCCTGTACCATTCATTGTGGTTAGTGTGAGTATGTGAGGAATCACTTACCCTGGCTGCGCAGGTGAAAGTGTTTAATTCTCTCTGGCATTGGAGGGCTGACCTGCGCTGGAGGGCCGGGCACTGGCTGCAGCAGTAACCTACTCCCATGCAGGGTTTGTTTCCCTGCTCGGCCTCCTCCTCCCATCAGCTGGATAGATGAGATCCCTCCTGGTCTCCAGCTGGTCGAGGAGGATGCCAAGGAATGAGTCACTAAAATTTGGTGCTTAAGGCCCCTGTCCTGTTCTTGCCATCTGGATCGGCCTTGTTAGTGAGTTGCTCTCTGGGTGCCTTTTACATATGGAGCCAGGATATGATGATGGGGCATGCATCACCCAGCCCACCCGCTGCGCGATGCATCGGGAAACCCTGACTACATAATTAAAGGAGCCCAGGGTCGCGCGAAACCACACGATTTCCCATCGGCTTCCACAGCAGGAAATGTTCTCCGTCCCCACTGCTGCCACTGGACTTAGTCCCAGAAGGGAACATCGTGCCTGACAGTACAGTTGCTGCATTACAAGATCAGATGTGGTTGCACTGGTGAACTCGTTTTGAAAATTGTGAAGGCCTTCTGGTGTGTGAGTGATTTTGTTTGTAGACGCTCCCCCAATCACATCTTTCCAGTTTCATAATTCCATAGTCATAATGCATAGTGGCAACACATTATCTTATCTTGTTGCTGCTTTGATGTCAGCTGGTTTTAGTGACTTTGGCACTGCAGTTAGGCTTACGTAGTTAAGATGTTGCTTGGCAACCCTTTCTTCACGACTAGTTGGACTGACTGTCGCATTTGATTGCTGTTGCCTTAATCACACACAATTTTGGTTAATTGTCTTGTTTGCTTCTTGCTTGGTATGTTGGGAGACAATTGTTTCATGTATTGTATTTTTCTTAGGGGCATGAAATAGATTGTTAGCGCATTTGTTGCTGAGTTGTAGTCATTTTCATCTTGTGCTATTGTAATTATTTCAAAAGTATCCTCCAATTCTTCTCCTCCATAGTGTAGGAATAAGACCCTCTTTCTTTTGTCACCTGTGAGTGTAAAACCTCCCATTGCACCTTCGTAATGTTGCAGCCATTTTTGATAAAAGTGGGAATATAAATGATGGCTCTGAATGCATATCAAAATGTGGTAGATTGGGCATAGGCAACACCATCTTAACCAGCAATGAAGTGATAGTGCATGATCAAGGATCCCGGATTGCATTCCTTCCAAATAAAAAAATTCCTCTGTAATGATCCAAGTTTTGGCTGCCTCTGTTCTCAACATACCAGGTTCCATTTAGTAATTAGTAAAATTAAAATAATTAGTAAAAGTAGCACTTGTTGTGGCTCCAACTACAGACAGCAGCATCATAGTATGTTAATACTATGCCTTGGCAGGCTATATTTGTTGGTGAACTAAGAAAATTGTGTTCAACTTGTATAAAGAAAAATGCAATAAAGTATCATTTGGTACCATCTGAATATTATGTGTACTTTTTATTAAAAGTGTTTTTATTTCTAAACCAATTGTTACAATTGACTGCATAGTCAACTATTAGGCATTTGACCTAATCCCTGGCCTTTTTGTTTCTGACAACCTAATGTTGAGGATGCATCTCTAATCCCAGAGTATTTAATGTCGAGTCTTATCAGTCCATCTCACAACTCGACTTTACTAGCAGAATAATTGGGCACATTCAATCTCTTGTGGCAAACATTTGTCTACATCCTTCTAGTGTATTGGTAGGTTGATCAATCTAGAGACTGTTGCCAACATACAGCCCTTCAGTGATTTTGTCTGATGATGGAGGAAGATTTATTTGGTGAAAGAATTGCTTTCTGCTCTTTGGTTTCAGCTCTATGAATGCCTAAGCTATCTGATTTCGAAGACCAAGACCAAATTTGCAGGTTTACCTGATATGACCTTTGTGCTTAACTCAGACACATAAATCTGTTCATTTTGATCCTTTTGTTTTATATCG
The DNA here is from genome assembly GCF_017639515.1 of Carcharodon carcharias. Classification (NCBI taxonomy): domain Eukaryota; kingdom Metazoa; phylum Chordata; class Chondrichthyes; order Lamniformes; family Lamnidae; genus Carcharodon; species Carcharodon carcharias. The sequence continues at coordinate 113,539,524 of NC_054479.1, read as the reverse complement.
TGACAATATATTAAGACATTTTCAAGAGCTCACAAGTTAAATGAATGCTGCAACAGCTTGTAATCTTACTGGTATCAGTAGCAGCAAGGGTTGGTTACAGAGGATGGGGTTATTATTGGTGACCTGAGGTGAAGGCTGTCTATAAAAATGTGACCACTGTTTGATGAGTTGTCGTTAATTTGACAAATGAGTTGGCATTGCACTTTTATTTCTTGTTGTTAGGGTGCCTATGTGTCTTTTGGTCAGTGGCTCAATATGACTAAATGAAGTGAAATATCAGTCTGAAGGGTAAAATTAAATGGTCAGTGAGAGGAGTAAAACTGAACAGATGTGTCTTTCTAATAGATAATGACCTTTGGCATTTTAGAGGTCTCATTTCATTCAAACCATGTGGATTAGGTTGGCCAAGTATATGGATTGTGAAAGTTTTTTTTAAGACTCATTGCTTACAAGTAGAACTAATACAGCTTAAAACAGGCTAGAAAGGCAATTAGACATCTGGCATTCGGTAGTTATCTCATTAGTAGTGTTGACAATCCTTATCCAGCTTATAATAATGTTTCGTAAAAGCCTTTTAAAACCTTGTATCAGTATTTCATGGAACTGTACATTTTTGAAGTGTTGGAATTAATACCACAAAATTGTAGGATACGGGAAATTTCTGTATAACACAGTGAAGACTATCCCCATATCACTGGACTTAGCTGCTACCTGGCAAAATAAGACTGAGAGCATTTATCCCAAGATTTGTTATATCCTTGATTCTTGTGACGTGTAAACTTCAGCTTCAAAGAACCAACATGGTGAACTTCCCAGTTGTGACAGATAATGGAGTTCTGGAATGGCAAATAGTCATTTAAAAATAGATGTGGTAGTTCACTGCTTGATGTCTCAAATGATAGTTACAGTAATTCATACTAGATCCCAGGTTTGGTCCATTGGCTGTACAGAATTATCTGAGGTATGTGTGAGAAAGAAAGAGAGAGAATGGGATAAGAATGATCCTATGACTTGAAGCGTTCCTGCTATTGATTATTATTCGGTCAATGCTGTTACTAGTATGATTTTGTGGCTATTGATGTGACAGTCCTTATGATTACAGAAGCTATAAGTGTTTATGATTCAAGATTATGCATTAAGAATGGAAAGATAGCAGAAGATGACCAGCAGCCCTGGAACCATACCTGAGCATGACCTTCAGAAAACCTGCGATAAGAAGATGAATTGGAGAGCAAGAAAGTTATATAGATTATATATGTGCATATGCTGTACAAAAAGTCTAAAAGACTGGAATAAATTACCGAGTGTAATACAATCCTTAACTGTGTTAAAAGTTTCAACACTACCAGAGCATCTCAGCCACATTACACCATGTAACAAGTTCCAAATTAATCACTCTTTTCAGCATCATATATATTCCAGTTAAATATGTTTTCCAATGACACAAGGTAATCTACTGTGGTGATCCTGTTTAAATTTTATTTCCTTTAAAAGGAGCTATTCAGCTCAAAAAGTTATTGGCAGAAACAAGATCTCATTCGAATAAATCACACAAGTATCATCCTGCCATTTGAACACTGTTAAAATGTGTTCGTAAGTAGGCGTTATGCCCTTCTAGTTTATTTTGATTCTTACTCACTGGTATCATATTCTTGACATAAGTATCCTTTGCATTCTGTGAGTATATATATGCATTCTAATCCTCTATGGTTCAATTCCTGATGTTCTTAAGGTAACTTAAGCAATGGATGATTTTTGAAAACTACATTTTGATTGCATCAGAAATTGTATTTGAGTTAAAGGAACTCTAACAATAAGAGCTTAATTTTACATATGCAACAATCTGTAGAAATTTATCCAGTATTAGGCATATCTGACAATAATTTCCTTGGGGGTTCTCTCAAATAGTTGTCATAGCTTCAGTAGAACTTCAACAGAATTCATTTTGTTTGAAATAAGGGGAATAGAAAGTTAAGCCACATTACATCTGTTTGATATATGTATAGAGTAAATCATTGAAGAATCTTAAAGGGAATCTTAAAGCACAGAAAGAGGCCAATGGCTCATTACGCCTGTGCTAACTCTTTGAAAGCCCTGTTTAATACAGTCTGCCAGAACAAATTGCAGATTGGTTGCTTTTCGTAAAATAATGGTGCAATCAGTTTCCAATAAGTACTAGAATCAGTAATTCCAGGTAGTTTAGATGCTATAACCTTAGCTCACTGATGGCATTTTCATTTCAGAGTCAGAGGTCATGGGTTCAAGTCACACTCCCAAAACTTGAGGGCATAATCTAGGCTGACATTTCAAGTGCTAGTCTTATCTTTTGCATCAAGTATTAAACCAAGATCCTGTCTGGCCTTTCAAGAAGACATGAAAGCACATGTGACACTGTTCAAAGAAGAGGAGTTCTCCCAGGGTCCTAGCAAAACATTCCCTTCAAGCCACACCCAAAATAGATGACTTGGTCATTTATTTCATTGTTGTTTGTTGGATCTTGCTGTACACAAGTTGGCTGCTAACTTTCTTACATTAGAACAGTCACTACACTCCAAAAGTACTTACTTGGCTGTAAAGCACCTTTGGATATCTTGAGGTCATCAAAACCAGCCCCCAAATGCTATCAAAATAATGACAAGGGTTATAGTGCTCTCTCATACTTAAGTTAAAATGCCACAGCAACTTTAGGTAAGGGCAGATGTGTGATTAAACATAGTAATTAGGAAATGCTGCTGTTGGAAATGTACCGTTCCACCATTAGCTCCATAAAAAGCGATCTCAGTGTCTTCTTCATTCAAATGCATTGAGTCAGATTTTAACTCACTCAAAACCCATTCATTTGCATAGAGTTAAAATCAGGCCCATTGAGTGGTGGGAAATTCCTGTCTTTGCACAATAGATAGGAAGTAAACCTGCCATAGGAAGTTAAGTAAAGTCATTCAAAGATTAAGTAATCTTTTAGCCATGTGATGTGTTAAATACGGCCATTAATCTTTCTGATACTGAAGATTAATTATTTTATTAATTAATTAGTGTAAACTTTCATTTCTTCAGATTTCAATTGCTGTGGGAGATGCTTAAAAATATAATTTAAAAAACTTTTACTTCCTTTTTTTCTCACTCTCTTAATCCAATTTTATTTTCCCTCTCTTGATTTTACTTTTTATACCTGATTTGGCTTTACATTCATTATCCTAATGTACAATTCCAGGTTCAGAATTTATGTTGTACACTCCACAATTTTTCAATCTGATTGATTAAGTAGATACAGCTTTGCTTGCCCCATTCATTCATATTCCAAATGCCCTGTAGAGGGCAGCGTGCAGTTTCCATTTCACTTGCTGCAACTTACAGCACAAAATATCTGTCAACATTAAATGGGAAAGGGAACAAGCTAACAGTAACTGGTTATGGGACTTTTTGGATCAATATCATTTCAATGTCTTTTCTTCTTTCTCTCTTTTTTTCTTACTCTCTTTTTTTCTTACTCTCTCTCTTTCTCTCTCTTACTCTCTTTCTCTCTCTCTTACTCTCTTCCTTTCCCCCTCTCTCTCCTCTCTCTTTCTCTTTCTCTACCTCTTTCCCTCGCTCTTTCTCCTCTCTCTCTTTCTCCTCCCCCCTCTCTTTCTCTTGAATGGAAATTTTCCTGTTTCTTTTGAAGTAAGCAACCTTCAAAAAAAGCCAAACATTGTGAAAGGATGTTTTCCAATCTACACACTCATTACAACATACTGATAGCATATTGACCAAACAAGTCAATATCACACTCTCCTCTGTAACAGATTAGATTGGCTTTCATTTCTGCAAGAAAATCTCTTTTCAGTTCAAGTAGTTATCTTCAAAGTATTTTTTGGTGAAATAAATTAACTAGAGATATTTTTATGTCAAAGGTTGGAAGTTACAAGGTTTAACATAATAGGCAAAGATTTTCAGTAAAATCAGTCATTAAGTTAAACTGGAATGATCTAGAATACACTTCTCCCAATAAACGTGTTCTCCTATATTTTGGTGTTTCTTATTTGTGTTTCTTTGAACAGTTTTCTATAATTCCATTTGTACTGCGAATAATTAATCAGTGATTTTGTACTTCCTGAACACTATCCTGCAGCCTCTTTAATTACCCAGCCTTGGGCCATTTCCTCCCACTCCATCTGTAGCCAACCTCTGCTCGTTGCCACCTGCTCCCTGTCCAAGTGCTTAGTCTCACTCCTTTTCTTGTCTCTCCTCAAGTTCTGCTCGCTCACTTTTTTAATCCTTTGTGCCTTGTTTCTGCTATTTCTTTCCAGCATCCTTTCCATATCCCAATCCTATGCTCATCCCTTCCTATTCTGCTTGCTGTACCTTCCCAATCCTTCATATTTCAATCTCCCATGTGAGGTAAGCTTAGCTTAGTGATACAGGAGACAAAGCAGAAAAATTTATGAAAACAACTTTATAACCTCAATATGCTATAACTGAAAATAACAATGAGTGTGGACATTACTTATAAAATAATAATTACTGTGTGTTAATATTTTTAATTGTATTGCATGCTGAGGCATTTCTGATACTTTATATTCCAGACACAAGGCTGTTTATCAATAACATAAGTCGTCCTCATAAATAAAGTGTCCACAAACAGTATTCTACTGATGTTATAAATAAATTGGGCTGAATTTTGCTGTTGGTGAGCAGGGGGGCAGGGCCCGCTCGCCGACGTGTAAAATGACGCAGGATGATGCCGGGGGGATCCCCCAATGTCATCCCGCCCCATTTAAATTTTCAGGGAGGTGGGCCCGCAGCAAAATCAGCTGCCGGCCCGCCGACCTGTCAATGGCCAATTGAGGCCATTGACAGGATCATTAAAACAATTAAAGGGACCTGCCCGTCCAACCTTAAGGTTGGCGGGAAGGCCAGGAGCCCCGGCAGGGAATAGAAAAAGCATGAAACCTCATCCACCGGTGGGATGAGGTTACATGTAGGGATTTTAAAAGTTTAATAAAGTTTTAGTTTAAATTTTGAACATGGCCTATCTCATGTGACATTGTCACATGAGGGGGACATGTTAAGGATTTTTTTTTCTATTTTAATGTTTTTAGAATTGTCAGCGATCTCCCTCAGGCAGCACCTAGCCTCAGGGAGATGTGCACTGTTTCGTGCGCATGCGTGAAAGAGCGCACTCTTGCTTTTGGGGAATCTCATCCCCCACCCCCACCCACACCCCCCCCGACCCGCACAGGAAGTGCATTGTACTTCCAGCGGACGACACGCTGGGCAGATCTTAATTGGCCCGCCCACGTAAAATGGCGGTGGGGCCTGCTTCTCCGGCTGGGATTGGCTCCCCGCCCGCCGCAGATTGGGTTGGGCCCACCCGCCCGATAGGCAGAAAATTCTGCCTATTCTGTTTTAGTTATTTTAGTTTAATTTTCCATTTTAAGAATTGTTTCTAATATGCTTTAGATTTTAGAGTGGGTATTTCCAGCTGAGTCTGGAAGAACTTTACACATAAAGATCTAAGGCTGGAATTTTCCGCCCCCGTTGGCGTTTGGCATCATGATGGGTGGGGGTGGGATAAAATGAAGGCCAAAAATCAGTTTCACGCCATCGCGAAACCAGTTTGTGATCCGCTCCACTTGTCAATCGCAGGCCCAGTTTCTCGCTGTCCAATGTTGCAAACATCATTTCAATTCATTTGCATCTAATTATAAGCCCTGCTCGCCAGAATGATCCCGCCATGTTGGATTATCTGGTCACATTGGCATGATTGCATGCTGACGTGTTTCACATCTGTACATAAGCGACGTGCACCTGCCGAGCTGCACTTCCCTTGGGACTTCGAAGTTTGTTTGCCTACCTTTCTTCAGGTAGCACTCGTGGTCATCAATGCCAGGCTTCATAGGCAGCACCACATCACTTTTAGTGGGGGAGTGGGGAGGGGTCATGGGCAAGTTTCTACCTACCAGACCAGCCATAAGGCGGGGGTGGCTTTTCAATGGCTGCAGGGCTAGGGCTTTCTTGGGAAAGGGGGAGAAGTGGCCTCAGGCAAGGGAAGAGGCTGCAGGGTGAGAGCTGTACTGAGGAAGAGGGATATTCCAGGGTGCATCTGGGGGTACATGTTGTTCAGCGCAAGTGGCCTCAAGATTTTGAGGGCTGAGGAGGCAGTCTCCAGAGGAGATGAGGCCAGGTGGTGATGTGTGGGTTTGTTTGAGAGAGTGAGTGGTGATGTCCCTTGAGCTGGCAGTGTGTGAGATGCCAGTGAATGTGTGATGGCTTGTGAATGTATGGGTTTAGAGTGATAAGATGATTGCCTTACCCAGGCAGCACAGATGAGGTCAATCATCTGCTTTCTACACTGGATAGCTGATCATCTCTTGTGTGCAACATTGGCACTGATGGCCTCTGCCACCGCCTCCAAAGCCAGAGTGGTAAGACTGATGGGCCTCCTATGACCGGAGTGGGGATAGAGGACATTGCAGCAGGCCTCCACATTGTCCAGAAGGTGTCTCAGGGGTGTGTCGCTGATTTGAGGGGCTGCACACTCCTTGGCTTTTGGGGCCATGTCCTCACTGGTGCCACACTGGGCTACAAGCATTGAGAAGTGTGCTTGCAGCTGTAGTTTAAATATGGCGCCCCATGTGAGGAAGCAATGAGGTAATGGCATGGTGGGCAAATCGCAGGCTGCCCGCCAGCGAGCTGGCATGTTTCCTGTGGTCGCATAATTAATGAGGTGGGAATGGGATGATAAGGCGCAAAAAGCCGCCATTGTGATTGGTGGTTAAAATGTCCTTTTTCCTGCCCGCTAATGCACTTGGTACAAATCTGGGATGATTCTGCCCTAAGTTATCATGTGTTGGAGCAAAAATGGTTTGCATAGTCATTTGTTCCTATAATATTACACCATTTGCTACTCAATACTAAATTAACAGTTTTCACAGATTAGCAGTTTGGTTTTATTGTTTTAAGTCTCTTTTCAGTAGAAGTGAAAGATAAATTTCGCCCTGAGTTAGCAATCTTTCATAAACACAAAATGGCTGTACCATATAAAGAAGCATCTGTCACAATAGAAAGGATACAATAGCTCATTTTCTTTATGTCAAGCAATATATCTGATTGGAATGATTAACATTCTATTTCAATATTGCTGGTGTCCTATTTAATAATTTATCACCTTTTTAATTCAACAAATGGATAACACTTTGGTTAGCAAGCACCCAATAGGATTCTGCACTTTTCATTCTGCCCAAGTGGATCTAAACAAATTAATTAATTATGTATTTCACAGTTTTGATTGTCTTGTGTGAAATAATTGTAAAATAGAAAATTATTACAGCAAAATAAAATAATTGCATAGGAGAATCTATTTTGGGAGCTAAGTGTGATATTATGAGTAAATGCAAAAGTATTTGGGAAAATGGACAATGCTGTGTCCTTAATCCTCTCTCAGTAAAATAGCTAGCAAATTTACCAAAGACCAAGTAATGCTTATTAACTGATCACTACAGAATATTGTCAATAGATTTTGCATTGTCTTTTGCTAGAAAATTCTGATTTTATTAGTTTAATATTACTGTCAAAGCTCCTGACTGATCAGTGAATAAATGAATATCTTAGTATGGTGTTGAGTCAAAGAAAAGAAAGAGTTGTATTTGTATAGCACCTTTCATGATCTTAAAGTGCTTAGTAACCTATTAACTACTTTAGAAGTGTAACCAGTGTGCTACTGTAGGAAACAACACAGTCATTTTGAATACAGCAAGCTCCAATGTAATAAATGATCAGATCACCTGTTTTAGAATTATTTTTATTTATTCTTTCATGGAATGTAGGCATCACTGGCAAGGCCAATATTTATTGCCCTTGAACTGAGTGGCTTGCTGGGCACCTTAAGGGCTGAATTTTCCCCCTGTCGGGCACGTATGGGCGCGCTTCCGATTAGCACCCCCGATCGGAGGTGCGCCACCATTTTACATGGGTGGGCCAATTAAGGCCCGTCCAGTGTGACGTCCACACACAAGCGTTATGTGCTTCCTGTGTGGGCGGGGGGGAATCCTAAAATCGAGAGTGTGTTCTTTTGCGCATGTGCATGAAAGAGCGCACTCATCTCCCTGAGGCTAAGTGCTGCCTCAGGGAGATCGGCTCTAAATGTGAAAAAGACAAAAACAGAAAAATAAAATTTCCCTTACATATCCCCTCATGTGACAATGTCACATGAGTTGGAACATATCCATAATTTTCACAAACTCTTTAATTAAATTTTTTAAAACCTACATGAAACCTCATCCCACCCGTGGATGAGGTTTCATGTTTTTTCTAGTTCCTGCCTGGGCTCCTCGCCTGCCCGCCAACCTTAAGGTTGGACGGGCAGGTCCTTTAATTACTTAATTGACCCTGTCAATGGCCTCAATTGGCCATTGACAGGTCTGCGGGCATGCAGCTGATTTTGCTGCGCCTCCACCTACCTGAAAATTTAAATGAGGTGCGGTGATATCAGGAGATCCCCCCACGTCACCGCATGTCATTTTACACATCAGCAAACAGGCCCCGCCCCTGCTCACCGACTCGGCCTGAAGGTTTAACCACTCTGCTGTGGGGCTGGAGTCAGGCCAAACTAGGTAAGGATGGCAGATTTCCTTTCCTAAAGGACATTTGTGATGATTTCATGGTTACCATTACTGTGGCTAATTTTACATTCCAGATTTATTTAATTGAATTTAACCCGTGTCCCCAGAGCATTAGCCTAGGCCTCTGTCCAGTGACATCACCACTAGGCCAGCATATCCCCTTTTGTATTGTTTGAGAGGTAGCTGTTGGTCAGAATGCCAGAAGAACTACACTGCTCTTCTTCAAGTAGTGTCACAGGATCTTTTTCACCATACCTGGACATGACAGAAGGGGCTTTGATTTAACATCTCATCCAAAAATTGCACCTCTGACAGTGCATCACTCCCTGAGTGCAGCTCTGGAGTGTCAGCCTGGATTATGTGCTCAAGTCTCTGGAGTGAGACTGAAATCTGTGACCTTCTAACTCAAGCGAGAAACTATGAAAGTCCCAGATTTGATTTGTGGTTATCTGATTTCAGCTAAGGTAACAACAAGGGCACTTTAATTAGCCTGCTCACCCGGGGCTAGACGTGCTAAACAACAACTACAAGTCACTCCTGATTGCTGTCCAATAAACCCACCTAGAAAGTACATTGCTGGACATCAAATGAGACGAGATTGAACTTTAGCGATGATGACCATGAGGAAAAGTCCTGATAGCACTAGGAGTAAAAAGTAAAAACTTCAAATGGGGATTGCAAATGAAAACAAGAGAACAAAATGGAAATCCAATGCATTAACCGAGAGAAACATTTTTATCTGTAACATTAAAATGTCTTTATAAAAGCAAAATGCTGCAAAGCGGAAATAAAAGTGGAAAATGCTTGAAAAGCTCAGCAGGTCTGGCAGCATCTGTGGAAAGAGAAACAGAGGGGCCGAATCTTCCGAAACAGAGGGGCCGAATCTTCCGAAACAGAGGGCCGAATCTTCCGAAACAGAGGGGCCGAATCTTCCGAAACAGAGGAGCCGAATCTTCCGAAACAGAGGGGCCGAATCTTCCGAAACAGAGGGCCGAATCTTCCGAAACAGAGGGGCCGAATCTTCCGAAACAGAGGGGCCAAATCATCTGTGGAAAGAGAAACAGAGGGCCGAATCTTCCGTGATTCACAGCCGGGTTGCCACTCTGCTCCTATTTACTTGCCCTATGCTGGAGCTCCACATTTCTCACTTGGACTTCTGACCCAGGCCTGCTGAGAAATGTAGAACATAGCTGCTCCTGGAGTCCTTTCCTCATAGTGCAGGATCATCAGGGAAAGTGAAGCCATGCCCTCATGGCATGCTGTGTACCAGTAAGTTTAAATGCCCCAGCCACTTTGACAAGCTAGGAGAGAAGGTAAATGTGTAAGTGGGTGAGGGGTTAGGGTGGGTTGGGTGGCCGGGGGTGGGTCAGCGGTAGTCAGGGAATTGGGGGGGGTAATTGGGGAGTCAGAGGGTAGTTGGGGGTGTTGGGAAGTTGGTGGCATAACGGGGTGGTCAGGAGATGTGGGGATGTGGGGATAGTCAGATGTGTAGGGGAAGTCAGGGGTAATCAGGGGCGGGTGTGGGGGGTTAGTTAGGTGGTCAAGGGTGTTTGGGGGTAGTTGAGGGTGGGGGTAGTCAGCTGGTCAGTGGGGGTCAGGGTGTAGTTGGGGAATGAGGAATGGTCAGGTGATCAGAAGGACTGGGGAGTAGTTAGGGAGTCTGGAAGGTAGTTGGGGGGCTGGGGGTTAGTCTGAGGGCTGGGAGGCTAGTTGGAGGGGGAGGAGGTAGTCGGATGGAGACAGGGAGTCAGGGTTAGTAGGAGGTTGGATGTCGTCGGATTGTTGGGGGTGGGTAGTTGGGAGGGTAGTCTGGGGGAGGGGGTCAGGGAGTGGAGTGGTAGTCAGAGGGTCCAGTGGGGGGGTGGGGTTGGAGTCAATAGTATAGTTATTCAGGAGTTAGAACTGGTTTTAATCCTGCTAACATTTCCTTGGTAACTATCTGCTAAGTAATTCAGAACAATCCGAAGTCTTTGACTTTAAATCAGAGTTTTGGAAGGTTCCAGATGCAGGCGAATTGCCCAATAGAAGCTGAAACTTCCTGGGTAATTCCCGTGTAATCAGTGTGTGGACACCTCTGAGGGGTGCTCCTGCGCATCTTCCAGGGTATCTCTGGGGAACCATTATCCGGAGACCAGAAGATCTGTGCCAGAGTTAACATTTTAAGTCAATGATCTTTCATCAAACTTGACTTGCATTTATATCACCTTTCAGGGGTTCTGATTTCTGATAACAATATTTTATTCCAGATTTATTTAATTAACTGAATGAAATTCCCCAGTTGCCTTGGTGGGATGCCCCAGATCATTAATCTATGCTAGTCCAGTAACTCAACCACTATGTTACCATACCCCATAAATACATGACTCATCATTCAGATATCATATTGGTGCTGTGGAACTTTACATCATTGTTCATTAACTTCAGCAGTAAATAAGAAAAGACTGTGAACAGCATTCAAATATGCAGAGGATTACCCCATAAGACTATGCAAAGGGGGTTGGTGAAAATATTTAGACTGGTTTGCGCAGAGATTACCTAGCCCATTCCAATCCAGTTTGTGGAGTCATTGATTGTCTATAGGATAGATGAGTAACTTAAAGAGAATCTTATTTTTCAAGCATGATTGGCTTATATTTCTTGAGAGGTGGAAAAAAATCTGTTTTTGAGAAATTACAGGTCAATTCCATCTGTGTTTTGGTTCAATTAATTAGTATCATCATCAACATTTTTCACTATTTTTGTTTCTTTTTTTCCAATGACATCTATTGAAGCAATTATATAAGTGAAAGGCATGTATATCATTGATGAACTCACTTCTGGTTATTGTTTCAAATTTGTATCCACAGTAATGTAAATTGGGCACAAACGGCATACAAAATCTCAGTCCGAAATGATGTATTGCCTCCACTGAGATCTTCCCGAGAGCTGCTCCATTAACTGTTTTTAGCATGTTCATCAGTCGAACACTGCGTCCAAGGGGTGTCCAGGTATCCAATATTGAAAGGTCAGTGGCGGGGTGTCCTGAGATTTAGTCTGGGAGCCAGAGCCTGTGCAATTGCTCACCGAGAGTGAGTGAGCACAAACTGGAGAAAGGAAGAACAAATATTTGGGGAAAAAAGCCTCACAGAGCACTGTGAATTTGGTACATTCTTAAATGATATGCTTAGAGATCGTTTAGCGTGCAGTGTGAATGGGGACACGATTCAGAAGTGAGTTGTTATCTGAAACAAGTTTGGATTTTAAGACAGCGCTAGAGATTGCAATGCTAATGGAAAGTGTAGTAAGAGATTTGAAAGCCATACAGGGCGTGCAAAATGGCACCATCCTCCACGCCAAAAAGGGCGTGAAAATGCAAGACTCTGCCAAGAGCCGGGAAACAGCAGGAAAATGAGAAAAAATGACTTAACAGTGAAAACAAGGTGCAATATCAATAGAGTTGGAAACAAATAACCTTTCAATGATTGGCACTTTAAAAAAATAGCTTGTTTTTATTGTCATAAAAACAGACATAATGAGACAGTGTAAGGAAAGAGTCAAACATACTTTTAAACAAAAGAAAAAATCAGGGAGGTCTGCAATGTAGAAGAGCTTGAAGCAACAAATTCAGGTATTTATTCGCTGTATAGCTTGAAGGTTGGAAGAGCAGAACCAATCTATGTAATAGTGAAAGTGAGTGGTAGACCTGTTTGAGTGGAAGTGGACACAATGAGTTTCCTTGAATGGTGCTTCCACTACAGTAATTGGGAACATACCTTCAAATATCTGAGTAATGGCAAACAACAAGAAGAAACAGCTGCCCAATTAACAACATACACAGGTGAAAACATCTAAATCAAAGGCAAAAGTAGAGTAACTGTTCGTTCTGGGAGCCGATTGCTAAAGCTACCAGTGTTGGTGTTGAAAGGCAGAGGATCAAGCCCCCTAGGGCAAAACTGGATAAGGGAAATCAACCTGGAGGGACCATTGAGATTCTAAAAGGAAGCAGGAAGCATTTCTGCTTTGGAAAAGGTGTGTGTAAAGACTCAACAACCTGAAGGAATGCAGGCTGCCTTAAGCCGAAACATGGAAGAACAGCAGAAGGAACTCGAAGTGACTATGCTTAAGGACAGAGTTCGAGATGAGGTGATGAGCAACCTCCAAAAGGAAAAGGAAAACCCACTGAAAGACCTTCACACAGTACAAGATTCCCTCAGGTCAAAGTTTGCACCACTGGAAAAGTACAAATAGAAACAGAAAGAGTTCAGTAACTCTTTGGAGTGGTTTGGGTCTGCAGTGCACTGCCTGGAAGTGTGGTGGAGGCAGGTTCAATTGAGGCATTCAAGAGTGCATTAGATGATTATTTGAATAGAAACAATGTGCAGGGGTACGTGGAAAAGGCAGGGCAATGACACTAGGTCATACTGTGTGCAGACATGATGGGCTGAATGGCCTCCTACTGTGCCATTAAAATTCTGAGTTTCTGTGACTGGCCTCAGGCTGATAGCTGCAGTATGAATGTATCCTGAGTTTTAGGTACAATAAATTCACTTATACAACATTTCCAAAATGCTTGTTGTTCAGACAATACCTTTGACTGGTCAAAAATTAAGGTTAGAAATTATTTTTGATACTGTTGTTTGGTGTGACAAAAAAAAAATCTGGTTAAACTTTATGGAAAGGAATCATCACATTAATCTACAACTAGTTATGTTATAATAATAGCGTCTTAGAAAAAGTTCAACTGATTGTAATAATTTCCAACTCAATGCCCTGGTGTATAATTGTTTAACAATGTTGCTCCTTCAGCTGCTGAATTATCAACTTTATCATCAATGTCAAAATTATTCGCAAATTCAAATTGCACACTTCCTCCAATTAAAATTAAATTATGGCCTAAAAAGCCTTCCTTCAGGGTTTTTGATATTGAATTGTACACATATAATAAGCATAAATATACTATATATTATATATGAAGCAAACAAAAACATGTGTAGAAATGTTACTTATTTTATATAAAGAAAATCATGTTGACTCATTAGCTGGAAGAACTACAAACCAAAAATGACTGAATATTGTCCTTGCTTAGTCCTTGTGGTGACCAAGTCAAGATTTAATTACTCTTTTCTGTTGTTTTGAATGACAGATAGTGACAGGTTATTACAAGATCATACTACTTTTCAAGGCCAGTCTGCAGTTTAAAGCCCTTAAATTCATGATACTTTAGATTTATGTGTGCAGGTCAAAACAGATTTTAAGTTAAAAAATTAAATAAACATTTTTCAATGCTCACTCAATTATGGTATACAATTATCAATCCAATCTATCAAACATTCACTTTTACATCACATGAATAATGCACCAATTGATAGATCAGTGGCCTAGGCAGATCGCTATTCTGCAGATGAGGATTGGAGAATGTTGAGTGCAATATTGTATATTAGTATAAACAGAGATCTTGCTGTGTTCCATGTAGATTATAGCAGTGATCCATGATCTACCAAGAATCAGATAATAACTTCACAAGATCTTTTATTTATTTATTATTTTCAATGTAGAAACATTTCTCAAAGCACCTCAGGTTCTATTGAATATTGTTTATTATTAAGAAGTAACTAAAATGTGTGTACAATGGCTACTTCAGCTATTGTTCTAAAATTTTATTTCTGAATTTGTTGAATTCTTCAAGTCTTTTAAGCTAAATTTGTTTTCAACCAGTTGGTTAGCAGATTCTACAAGTACTGCTAACTGTCCTCAGAATGGTCTGCAGGAAGGCAAGTGTTCATGCACCATAACCTAGCTGGCTCAGTGTAGCTGGAATCAAAGCAAATCAGCAGGGCAGACGAGCTTGCTGTGTCTCCACATATGTGCAACTATTCCTCTATCATCTACCTCCTCTGTCCCTTCCATATCAACAAGAAATGATTCACCTCCTCTTGACTCAAAATTACTAAGACCTTCTGGAACATGTGCTTGAAATGGTGATTCCTGCAGCTCCGGTATGTGTTGTTGCTGAGATGGGTTTAATTGCCAGTCCTGGGATTGAGGAACACCTCTAAGTAAAAATAGACATGTGTTTATATCATTCTTCTTCCCATCCTTTAGAACCATTTCAAAGTGCTTCACATAAAAGGGGGTCACTTTGAAATGCTGTAATGTAGACAAATATGAAATGGCCACTTAATAAGTCAATGCATATAGTCAGGCATCTTATAGTTGCAGTCCATACATGACACATTTTTAAATGTAATATAATCATTACTTTACACTTGCTGAAACACCTTTGCTTTTAGAAGGTATGCAATTAGAATTATATGAACCTGAAGCCAATTCCTCTTCTTCAACTTCTGTGTTACCTACACTGTACAGCTTTCTGTGAACAACTTCCACAGTAAGATCTTTGAGGGTGTTAAGTTGTGGTACACTATTTTGTGCCAACTATTCACATTTTCTTTTTACAATCTGGTTTACTGTTTGCTCACCAGCCCCTTTTTGCATTTTCCACCTTTAGAAATGTACTTCCAGTTTTAATGTCAACAATTTTTCCTTATCTTTTAACCTGTTTCTCACTCCTCAACTGCTGCCATTTTATAAACTGTCAAGGCACAACTTGCTTTGGGAGAAGCCATCTGGTTGCAGAGCAAATGGAATTATTATTCCCATAACACAATACACTTAAGGGACAACTGTAACAATTTCTTCACCTGCGTTCCTTGTGTTATATTCAGCCAGCTGACAATTGGATAAAATGGTAAGTCAGTCCAGAGACAGGAGGTAGCCGTAGGTCAGGGGATGTGGGAGGATACAGAAAAAGGTAAAGTCAGGCAGGGACAATAATGGATTGGGGGATGGCAAATATGCAAAATACCCTTTACTTGAAACCCCCAAAAATATGTCATTTTTTAAAATTCATTCATCCATGGGATATAGTGTCACTGGCTTAGCCAGCATTTGTTACTGATCCTTAATTGTTCTTGAGAAGATGGTGGTAAGTTGGCTTCTTGAACCACAGTCCATGTGCAGGTACACTCAGTGCTTTTAAGGGAGTTCCAAAATTTTGCTGCAATGACAATGAAGAAACTTTGACATAGTTCCAAGTCAGGATGGTGTGTAGCTTGGAGGGGAACTTGATGGTGTTCCCATGCCTTTGCTGCCCTTTGTTCTTCTAGGTGATAGAGATTGTGTGTTTGGAAAGTGTTATCGAAGGAGGTTAGGGAGTTTCTGGAATTTTTCAGGAATAACTCTTCAGCAACTTGACTATATGGTTATCTTGCTCATGGATATGAAATCACAACACAGGCTACTGCGAAGCACTTGCAGTTTGGAGTCACTAAAGTATTGTTAATTCTCTATGAAATGTTCACTTCTGAGGCTCCATTTAGCTGCTCAGCTGGATGTAAAAGATCCCATGGCATTATGTGAAGGAGGGGTGTTTGGCCTGTATTTATGCCCCAACCAACAGCACTAAAACAGTTTAACTAGTGATATATCTCATTCGGGTTTGTTGCACCTTTTGGGACACAAATTGACTGCCATGTTTTCCTCTATTGTAACAACCACAGGACTTCAAAAGTACTTCAAAGACAATATATAAATGCAAATTCTCTCTTTTGTCTTTGAAGGAGGTTAGCAAACATTAGTTGTCTTCCAAGTAAATTATGGTGCAACAACCAACCAACAGGTAAACACAAAATTCTATTTACAACACTGGTATCTACAGCTATTTTTCTGCGGTAAGCTGCTCCAACAAGTTCTTATACGCCTAAATAGGAATTCTAAATGTGTCTTGAAATCTATGTGAAAATATGTGAAAAATGGTAAAGTAGCATTCTGACTTGTTACTTGCATCATAAGTGTCAGTAGAAGAGGCCAACACAGGAGAAACTTCGTTAATTAAAGAAAGGGAGTAATGTACCAACATTCAGCACAATGTGGCCAATTAAGTGTTGACAGTCCATCCATCGAAACAACCTTGACAAATAGCATAGGTCTACTAACAAGCTCCAGGCCTGGTGCAAGAAAATAGGGTGCACAAACATGCAAAAGTTATTTTTTGTTTCTGAATAGAGCTCGCCAGTTTTCTCAAATGTGGAAAACATTCAAGGAGTAGAAATATAAAAGTCTGGTTTATTTTAGACAAAATAAGAAAAGAGGAGTAATTTTTCACAAATGTCAGCAATGAAATAGCAAATAGTATCAGAGAAAATAATTAATGTCTTTGTGGGACAGTGTGTTTGTGTATAATAGAGATTGCACAGCATTACATTGAAATCACAATATGGAAACAGGTTGTTTGGCCTAATCACAGATATTTGGGCTGAATCTTCTGGCTGGCGTGCGGGTGGTGGAGCGTGTTTCAGTCGGCTAGCACGCTATGGAGCGCAACGCGCGGCTGCCATTAATTAAAGACATTGTTAAGGCCATTAACTCTTCAACTGACCAGGATTTTGAGGGGCCCGTGCGAACTTCAGCTCAGCGCAAGGGCCCAACGGGCAAGCGGGTAAGTGATTTTTTTACAAACCTCATCCAGTGGCGGGATGAGGTTTGATATCGGAATTATAAAATTGTAATAAAGTTTTTGTGTATTTCATTAACATGTCCCATCTCGTGTGACATTTTCACATAAGGGGGACATGTTAATGATTTTTTAAATTTTCTATTTTTAATGTTTCAGTGCCTTTCAGCGATCTCCCTGAGGCAGCACTTTGGCTCAGAGAGATGTGCGCTCTCTCACGCGCATGCACGAAAGAGCGCACTCTCGCCCGCACAGGAAGTGCATAGCGCTTCCCGTCGGGCATCATGCTGGGCGGGCCTTAATTGGCCCGCCCGCTTAAAATGGTGGCGGGTCCCTTTTTGGCAGCGGTGATCTGCTGCCCGCCCACCAACGAGTCGGTCGGGCCCGCCTGCCCATCAAGGGCAAAATTCTGCCCAAAGTAACTGGTAAGAAAAGCTGAGTTGAGATGAGGAGAATTTGTTAATGTAAAATTTGTCACAATTAGAAATGCACTGCCTGAAAGAGTAATGGAAACAAATTCAATAATAACTTTCAAAATAGTAAATTTAATAAATACTTGAAGGGAAAACATTTACAGGACTATAGGAAAAGAATAGGGGAATAGAACTAATCTTTCAAAGAGCCAACACAGACATAATTTGGCTGAATTACATCCTTCTCTGATTGGTGTTTAATCCTCCATACACAATAGCATAAATTATATTTTATTTTTCTTACTGGCCAAGAATACATACCTATTAGAATAAAGTAAGTATTTTTTGATAGATCATAACACTAATTTAACAACTTCTTATACAACAAGCTAAGGCCCATTTTGACAGGAAAACAAAAACACTTTTTAAATGTAACCTCATCAATATCAGAATAACTTCCATTTTTCTAAATAATACAACTTCACTAATGGGTCCTATATTCTTTAAATAGCATTTTGGTGATGAGGGTTTCAACAGAGATAGATGCTGAGAAGCTGTTTCGAATAGCTGGAGAGTCTAGAACTAGGGGCAGAGGGCTGAATTTTCCTACAGGGAACCAATTGTCAGGATCATATGTGGGTGTCGAGCCCATGCCTGTCAAGATGCTGGCACAACTTTTCATGAGGCGAGATCCTCATTGGTCACCTCCACTTTTGCTATCCGATTAAGGGTGGTAGACGGTTCCTGTGGTGGAAGGCCCAGTGAGAGGTCCCACAGCATTTCCCAGCTGGCAGACCCACTGGGAGAGGTGGGCGCTGTTGATGCAGAAAGAAGAGTGTGAGGGCGCCTTAAAATGCTGATGCTATTTGGAAGTCCGCTGAAAATTTTAAATTAAAAGCCAACAGTTCGGGCCATCAGTGTGGAGGAGAGAGCCCTCCATAGGTTTGGTTTTGGCAATGGCTGCAACTTTTTCACATACGCAGCTCATTCATCGGGTCAGTGAAAGCAGGCTTCGATGGTCCTTTGACCTGCCACCAGGAGGCTGCCTCCTTGTTGCTGTTGAGCTCCGGACCCTGCAGTGGGGCAGTCCCATGCCAGTAAAACGCTGGCTGGTTTAAAAATGGCCTCTAAGTGGTACCTTAATTGATTTAATTGCCTGCCTCCATGGAACAGGTTGCTGATTCATGCAGCCCACCTGAAATCTCATCTAGAGACAGGACAGTGCCGAGGAGCTATCCCGACACACAACTATTTGTAATTCCTCACCAATGCCCACCTCTGAGCCTGACTCTGCCTCCATGGCAAAATTCAGTCTCAGAATAAGAGGCCGGCCATTTATAACTGAGATGAGGAGAAATTTCTTCACTCAGTGGGTGGTGAAAATTTGGAAATCTCTCAGCCAGAGAGCTGTGGATACTAAGTCATGGAGTATAACTAAGATCTATAGACCTTTGGGCACTATGAAGAAACCAAGGAGATACATTAAGAAAGTAGAGTTGATGTAAAAGTTCAACCATGATCTTATTGAATGATCTCATGTTCTTAAGTAAATTGGTCAATGCCTTTTGTTATTTTTTTGAAATGTGCTGTTTTTTGAAATTATTTTGTTAGATGAAACCTGGATGTTTTGTGTCTTCTGAAGCAATTCATGGAATAAAATTAGATAACTTGTAGCTTAAAAAGACTGCAGTGCACAGGCAGTACGCCAATATTTGCATTACAATGAGACCTTTGTCAATTAGCAGTATTACCAACTGCTCAGCCAAACCAATAGGTGGCACACAGACATTACGATATACCAAGCAGTACTGAGCACTACAAGTTACTGGGTAAAAGGTCAAATGCTGTTTACAGTTCCTTTTTAGCGATTGCTTCTAACACATGGTTTAGCTTTCTGTTAAAAGGCAGACACAACACTCCTAGTCAATACACAATACCTTTTCAATCAATTGAGGCATATTAGTGTATTAAATATTGATTAAAATACTTCTTTATTCTTTGTGTGCAGCATTTTGATGGAATTGTTCTCATGCTTTGTATTTCAAGGATCAGGTTATGAGTCTTGCAAAGGAAATTTACATGCGCCTGGAATATCTATTGTATATATAAGACATTTAAATATTTGACCGGTTTTCCTATTATTACTCCATCAACTGTTTTAATAGAATGTGAGATTCAGATCAGTAGCACCATTGGAATATCTTAAGAAGGTTGTTAGCTCACAGAGGCATCCAGACATCCATGGATCTGGTGAGATTATGATACCACACAGCCCTACCAGCTAATGGGGTGTCCATTTTCCAAATCTGGGGACTATGCAGGTCCATTCAGCGAATTTGCATGTCACTCAACAAAGATCAAGTGTTCAGCTGCAAGACGAACCTTTCGCCAGCACATTTTAAAGGGCCAGTCAACAAGTTGCTGGTGAGGTACTTTTGACTTATGTTTAGGTTGAGTTAAGGTGCTGTGTGTTTGGAGTTGGCTGTTGATGGTTGGTGCTTACAATCGGGGAGGACAGAGGAATACCTGTCTGAGATGTGGGGGCTGTGGTGGCAGAGCCTCATGGTCTGCAACATGCGGGGAAATATGTTATTGTGAGGTTGCCTTGGTAGATATTGGGTGTCTTACTCTTGTAAGAGATCTGCCTGAAGGCAAAGATCTTTCCTGAAATGTAAAAGCAAAAAACTGCAGATACTGGAAATCCAAAACAAAAACAAAAATACCTGGAAAAACTCAGCAGGTCTGGCAGCATCTGCGGAGAGGAACTCAGTTAATGTTGCGAGTCCGAATGACCTTTCAACAGTTCTGTTGAAGGGTCATTCAGACTCAAAACG
Source organism: Carcharodon carcharias (assembly GCF_017639515.1). Lineage (NCBI taxonomy): Eukaryota > Metazoa > Chordata > Chondrichthyes > Lamniformes > Lamnidae > Carcharodon > Carcharodon carcharias. Next base: position 113,519,186 of record NC_054479.1, on the reverse strand, counting down.
TTAACTGTGTTCCTCTCCGCAGATGCTGCCAGACCTGCTGAGTTTTTCCAGGTACTTTTCTTTTTGTTTCCTTAAATGTACTTTTATTTACATAACTACCTATATACCAGATTACAGATCATCAGAACAGAACCAGTGCTTCTCACTCATTTCTCTCCAAGTGACATCATTATGACATAGCTCCTTACACATGCTCAGTAGCTATTATTATTAAAGTAGTGTTAGAGTTAACCTTTTACTCTACAGAAATGAAGATGCAGTGATAGGAGTCTGTGAGGAGGGAGGAGGAACAGGGCTCCTTACTGAAGGCCGTACTTACCAAGGGTTTTTTTGAGAGCACTTCTCCCATTTACAACTGATCCAAGTGCTACCGGAAGCTATTCAGATTCAACAAGGAAGCAATAACTGAAATGTGCAATCTCCTTCAACCTAAGTGAAGCCTCATAGCAGCTCTGCCAGTAGTTGCAAAGGTTATTGTCACCCTCAGTTTTTATGCCTCTTTGTCCTTCCAGGCAGGAATGGAAGATATTGGTAACATTTCCCTGTATGCCATCCATTGCAGCATCTGGGAGTTAACGGAGGCCATCTATTCCAGATGAGGCCAGCTCGTTGTCTTTTCACTGAGGAGGGAAAATCAGGAAGAAAATGGTATGTGCCTTCTCCAGGATAGCAAGATTCCTGATGGTATGGGTGCCATTGACAGCATGCACATGGCTCTGCAGACACTTATGTCAACAGGGCGAGTGACAGGAGCAATGGTTTCCATTCCATAAATGTGCAGTTGGTCTACGACATCACCAAGACCGTCATTACGGTGAATTCCTGCTATCCTGGCAGCAGCAATGTGGCATTCACCCTGTGCCAGTCACCCCTCCCTACCATCTTCAGTCATCCCTGAAGAATCAAAGGCTGGCTGCTTGAGGAAAATGGCTGCCCCTCTGTATATATCTGACAACAACACTCCACCTCAACACCGCACACATCCCCCCTCCCCGCCACCTCCACTCCCAACCACGACCACCACCCCCCACCCCACTATTCCAGCAAGAGCTACAGAACCATTTGGAATATCGTGGAGCAGACAATCAGTCTCCTGAAACAGGTTTCTGCGATCTTTATCACTCGAGGACAGCACTGTAATACACGCTGGTGCAGGTCTCGAAGTTCATTGTTATCTTCTGCGTCTTCTACAACCACACCACCATGAGGGTACAGCCATTAGCTCCAAGGGTCCAGAGGCTAACTCGGAAGGTGGAAGGAGAGGAAGAGAAGGCCAAAGAAGAGGAGGAGGAGGAACTAAAGGACACACGGAGGAGGCATCCTGCACCTATTTTAACCAGAGGTGCTGTGAGAGAACAGATTATTGGGCTCTGATTTTGGTGATACAACTTCCCCACACCTACACGGACTCACCATCAGTTACATCCAAGTGAGATACTCCATCACAGTGTCCTCTTGGCGACCATCCAATAATAAAAGCCACCAAAAGATTTCCTTAATACACTTATTCAACAACACGTGGAATTATACAAATGGAAATAAACTACTCACCTTTGTGCATTCTCTTAGTGCAGAATCATCCTAGATTTGCATTAAGTGCGGTTTTGGGTAGGAAAAAGAACGTTTTATCTGCCGGCCGCAATGGCGGCTTTTCACGCCATGTCGTTCCAACCCCGCCTTGTTAATCATGCATTCCCGGGAAACACACTGTTTCAATGGTGGGTGGTCTCTCGTTTGCCCGCGATGCCGTCACCTCGCTGCTTCTTCAGGCCAGGCGCCATATTTAAAGTGCAGCTGTACGCACATTTCTCATTGCTTCCAGCCCAGGACTGCTACTTAGAAGATATGGCCCCGAAAGGCAAGAAGGCTGCAGCGCCACCCCCACCCCCACACCCTGGTTTAGTGACACATTCCTTGAGTGCCTTTTGTATGCTGTGATGTCCTCTACCCCTACTCTGGCCACAGGAGGGGCAGCAACATCACCAATCCAGCATGGGAGGTGGTGGCACCGGTGGTCAGTGCCAATGCCCTACAAAAGAGAAGAGCTACCCAGTGCTGAAAGAGGATGAATGATCTCCGTTCTACCAGGGTAAGTCACTCTTCTCATCACCCTCAACTCTCACATTCACAAACCCATCACACAGCCACAGGGATCTCACTCACTGCCAGTTCAAGGGACATCACCATTCACTCTCTCACACACACCGTCATTGTCCTCATCCCATCCATGGGACCACTTAATCCCACACATTTCAGGCATACTTATCTGGCCTGGCAGTTATCCTGCTTACACTATCTCCATCTCTATTCATGCAGGACAAGCTGGCACACAACAAGAAGGACAGGTTGCAGACTGGTGGAGGAATGCCCAAAATCAAGGTCCTCACAGGCTTTCATAACAGAGCCATCCAGCTGGCCGGCGATGATCTGGACTGGTCCTTTGATGACGGTGAAGTTGGTGGTGCCCAACCAAGTGAGGATCCAGCAGTGCAACATCCATCAGACAACCATGCTGTAAATGATTTGTCCTCTTTCACAGGCCACTGCCATGCACTAATTTTCTCTCCTTGATTTCGCAGGCACATCTGGGAAACAGCCGAGATAGTCCAGGACCCAGGGTCTCCAATCAAGCCCTGAAGAAACATCAGAAGAAGAATCTGAAGCCACCCTCATTGAAGTCCCATCAAAGCTCTCACCCACACCCTCCACCAGTGCAGAGACACACACATCAGTGGAACCTAGTTCTAGAGTAATCGCAGGATCACAATCTGATGAGCACAACGCACTGTCTGATCTGTAGCAGGCAGCGGCAGGGACTGTCTAGGTTTCCAGCACTCAGAGGACAGCTGGAAGCCAGAAATCTGCTGAGTCCGAGTCAGATGATGAGCCTATGGACTCGGTCATGTCACCGTTGCTTGAGCTGCAAAGGTAAGCTCGGGAACATCAGGAAGGGATGTCCGCTGCACTCCTCAGATTGCAAAGCACAATGGAGGAGTCCATCCGCCTTCAGGCTGAGGTGATAGCGCCAGCATGTTAATGCATGAGGTCACTACTGGCTAGATGGTGGCTGCCAATGGAGACCTTGGTCTAGGAAGTCGCTCCTCCGCTGCTGCGTAGGCTGAGCTCTATCGCTGATGCCAGAGTTGGCCCCCAGCAGTGTCAAAACAAGAGGTGCAGGGCAGCCCGAAATCACTCCAACTTCCCCTTCTCTTCAAGGAGTCAGCCAGGAGCTCCTAGGCACCGACAGGGAGGACGATCAGCATGTACACATCCCAGGACCATCCACGCAGGTGACTCTACGAGTGTCCAGCCCATCCAAGTCCCCTCTTACTATGAACCCAGCAGCTCCAGCTCCACAGGCCGAGGAGGGTGCCATTGCCACACAGCAGGACCCCAAAAGCAGTCCGGGGTCTTCCAGGACTCGGCCCTCCAGAGGATGCCTGTCAAGGTCATCACAGACAGGGCATCGCAGTCAGCAAGCTGCCTCAGCCTCCACTATGGATATCTGCTGAGCACCAAGACGTAGCGGCAGGGTTAGGGAAGTTAAGAAGATGTAACTGCATGGCCTGGGCATTGGTGTTAATCACTTGTACATATTGCTCACTATTGTAAATAAACTCCCAAGAATGTCTCCCTGCCTATGGCTCCTTTTTCTGATGAGTAGCGTTTGTGTCACTCAGGTGTGAAACCTTTCTGCACAAGATAAAAAAAGGCACCTCAGTGCAGGGCCTCTTCTCTGTGCTTTGTGCAGCCTTCAGACCAAAGTGACATTCAGGTTTCACACTCACTGGAAGCATTGCTGATGCCCGCACATCGATGGTGCTGGTAATTGCTGCCAGAATGTAATGGGCAAACATTACAGAGTTCCATCATTCACTCTGTCTGCTCTCAGCACCTTTAAGGTGGGGCTGGCCACCTCCATGTCATCAGCATCTGTGACCAGTGACGCTGTGCTCCTCAAGGGGTCAGGTACTGAAGGCGTACAAAGGATCAAGTACATTTTAAGTTTCATGGCTGTGTCTCTATGATATGACCCTGATCAGCAAGTGAGCTGCCCTCGGCCAGACAGGAGTCATACATTCACAGAGGCTATGTGAAGATCTTTGGAGTGTCTTCACTGCATGTCGCCATCATTCTCCTGGAATCGAGCAACTATTAGGGTCCCTGCCCTGTCTCTATGACAGGAACCTTATCCTAGAGTTATGTGTACTGCCATAAGCCAGACTGGTGTTAAATGTTTACAGATGTGATGTGAGGATCTATGTTGTCTCCATGTTGTCGTTATCCTCCATGAATCTAGCAGCTATGAGGGCCTTCCGAGAGCACATGCCTCATCTGGCCAGTGCGAGGGCCTCATTCCCGTCATTGTCGCCTTTGAGACCTCCTCACCCTCATTCCCGTTGACGTCCTCTTCATTGGATGAGGTGTGCAGTTCCTCCATCTCCTCCTCAGCCAGCTCCTCTCTTCGTTGCAGTGCCAGGTTGTAAGGACACAGCAGGCGACGACGATGCACGACATGCTCTGTGGACTGTATTGCAGGGCTCAGCCAGACCAGACCAGCACCGGAACCTCATTTTCAGCATCCCGATGGTCTGCTTCACCAAGTTGCGAGCTGCAGCATAAGCCTCATTATAGCGACACTCTGCTGCAGTCTGAGGCTGCTGCACGGGTGTCATCAGCCATGTCCTTTGCAAGGAGCTCCAGTCCATTAGGAGCCAACCCTGTTGCTTCAGTGGACCCTGGAATATGTCAGGGATCTGAGACATATTGAGAATGTAGGAGTTGTGAACACTCCCTGGGAACCGTGTGCAAACCTGCAGATAAGTTAGTGGTGGTCGCACACCAGCTGCACATTCAGCGAATGGAAGCCCTTGCGGTTGATGTAGTTGACTGTTTGTTGCGATGGATGGAGATCTGAGCACCATGTGAGTGCAGTCGACGGCATCCTGCACCTGTGGGAAACCTGAGATCTGGTCAAGTCCGATCGCTCTTGCATCATAGCTTTCCTGGTCCGAGGCAAAATGCACAAAGTTGTGTGCCCTCTCAAAAATGACATCTGTGACCTCATGGATGCATTTGTGGGTGGGAAGCTTGTGAGATCCCACAGAGGTCACCTGTGGAGCCCTGAAAAGAGCCCCTGGCATAGAAACTGAGTGCCATGGTCACTTTCACAGTCATGGGCAGTGGGTGCCCTCCATGTCCCCATGGCGCATGCGACCGGCCAGTTCCCTGGACATGCGCAGTCTTCGGTGACACTGGTTCCCAGTCATCTGCAGGAATGAAAGGCGGCGCCTATAGACCCTGGGTCTAGCTAGGCGCCAACCAGCGACGGCTCGCTGTGGCTCTTCAGCGGCATGTGTGGAAACCCCAGCCGCACCTGCTTCCTGCTCCTCCCTCTGCCCAGTCAGGCGCCTCCATCGCTCTCTTCTCTTTCATCTCCACTCTCTGTACATCATGAGGCATACAGCTAGGTCACCAGGCTCCATGCTGCTGATATATTCCTCCCACAGAATGAAAGAGAGGGATGCGTGCGTTAGCTTGGGTATTCTATGAATCTCTCTTGGTTAAGTTTGAAGGCTCCTTAATGCACCCCAGAGAGTGCTGGTCAGCACTTGGATGGCCAAAGCTTAGTGTGCTGCATGGCTGCCTGAGACCCCACCCACATCTGCCCCCCTCCACCTGACCGATTGGCGGCATCTTCGCTCACTGGACTGCATGCTGTACTCTCAGCTCAGGCGCAGGAATTCTCCTAATCCGCACTGCAAGGCTGCACTGCTAATTTGAACCATGGGGGAGACTGGTCCAAACCTGAATGATGACTTTGCAAAGGGCTGTGAGCACCTCCACCAGTGACTGCTCCATGGCCAGCTTTAGCAAGGAGATTGTACAACTTACCCAGTCGTCCAAGTGACCTGCAGTCCCACGTTCATTAGTTTTCTGTCTGTGCCCGAGGGGTGAAAAGCTCTGGAGCACTTGGTGGCACTTCAATGCCTGTGTTGCTTGAGTGGGCAGATAAGCTAGAGACCTGACTCCAAACATGTCAATGTGGCTGCACCTGAACTGTCTCAGCTTCAGGGCAATGGTCACTTTATACAAGGGGCAGAGTTTTACGCCTCATGGGTGGGCGTGCACCTGACCCGATTGGGCATAAATCATCATGAGAAGATATCGGGTGAGCGTCCTGACGTCACCTGGAATCTTCAGGTCGGCCGGCATGCATGAGAGTCAGAGCTGCACCCGCCACCTAAATAGCCAAGTGGTTATGGTACTGGGTTTGTAACCCCAAGATTAAGAGTTCAAATCTCACAATGGCAAACTATGTAACTTCATCTGAAACAGATGGAAACGTGCTTTGGTCTCCCTCCTCAGCACGGACTACAAAATCTTCGCCCGAGCCATGTCTTCTCGGCTCGGCACCGTGCTGGACCACATGATCCACCCTGACCAGTCCTACACCGTCCCGGACCGAACCATTTATGATAACATCCATCTGGTCCGGGACATCATCCACCATTCCCAGAGGGCTGGTCTGTCGAGCGCCTTCCTGTCTCTCGATCAGGAGAAGGCGTTCGACAGGGTGGATCACGAATACTTACTCGGAACTCTGCGAGCTTTCGGGTTCGGGACGCATTTTGTCGCCCGGATCCGACTTCTGTACACTGCCGCGGAGTGTCTAGTGAAGGTTAACGGGTCCCTGACGGCGCCCCTTCGCTTTGGGAGAGGGGTACGTCAGGGCTGCCCCCTGTCTGGCCAGTTGTATTCTATTTGCGTGGAGCCTTTCCTGCGCCTCTTGCGGAGGAGGTTGTCGGGATTGGTTCTGCGCGGGCCGGGCATCGGAGTGGTCCTTTCGGCTTACGCCGATGACGTGCTCCTTATGTTTAGTGACCCGGCTGACCTGCGGAGGATGCGCGAGTGCCAGGAGGTCTACTCTGCCGCTTCTTCTGCCAGGATCAACTGGGGTAAGTGTTCTGGACTCCTGGTCGGTCAGTGGCAGATGGATCCCCTACCCGAGGAGCTCAGGCCTTTCACCTGGAGCAGGACCAGCCTCCTCTACCTGGGTGTCCATCTCTGCCCCGCTGAGGAATCCTGGCCGACAAACTGGCAGGAACTGGAGACGAAAGTCACCGCTCGCCTGCGGCGCTGGACAGGACTGCTCCGAGTGCTATCTTACCGGGGTCGAGTTCTGGTCAGAAACCAGCTGATCGCCGCCATGTTGTGGTATCGGCTGGTCACTTTGACCCCTCCCCCGGACTTTGTCACAAGAATCCAGAGATTGTTAGTCGACTTCTTCTGGGACAAAAGATTGCACTGGGTCGCTGCCGAGGTTCTGAGTCTCCCGCTTAGGGAGGGTGGTCAGGCGCTAGTGTGCCTACGCACACAGGTGGCGACTTTCCGCCTTCAGACCCTGCAGCGATACGTTGAGCCTCCTCCTAGATGGTGTCCCCTGATGACGTATTTCTTCCGTCAGGTGCACGGCCTGAATTATGACGTGCAGCTCCTGTTTATAGAACAGCTGGGCCTCGGTGGCTCCTTGCAGGCGTTGCCCGTCTTTTACCAGGACCTGATCAAAGTCTGGAAAGTGGTCGCCTCGCGACGCAGCTCTCCCCCGTCAGGAGTAGCGGCTATCGTCAGAGAGCCGCTGCTCAGGAATCCGCCCCTCCGTCCTTTTCAGTGGTTGGCGGAGAGGAGGGCTGTGGCCGCAGGGGTGACCAGGATCGGGGACGTGCTGGGTGGCGGAGGACTGGGCTGGATGCTCCCGCAGGAGTTGGCGCGACGCGCGTCTGTGAGTGTCCAGGTCGCGGCCGATGCCATCCAAGACCTGAGAACGGTCGTGCTTGGACCCGACGTTATTTTGGGTCTTGAGGTGGCCCAGGTGCGCGGTGGTCTTCCGTCTGAGCGTTCCCCTGTTCGGACGGAATTCCACATTGGCCCCAAGCCCCGAACCCTCCCTCGGGTGCTGGTGCCCCGCAATATGAGCCGCCTCAGGGACATGCCCTCTGTGCCTTTTGGCACAGCAAAGAGGGGCTTTTTGTATGGACTGCTGCTGCACACCTTCCATTTTCTCGCCCTTGTCCGTCGACCGGACACGCCCTGGCGTGCCTTGTTGCCGTCCGGCGGCGGAGGCCCTCGATGGGAGGCCCTCTACGGAGGTGTCCTCCCCCTTTCTATCGGGGACCTGGGTTGGAGGGTGTTGCATGCAGCAGTCCCTTATAATAAGAGGATGCATAGGTTCACGGACTCTCAGGACACATGCCCTTTTTGCGGTCTTGTGGAGTCCGTGGACCATGTATACATAGGGTGTTGTAGGCTGCACTCCCTTTTTAGTTATTTGAAAAACCTTTTATTGATGTTTTGTTTGCACTTCAGCCCCACGCTCCTGATCTATGGGCACCCGGTGCGGAAGGGGGTCGGGAAGGAGGAGGACCTCCTCGTGAACCTGCTCCTGGGCCTGGCCAAGTTGGCCATTAACAGGTCCAGGCAGCGGGCGATCGACGGGGGAGTCCCGCCCGATTGTTTGTCCCTCTTCCGCGGCTACGTTCGCTGCCGGATGTCCCTGGAGAAGGAGCACGCGGTGTCTGCTGGCACTCTCGAGGCCTTCCGTGCTCGGTGGGCACCGCGGGGACTGGGGTGTTTTGTTGACCCCTTTAATCACATTTTGATTTAAAGTTTGTAAGTTTCCTTTAAACTTTCTTCTTGGTTTTACAGCTGACCTGAATTAGGGGCTGTGCCTGATTTATCCCAATTTTGTTGATTTGGTTTTCATTTAAAAGATTATCAATTAAGAGGCTACTTAAGGCCATTAAAAACTGAATTGAACCCGATTTTACATTGCCCGTGCAATTTCACCCTCGCCATGGGCAGGCCACATTTTGCAAAACCTCATCCAAGGGCAGGTTAAAAAGGGTCAGCAGCATTGCCAGTGTAAGCAGTGAGAAGTTTAGAAGATAGTTTGCTGCTGGTTCATTATTTGAACTTGACAGCTTCATCTCTGTTCTGGGTTTCAGTCTTAGCATTTCTAGGCTTCATTTCAGGACTCGTTGCTGTCTGTCAGGCCCCTGGAGGATTCAGGCCGTGTGGACCCTTCCAGGTATCAGCCTTCCCTTACCCTGGTAATGGGGATTGTGGTCTCTGCTGGTGGCACCTCCTCTGAGGAGGAAGAGAGGGGCAGAAGGGAGCGAAGTCAGTGTCTCTATGCAGCTTCCAGGGGAGCAACCTGTGGGAGGAGAGGCGCAGGCACAAGGGGTGCAGGGCCAGCAGGTAGTCCAAGGCGGAAGGGGCTGCAGAAGAAGCCACTATCCTGCTGCCAGGGTTTACAGGCAGTGATGCAGCTACCTCAATATGTCCGAGGTGCAATGCTGAAGGAGGCTCTGCCTCTCCATGGAGACCACGAGCTCCATTTGCCAGATGATTGGGCCTGAGATCAGCTCCGACTGTGTGGGTGGACACCCCATGCCAGTGACTCTGAAGGTCACAGTGGCCCTCAACCTCTTTGCCTCCGGCTCTTTCCGGGGTCAGTGGGGGATCTGTGTGGAGTCTCCCAATCAGCTGTCCACAGTTGTGTCAAGCTGGTGACAGAAGCCCTGTGCAGACAGGTAATGACATTTATTCATTACCGGTAGGACAAGGCCAGTCAGACGCAGTGAGCCAGAGCCTTCGCAGCCATTGCTGGCTTCCCCCACGTCCAGGGTGCAACAGACTGTACACATGTGGCCATCAAGGTGCCAGCAGGTGAGTCCAGTGCCTTCGTCAACAGGAAGGGCTTCCACTCCATGAACATCCAGATAATGGTGACCATAGGATGCAAATTCTATAGGTTTGTACATGGTACCCTGGCAGCTCCCAAGACGCTTCTATGCTGTGGCACACCCAAGTTCCGAGGCTATTCAATGCTCCAGCCCGAGTGGATGGATGGCAGCTGGGTGACAAGAGCTATTTGTTGAAGAGGTGGCTCATGACGCCTCTCTGCCACCCAAGAACTGAGGCAGAGCAGCGGTATAACAGGAGCCATGTCTCCACGAGGATGGGGATAGAGAGGGCCATAAGTCTTCTGAAGACTCGTTTCCAATGCCTGGACCATTCAGGGGGAAGACTGCAATATCCCTCAGAGCAGGAGTCACTGATGCATGCTGTGCTCGCCACAATCTGCCACTGGCAAAGGGTCACTGGAGGAAGAGGATCCACCGCTCCACAGGCCACAGAGGATGAATCCAGTAATGAGTCAGAAGAGGAGCATGGTGAAAAGAATGCTGAGGGTGTGGAGGCAGACCTCTGTATCCTTCAGGGAGGCAGGGGTACCTTGATCCAACGCTTCTTCAGCTGGGCTACGAAAGATCTGCTTCCACCTCATGCCAGGGCTGCCGCCTCCATCCTGGGTGTCTGAAATGACCCTTTCATTTGAACCTAAAGTCCATTCATTGCCTGTGCAATAAAGTTTAGAGTCACTCATGTCCAGTATTACATACTGGTATACCCTGCACCGAAAAAACACTAAGGTGAAGCATACTCAGGCCATTACTACAAAAACAAAATTTATCTCATTTTGACAATCTAAAAATATTATCACCTTATCTATTCCCAGACCAGAAAACATAAATAAAACATTACACAACAGAAGATCACCCGTAAACAGTCACTCTTGTGTTTATGGTGCCTTTAACTTATGCATGGGAGTGCCAGGTCTTGGTCGCTGGCACCGGCATTCTAGACAGCCTGCTAACTCTGTTGTCTTGCTGGCCTTGATGATCTTGGTGGTCACCCTCTGGCAAGTGGAGCCTTTGCTGGCCCTGCCTGGGAGGGAGAGGCTAGTGCCACAGCCTCATCGGATGCCACAGTCACTAGCAGAGGGGCGAAGGAGCTACTGCTGTCATCCACAGCGCCCTGAGAGGAGCCTGCAGAGATGACAAGCAGCATATGCACCAATATGAGGTCGCTCTGGACCTCCCTGCTCACCATTGATGGACAGGTGCCTAGCTGGGATACTGGGTGCCCAATCCATTTTTCACACTGACACTGACCACTTGAGGTCGTTACCTGTGTGAGGGCTTGCAGGTCCAAGTTCAACCCTAGGAACCCCTGATTCTGTCCCTGGAGTTGCCACTCTCTCAATGGAGGAGGCTGTGCGCTCGGCTATTAGGTCAACGCAGTGCTCGTGCTCTGCATGGATTTTTCCACAACAGAGATATTGCACGCATACTTTCATGGATCTCTGCCAGATCCTCCCGCACATCCTGCTGGACATCCAGCATCTGCTGCCTAATGGACGACTCCAGAGGTTCATCATCTGCCTTCGCCTGAGCATCGTCCTGGTCTCCAGCAGTCCTCCGACTGCCGGCACCCTGGACACTCTCTGCCTCCGCCTGCTCCTCAAGTGAGCGTGGTGCCGTCACCGCTGTGCTCCGACATTCTAGCCGAGGATCTAAAGCCCACCGGTACTTGGTTTGTGCTGGTACCTGTGGTGGCACCTGGTTCAGAGAGCGGATGTGAAGCAAGTGCAGCTGAATCCTAGCAGTCCTCTAGCATCAGGGGTAGCTCTTCGGGGTCCTGTGATTGAGTGCCTGCTGGCAAATGTAAGTGAATCTTTTGTGGAGCTCACAGTGTTGTGGTTGCTGACCTGCGCTGCCACCTCCTCCCAAGCTCTTCTTGTTAGGTGCAGTGGCCTCCTCCTTCCAGCTCTAAGGGCAAGGCTGACCCTCTTGGCAGCCACCTCCTCCTGGAGGACTGTGAGGCACTCATCCGAACACCTGGGGGCCGAGTGCCCACTTGACCTGCCCTCCCGCCTGGCGTCTCCAGTCGCATTTGCCAACGGGCATGGATAATTCCACCCTTAATTTCTGTCTTGCCTGTCCTTGCTCCTACACAGTTCTACGCTTTTGGCTACAGCATGGCTGCTGGAAGGCCATGTTCCTTCAGTGGGACAGACCGCAGAGGCCCTGGCAGGATTCCTTTGAGCAGCTTTGGGCCTTAAGCGCCCAGCATTGGATTGGGACTGCCTCAGCCTGGTTGGCAGCAGTGCAGGCTATCCAGTTACTGAAGTTGTAAACTTCAGTGTTCACAATGCAGAAGATACGTTCTTCCTTGGCAGCCTTCAAGGAGCTGCCTGTGCCATTTTTAGACAGGTCCCCGACCCCACCTGCCCCTTCCTGATCACTGGGAGGATGCATTTCATGCTGGGTGGGCCTTAATTGACGGCTAGGGGCTGATTGCAGGCAGCAGCCAGTTTTCCAGCTGGTCGTGGGCCCACTGACTGCGCCTGTCCACCAGGGGCAAAATTCAGGCCGAGGTTTCCCTAATGCATGACTGCTTCCCTCCTCCCCACCCCGGACGTGCTTGTGCGCTACCATCAACCATCGTGCAGCCCTTTCCCTCCACCCCAAGTCGCCTCAACCACAGTGCAGCCTCTGCTAATCCCCACGACTTGCCTCAACCACAGTGCAGCTTTTGCCCCAGCACTGCAGTGTCAGCCAGCCTGGGGAAAGTGACTTGCCTATGCCCTGGCCTCAATGAGCGAGGCCTCAACCTTGAGGTCCAACAGGCGACCTGGTTGTGCAACGTCACTCTGCACTCAGCTCCAAGTTCCGCTCAAAGTGCAGCTCACCAGCTGCATGTCTTATATATGCTGTTGTGAAACGTGTTGGCTTGTGATCATGCCGACATCCTTGGATGATGCAGTGTGGGGGGATGATTCTGGTGAGTTCAGCTTATAATGGTGTGCAGATGTAATAAAATGAAGCTCTCGATGTTCGACAGTAGGAAATGCGGCCCGCCATTGACAGGCAGAATTAACTATTGCAAAAGTAGTGCGGGCTGTGCTGTTACAGAGATAGCAGCTGGGCACCGGTGGAGTGGCGGTGGTGGAAACATGAATGCTGTCATCCTGAGAGAGGGCAGCAGGTTCATGTTCACTTCCCTGGGACGAGGCTTCAACAATCTTAGTAATCCCTTGAGGGACAGATAGCTGGACTGCTATGACAGCCTGCATGCCCTGTTGAGCACTGAGATCCACAATCATGATGGCTGAATTATTAGTCTGCATGGCAACAAGCATGGATCTCATGACCGCAGTCTAAGCTTCCTCTGCAGTTGTTATTGGGTGGCCTCTGCCCATGGTGCAGTGGAAGCTGAAACATTGACCAGCAGATGCTCGATCATGGTTGGTTCTGCTAGTGCACTTGTAGAGTTGACCACCACTTTCACGCTGGAAAGAATGGGCTTCAACTGCTACATGATGCCCTGTGTCACTTTGAACTGCACTCCTCCATTCTCCTTGATAATGGGGCAGTTCTATGGCAGGCCTGCCAGTGCACCAAGCATCTCGGTGTGTATGCTCATGAGCAGTCTCCCACGTGCAGCCTCATTGAAGTCCTCATCTGTGCCCCCTGCAGCAGAACTTATCTGCAACCTCACCCTGAAAGCATAGGAGCAGAAGTGGAGGGTTGAGGTGGGAGAGAAGCCGGGGAACCATGGTTGCATCATCTGTATCTTTCACTTCATGCCAGCTGTCATGATGATAGTGAGAATGCAGCCAAGAAAAACGGGCAGGAGACAGTAACTTACCATCATCTCGATGATCCCAATGATGACAGGTTGCCATGAGTTCTGTTTTTCTAGTCCCATGGTTCTGAATGCGAGCATACCATCTCCTGTCAGGCTGAGTGGACGGAGTCATGATGCTACTCCTCAAACACTGCGCCCACCCTCCCCTCACCCAACACTTTGCTTCCCTGGTTCTCCCTAACATGTTATCTTGTAAGAGAGAGAGAGAGAGAGCAGAATATCTGTGATCTGTAGCATTTGGGTTGGGTGATGTGACTGCTATAGCTGAATAGCTGCAGTTTTGTGGAGGTAGGGAGAGGTTTGTTTTAATTCTTTCATGGGATGTCAGTGTCACAGGCAAGGTTGGCATTTGTTATCCATCCCTAATTGCCCTTGAGAAGGTGGTGGTGAGCCACCTTTTTGAGCCGCTGCAGTCTACAAGGCCATTAGGAAGGGAGTTCCAGAATTTTGACCCAGTGACAGTGAAGGAATATTAGTTCCAAGTCAGGATGAGGAGTGTTTGAAGTTGGCATGACTGGGAGGTGTGTGCAGATGTTGTGGACTGTGTCAATGTTAGGTGTGAGTCATGAATGTTTGTGAGTGCTGCTGGGTGAGTGATGAGGGGACAGTGCATTGAGCAGCTCAAGAGGCTGGTGGTATGGTAGCTATGAGAGGTGATGTGACCTTCATTCGCTGACCATGACCAGAAGTGTGAGATCATTAAACTTCTTCTGGCACCTACTGCCAGGTCATTGGGTCCAGATTCCGGGCATTTACTTCTTTAGCCACCTGCTTCCACTTCCTTTGGAGTGTCATGCTCACTACAGGGATGAAGATAGAACAGTTTTTAAAGCTGTATTTTTAAAAATGGACACAACAGAGTTTAAGATAGCTGACAACACATCATGTGAATTTGGCAATATCATCTCCAAACAAGACCTGAAAATCAAGCAAATACCTCGGCCAGAATTTTGCCCTTGGTGGGCGGGCGGGCCCCACTGGCTCGATGGCGGGCGGGCAGCCGAACTCCGCCGCCGAAACGGGGCCTGCCGCCATTTTGAGTGGGCGGACCAATTAAAGCCTGCCCAGCATCCTACCCGATGGGGAGCGCTATGCGCTTCCTGTGTGGGGGATGGAGGGGTTCCCCAACTGTCAAAGTGCGCCTTTTCACGCACGCACATGAAAGAGCACACATCTCCCTGAGACTAAGTGCTGTCACAGAGAGATTACTGACAGTAAAACAATCGTTAAAAATGGAAAAATATTAAAAGTATTAACATATCCCCCTCATGTGACAATGTCACACGAGATGGGACATGTTAGTAAGAAGCACATAAACTTTATTGAAGTTTTTAAAAACGGACATGAAACCTCGTCAAGCCGGTGATGAGGTTTCATGTTTTTTCTATTTCCCGCCAGGGCTCCTGGCCTGTCCGCCAGCCTTAAGGTTGGACGGGCAGGGCATTTAATGAGCTTAATTATAAGGCCATTGACAGGTCAGCGGGCAGACAGCTGATTTCGCTGTCCGCCCACCTTCCTCAATATTTAAATGGACCAGGATGACATCAGGGGTTCCTCCCAACATCATCCGGCGTCATCTTCCCGTCAGCGAGCAGGCCCCAGCCCCAAAATCGCCGACGGGAAAATTCTGCCCCTCATTAAAATATGAACAATCTCAGCTTGTGAAACTCACAAGTCCTTTTGTTATGGATGAACAGTAAATAACCAGGACTGTGATACAAGCAGATTCATCTTCCTGCTTGACCATGGACAATAGAGACATTGAAACTCAATAGGTGTTGGCAAATATGAAATAAGTCTCATGGATCTTCCATTGTATTGTGATGGGCCCTCATAACAAAACATTCAAAGTGTGAAAGGACACATTACAGGATGCGTATTGGCCCAATCCACTACCATATTTGGGAAAGGCCTTTGGACCTGTAAAGGTCACATGGTTAAGGAAACCATGTTTGTACTTGTTTTTAAATAGTTACAGCAGAAGCTGTTCATGCTCAGAGAAACACCATGAGAGATTCAATCTGAAAGGCCACCTGAAAAGCCATTGAACCATCTGCAAGACAATGGGCAAAGTAAAACAATTATACCTTGAAAGAGACAGAAGGAATCTCCCCTAACTTGTTCCACCTTCAAGTTCACCTGAGAGCCAACCTCCTGACAATTCAACTAAAGGACCTCGTGGCTTACTGAGAATCCTCTGCTTATACTGACCTCCACTCCAACTACAGCACTAGATCAGCTATGAAACTACAGGCCTGCTCCAAAAGAGACTGAAATAATTTCAAGTTGTAATTGTATTGTATTTTTTCTCGTCTGTAATCAGATGCCATGTGAAAACCACTGGGGGTTGGGTGGGGTGGGGGGGGGGTGGGGGGGTGCGAGGTGGAGAGTGTCCAGGGAAGGGAGGAAATGTCCGGGGAGTGGAGGCGGAGGGGCAGTGTTTTTGAGTGTCTTAGAGGGTGGGGTCGGTGGTGTTGATGGTGGGGTCCTGGGGGAGACCTCAGGATACTGGTGGTAGGAGGGAACAGTCACAGTCAGAGGGGGGTGCGGGATGTGGGAGGGTGACAGGTCCAGAGTGAGTGTCTGGTAGGTGAAGATCTCAGCAGGTGGGTCATGGAGGGAGACAAGGCAGGTTGCTCTGATAACAGGAGGGGGCAGGGTCGGGGAGGCAGGCAGAAGGTAACAGGTGTCAGCTCTGAGGGGCGGAAAGGCATGTGGAGGTGGATTGTGATTGGGTCCTGGATAACAGGAGGAGGTTCAAGGATTACAGAGGGGAGAGGAATGGTGATATTGGGTCAGTCAAGGGTGATGGAGGAAGTTGGTGGGTCATAGAGGGAGGGGAGAAGGTGACAGAACGAGTTTGACAGGTGAAGTACATCATTTTTCCAAACTGAGCTTGACCCCATGCAGTTAGTCAGCCAGTGAAATTCCTTGCAGTGGGGGGAGGATCTTTTCGAGTGGGTGGAGTTCAAGGTCGGCACAAGTGACTGACTAAAGGAACGGCCTAATAATTGAGGCAGCTGTATGACAAAGGTGCTCACTTATGTTCTCCTTTCTATGGTGAAGCCTGCATTACTGCAGGTTTGTTCCGAACTCATGGGTCTCATAACATCAAGATCCCAGCAAGGTATAGAGCTGCTGTTCAGTCTGTGCCACTTTCCACCAGATGCAGTCAGTGGCAGGACTTAAGAAAGGGTGGGGAGGTGCCTCCAAGGGGCATGGCTGGTGGCTCCAAACTCATGTCTCCAAACCTCCATTCTCTGGGGTGAATGGTCATGGCTGACAAGGGATCATGTGGTTGGTCTTTCTATGCTATGATCTCTCTATTGAGCTTTGAAGGTAGTGGAGACAAATAGAAAAGTGTCGATGTGAGGCTTATTGCACTTGGCTCTTATCACCCTGGTCAAAGAGCAATGTCTCCATGCACATGGCAGGAACATCCATCTCTGGAGGTGGGGTGGTTTTGCCATGTCTAGACAGAGACCAGGTGAAGGGCTTAGCGCTTACCTGCTGCTTTTGAGATGGAGGGAAACCTGTAAAGGACATGCTCGATTTATATATGTACTTCTGTGTTAAGGGAGGTAGAGTGATTTCAGTTTCATGTAGATTACGAGCCTTGGTGCTTAGAATTCTGGATGGACCTATGGCTGAAAGGTCAATCTTTTGGGTTTGTACACACTTTTAATGAGGTTTTCAACCCATGATGTTCAAGAGATGGCCTGAGGGGGTTGAGAATTCAGGGATTCAAAAGCCTTATTGTTGTCGAGCAACAGTGGTCAAGTGACACAGAGACAGAGAAGCTGAGAGGCTGTTCAGTCAGAGAGGGAAAACGGTGTTTCTTAGCTCTCTGAAAACAAAACTTACAAGACTGGTGAGATAGTAGTTATCTGAATAGTCAGTTATAGGACTCAGTAACATGATCAGTTTAGTGGGATTGCTACTGAAATAGTGAGATTAAAGTGCAGTTACTTTTGGGTGTCTTGGGGAGAGATATGAGTTCACCGGAAGAAAGTGTGCCAGTCCCAGGCTAATGGTAACTCTTCACTGGTTTATGCGCCTGTAAAGACATTGCTGGGTAAAGGAATATTGGGAAATTGAATCCTCTTCTTGTGTTGGTGTTGAGATCTTTCCAAGTTTTTTGCCTGGTGTAATATAGCTCATTTTTCTTGTTTTAATAAATATTTTATTCTTTGTGTTATAAGTTCATCAGCAGACTTTGTGAATTTATTCAGTAACTTTCCTCTAGGTTTCTGAAAAAAAGCTGGGGTCTGTCAAGCTAGGTTTCACTCTGGGATCTGACTTGTCCAGTATTAACATCAGCTGGGATAGTAACACTTGGTAATAGCTCTCATGCAGATGAGGAGAAGGTGTGTCAGGAGGAACAAGGCCTGAGCAGCAAGAGGCATCAGGGCCTCTATAAGATTAAAAGGTTGTCAAACATGGAGCACTGCAATGGTGAGCATTGGCCTGACCATAGGTGTATTTCTGGCAGTACTTTTATCTAGAGATGAACCTGAGGCAATGCTGGAGGACTTCGTATGTCCTGGGGTGTGGTTGCTCATATCTGCAAGCTTTGCCAGTACGAGCTGTGGCTGCAAGGATTCGGGAGGAGTTACGTGTACCTCCTGGCGTGCAGTGAGTGAATGTCCGGGTGCTCTTTAAAAAGGACCTTTGAGCCCATGAAGTAAGTGCAGGGCAGGTGACTCCCTGCCTGCCCTACCACAAGATTCGCTGAGCCCCTCACTGATGCATAATTAATGAGCTGAAAAGCAGAAGATAGCACATGTTCTCCTGCCCCATGGCCCAGCAGGAATCATGCCACTGGGCTTAGTCTCCAGAATGGAAAATTCCTCCCTATTAGTGTTGTCTGTGACAGGAGAATCTCACAAGACGGCCTCCTTGACTCACCCCTCCCTCCACATGTACACATTGCTTCTGACCTTGTGTGTATCGCAGACAAGAGTGCCTTAAGTACGGCATCTGAAAATTTTGGCTGCTTCCCTGGTTTGATCTTCCACTTCCCTTTATTTATGCTGTTTCAAATTTTGTTTTATTTGCAGCCTTCAGTTTACCAGTGCAGTTTCCCTTTAAGAAGGACAGATCACCTTTAAGAGCTGCATGCTAACTAGAAGATGTACCGCCCTTGCATGCAGCCAGCCAGCTAACAAAGTGGGTCACACTAGGCCACACACCACAGTCATGTAAATGAGGAGGCAGCATAACATTTTTCTGTTGGTTACCTCCTCTGGGACCAGTGCAGAGAGGGCATGAATCGCGACACCTGCTGCCTGATACCGGCAGAATCTAATTATTTAGCCCATGGACACTGGCAAGCTGTTTCTAAAAGAGATTCACTTTACTTGAGAACTGGATGCAGTGTTGATAAATAGCTACTTAAATGTTACAGGGCCTGATGTGAAATTGCTGAGTTTAGGTCTTCTTTTCTCAAAGAAAGGGCAGAAAATCATTACAATTCACCAACGAGCAAAAATAACTGCAACACATGGTTTTGCTTTTGAAAGCATGCAGAGAATCTGAATTTCTTAATGGTGTTAAAAATAACAGAATGGCCAATCATGGTGCACCTGAAATATTGATTTTAGTGTTTTTCAAGTAGCTAAAGAGCCCATTAAGCAGATAATCTGTATTTTAGCGATGCTGATTGAGAGAGAAACATTGGCCAGGGGCACCATGGAGACCCTCCTCCCACCTCCCCCACCACCAAGGTATTCTTTGAAATATTGCCATGGAATCTTTTCCATTCAGCTGGGAGGGAGGATAGATTAATGTCTTGGTTTAATGTCTGATCCTAAAGAAAGCACATCCTACAGTGCAGCACTCCCTTAAGATTGCACTAGAGTGCCAGCCTAGAGTTTGTGCTCAAGTCTCTGAGGTGGGAGTAAAATCCACAATCCCAATTCCACTGACTTGGGGGTTTTACTACTACCACAGAGCTACAGCTGACATGGTAACCTCTGTAAATGAGCATCACAATTATACTTTCAGTGGGAGAGCAATAGTCCCCAAATGTGAATATCAGTAATTGTAGTAATTTGTGTGGTTTGAA